>NW_006779031.1:3603689-3665355 GCF_000442215.2 Lipotes vexillifer | reverse complement strand
TCTTTCAGAAAACAGAGGAGGGGGGAATTCCCTGGTGGTCCAGTGGTTAAGACTCCTAGCTTTCACTGCTGAGGGCCTGGTTCAATCCCCCAAGCCTCTCAGCGTGGGTGGCCAAAAAAAAAAAAAAAAGAGTAGAAAACATTTCCCAATTTATGAGACTAGATTTACCCTTCACACCAGTTATAAATTTATTGCCTCTCAGCTCCAAATTCACTCTTGTTGCTCCTTCTATGAAAATGAATCTGAGCCTTTAGATATTCTTCCTTTGCCAACTGGCATAACATTATGTAAAAGGAAAACTTTCTTTCTCTATACTACTACTCTCAATACCTCTGGCCACCAAATGCGTGGGTATTTTCCCACATTGACCTATTCTCTGACAACAGCTGGGTGGCCTGCAATTCAATTCAATTCTATCTACCTGGAGTTAACGTCAAATTCCACAAGTTAAGACCTCAGTCCCACAAGACTGTCTCCACTTAAGATGCCAATCACAAGTCTGGGCCTCCTGTACTTCTGACTGATCAGCTGTAAACCAGGGGTTCTCACCACCCCTTCCTCCAGTTCAATAATTTGCTAGAACAGCTCACAGAACTCAGGAAAGTGCTTTACTCACTATTACCCATTTATTATAAAAAGGATATAACTCAGAAACAACCAGATGGAAGAGATGCATAGGGCATGGTACAGGGAAGGGGCATGGAGCTTCCATGCCCTGTCGGGGCACACCAGCCTCTCAGCAACTCCACGTGTTCACCAACTGGAAAGCTCTCCCGTTAAGCCTGTGGTTAGGGTTTTAATGAAGGCTTTGTTACCACAGGCATGATTAAATCACTGGCCACTCCTCTCCCCTCCCTGAGGTGAGGGGGTGGGGCTGAAAGTTCCAGCCCTCTCAACACCCAGTTGGTTCCCTGGCAACCAGCCCCAAACCCTTAGGGACTTTCCAAGTCATTTTATTAACATAAAGTTGGGTGTGGTTGAAAGGGGATTGTTATGAATACCAAGAGACAATCATTTTACTTTTACTACTCTAGAACTATTTTAGGAACTGGGAACAAAAGATGCCCTTTTCACCTTTATCACTCTGGAGCTATTTCAGGAGCTGGGAATGAAGACTCAAATATGTATTTACCATATCACAACATCACATTAGGTTTTGTCAGTAAAGGACATTGGAGAGATTGCAAGAGGAAAAAGGGCTTTGCCTCCTGGTTGAGGTAGGCTTGCTTGGCAGGCTCCGGTAGCATGTGCTTCTCCAGCCTGGGCAGCTTCTCCTGGTGGAGGTGGGCATCTCCCGCTTCAGGCCCTTACTGTGCTCACAGCTCCTACAGTGCACATGGGCGGCAGCTTCCGCAGAAACTCCCCTCCCTGGTCAGTTTTATAGCCAGAGTACCACTGGTGAGACACCTCCCTGTTAAAAGCCCTAAGGAATAGACTTCTAGCAAGTTCTGTGGGTGTGCCACCACAGCGACTTCCCTACCATTCAACAAGCCAAAGCTATGCCTCTCCCACAAGGTCTAGATTTCAGCCCCGGGGTGATTATTATGTTATTCTCCTGTTGTATCCGGTATTCCTATATTCTGAAGCGTTCTCTTTAAGTAATCCCTCATTATCCTATCCATATTAAATAATTCTTTATATCAAACCTTCCCTGTTCAAAGTACTGTGAAGTTTCCCTCTCCCAATTGGACCGAAATAAATACTGAATTGGCCTAGAGATGGACCCTGGAGAGTGACAACTGCAAACCCACAAAAACAGGATTTGGGGATTGGTTTGTTCATGGCTTCGGGCTTGAGGGCAGTGCTCCTTGCAAATGAGAAGAAAAAAGGATGCTAGTAATCCGTGGCCTGCAGGGACAATCACAATGAATCAAGTGCCAACTGAAGCATGCTTTGGAAGCTCAAGTAGCTGCTGCACCCAACCATTATACCAGTAATGCTGACCATCAGACTCTGGTGTTGGGTGGATTTTTCTGAGTTCATCTGAGTGCTGGTCCTGCAGTATCTGTAGAAGTAAGTCTCTCTCTGCTTAAAAATCCTGTGATAACTTCACCTGGGGCAGATTCCTTGAAAGGGAATGGTATTCTCCTTAAGATCCACCACAACCACTTCCAACTGCCATTAAACCCATAACTAGGGTCAAACCTCAGGATGCTCCAGGCGGCCAGATACACACTACAACCCAGGAAGAATAGCTTACACACCAAACTGGGAGAGTGGATAGGCAAAACTGGGGATGCACACCTTCAAATACTATACTAGTTAGAAGCAATGGACTAGGTATGTATTTGCAACATCTTCAAATCTTCAAAACATGGTGATGAGAAGTTGTAAGAAACAGATATACAATACCATAGCATTTAATTTTAAATATATGCATATAAAACATTGATATACATTCAATAAGAACACATACAAACAAAAAGGATATACATTAAATGCATTATAATGGTTGCCACTGGTGGGCAGGGAGTGGGAATAAAAAAGTGAAAATAAAATGAGATGGGTCTTGTGTGGACTAATCACAATTAACAAAAATTGAGATGATTCAGGAGAGAAAGAAGGAACATTGGCTTGTAGTAGCGACTTTCAGTCCTTGACAAGATGCTGATCTAACATAAGGTGCTGGCTCCCTCCAATTCCAGCCCTGAAGATGACACACATAAGGAAAACTGACAGATAATGATGAAATCTCCTACTTACGCAGCATTTACCATGTACCAGGCACTCATTTAATCTTCCCAGCCAATGCTATATTATTAACCCTATTTTACAGATAAGAAAACAAGTACAAAGAAATTAAGTAACTTGCCTAAGGTGACACAGCTGGTAATGCTGGAGTTGGAATTCTAACACAGATAGTCCAGATAAAACTGAGGAATACCCAGACACTGGAGAGAGCAAGTCTGGGATGGTGCTGGAGATCAGGGGCTAGTGGCCTAAAATGAAATAGGGGCAAGCACCACGGACAAGAGAGGCCAGAGGGGACTTCCCTGGTGGCGCAGTGGTTAAGAATACGCCTGCCAGTGCAGGGGACACAGGTTCGAACCCTGGTCCAGGAAGATCCCACATGCCGCGGATCAACTAAGCCCGTGTGCCACAACTACTGAGCCTGCACTCTAGAGCCTGAGAGCCACAAGTACTGAGCCCGTGTGCTGCAACTCCTGAAGCCTGCGTGCCTAGAGCCCATGCTCCACAACAAGAGAAGCCACCGCAGTGAGAAGCCTGCGCACTGCAATGAAGAGTAGCTCCTGCTCACCGCAACTAGAGAAAGCCCATGGGCAGCAAGGAAGACCCAACGCAGCCAAAAATAAATAAATTTATATAAAAAAGGATACACATTAATTTTAAGTACAGTAATGGACCTAGGTATATATGGTTCCTACAGAGATACTGAGGTAATTCAATGCAAGAGTAGTCTTAGCAACAGAAGATGCTAGAATAAATTTAAGTCCATATATTAAGAAGTAAACTTAAACCCCTACCTCACCATAAAAAATCAATTCAAAATGAATCACAGACCTAACAATTTAAAACTTCCAGACTTTGTAGAAAAAAGGAAAATCTTCATGACCTCGAATTCAACTGACCTATCACAGGAAGAAATAACCATGTTTGATTAGATTTAATTTGCTCATCAAGAAAAATAAGAAAAAAAAGGCAAGACAGACTAGGAGAAAATATTCATAACTCATGACAAAGACCTTGCATCCAGAATATACTGAGAATTTTATATTTAAAAGAACTGTTGGAATGGACTAAAGACTTGTACAGTTTTTCAAAGAACGTATAAAATTGGTTATAAGAACATGAGAAACTACCGAATATGAAATAGAATGTGAGATATTAGATTAGATCCTGGAACAGAAAGAAGACACTAAAAGATTTGTGAAACTTCAGTAAAGTCTACTTTAGTTCATTGGTACCAATGCTAATCTTAGTTTTGACAAATATACCATGCTTACCTAAGATAATAAAGTTAGGGCAAACTGGGTGAAGGATATACATGAACTCTGTTATCTATGCAACTTTTCTGTAAATGTAAAAATCATCCCAAAATAAAGTTTTTAAAAAAGTGCTCAGCATCATTAGTCATCAGAAAAATGCAAATGAAAATCACGCGATACCACCCCACCCATCCACTAAAATGGCTGAAATGGACCAACAGCAGCCAATGTTGGAAAGCAACCAGGACTTTCATAAATTGCTGAGAGCATAAGACGGCAGTCACTTTGAGTAATTTGGCAGTTTCTTAAAATTAAGCATATATCATCTACCCTATTACCCCAACAATTCCACTGCAAGGTATTTCTACAGGAGAAATGAAAATATGTCTAAGACCTACATAAGAATATTCATAGCAACATTATTCCTCATAGCCCCAAACTGCAAACAGCTCAGATGTCCATCAATAAAATGGATAAACTACACTGGAATTCTACCCTGAAACAAAAAGGAACTACCAGTACAACTATATGGATAAGTCTGTTTTACATGCTGAAAGCTAAACACAGAAGATACATTACTGTAGGATTTAACTTATACAAAGTATTAGAATATGCAAAAATATCCTACACCAATAGAAACCAGGTCAATGTTGTTTCTCTACGGGGTGGGAACTTCCTGGAGGGCAATGTTCTGTCCTGATGTGCAGGTTACCGTATAAAACTAAGTATTTTTCAAGACTAATCAAACCGAACACTTGACATCTATGCATTTCACTGTAAATATTTCAATTCAAAGAATTTAAGTGCTACTCATTATTCATTGGAGATATACAAATTTAAACCACAATGATACAATGTACCCAGTAGAATGGCTAAATTTTAAAACACCAGACATCGATGGGGTCCAGAGTAACCAGAACTCACATTGTTAGTGCTAATAGAACTTTGGAAAAATCGTCTGGCAATTTCTTATAAAACTTTCTTACAATCCAGCAATTTCATACCTGTTTTCATCTCTAATCATGTACAGACTTGCATGAGAACATTCATTCACAGAGACTTTATCTGTAATAGCCAAGAGCTGAAAAAGCCCAGGTTTCCAGCAATAGGTAAACCATACTTTGCTCATACTCATATGTGTACACAAAATGGCTGAATCTCAAAAGCATTTTGCTTAATGAAAGCCTTATAGGACCCATATTTTTATCGTATTTATATTCAAGAACAGGCAGTTTGTCTTTATCTCTAGGGGACAGAGGCCAAGAATCGTCGAGGAAGGGCCACAAGGTAACTTGCTGGGGTGACAGCAACATTCTCCACTTTGATAGTATGTATGCTTTTACCAAATCTCATGGTATCCTTCTGGTTGAAATTTCAGAATTTATGAACATTGAGCTTGTTATTGTTGTGAATGCCTGTTTTCAGGTTATTGACACGTGCAACTGAACAAAAATTGATGTGATGGATTTTAAGTTTTTCTGGAACAACTGGTATAGAGCTGAGGTTATTTACAGAATGACAGTACTGAGGCTTTTTCTGCAACCCTAATGCTCAGCTAACACTGCTTTTCCATGTGATGAGTTCCTTCAACTGGCTATACAGCCCAATCACAATACCCTGTTTTACATGCTGATTAAAGTTAATACATATATCAGGACCCACAAAATGAAGGCTGCCAGCAGTGGACTGGCCCACCTCACAAAGGTAAACCTAAGTCAGCACACACTTACAGGAAAACACCCCATCAAGGTGACCTTTAACATATACCCATCACAATCCTCCAACTTTAGCTAGCTCACCTTCCCCTAGAAAACAGGACCCCACAGCCAATGATGCCTACTCTGTAAAACTCTTGCCCCAAATGCCCTGGAACCGTGCTTCGCTGCCTGTGAGCCACTGCACTCCCGACCCATCGATTGTTCTCCCTTAAATAAAGGACAACTGTCACTAAATTAGTTTTATCAAGTGCAAATGAACATGAGTCAGATGTACACAGAACAGTAAAGAAACTTACCAATAAAGCAGCACACTACTCATGTGCTGGTTTAATGGCATCCCCATTAAAGACTTGGTCTAAAGTGGGACTCTGCCAAATCAAATTAACCAACCTGCCTTCTTCCCAGGAGCCAGCAGGAAATATCAAAAGCACTACAGTACATCTTTTGTACTTTAGCTTCTAGTTCTTTGGTGTTATTGCTCCAATTTCAGGGTAAGGATTAAATGTAATCATCCGAATTACCTTGATACCTACCTGAAACTCCCTCTCCTAATGAAGGAAGCCTAGCCATAGGATACCCTCAGTGACTATGTTCCCTGGCAACTAACTGCAAGGGCTAACAGTGCCTGAGAACTAGGGTTTGGGGGAGGGGAACATGTGGAGATCATTATTTAAAAGCCAAAATGAATCCCTTATTAAAAAAGAACCCAGGGCCACAAGAGAAATGCATGTTAAGTTTTATTAAGGTTCAAATACAAAACATTCCAAAGAGAAAAACCATTATACCTAAGTTCTATATTCAACTACCAGTTAAACAAGAAAAACATGTTATTCTGTTTCTTTTACAACCAGTATAAAGCCAGAAGAATCAAGACAGATTCCTTTTCCAACAGGAGCAGAATTAAGTCTGCTGGGTCAAACTATTTGCCAAACAGCTGTCTGGTCATTAAGCGTTCTTCAATTTAGTATTCATGTTTACTATGATTAATCTCTATGTTCTACACTTATCTTCAAGATAACCTAAATAAAATCTCAAGAGCCAAAAGGTCCACGGAAGCTTAAACCCAAGTATTTAGATTATAGAATGACTGAGGAAGACAGCTATGTTAAGTGCAGTGGTTTTCTAAATTTGGTCAATACCCTGATGGTCTGTGATTAGAAGAGCCCATCAAAATGAGGGTTAAATTCCTTGATTATTTTCCATGATTGCAAATGTTAAACATGATAGTACTGATATTTACTAGGTAAAAATTCAGAAGGTGAGTTGGTTTCTCCTAGTCCAACTCAAATCTGTTTCCTTTGAGAACATTAGCTTTTACACTATTGGCTCTAGTCTCCAATGCAATAAATGACAAAGCTGTACTGTATCTCGATTTGTTTCTAAGATATGAAGTGGGGTGAGGGGTAAAGTAGGCTTACAAAATAACTTAAAAAATAGCAAAAGCCAAATGGCCCAATTGTTTCCAGTTTTTAAGAAGTGTGCTTTTGAGCATTTTATGTTTCCAGTTACTTCAGTTTCCAGATATTAGTCTTCCCTTTAGTTTTAAGACTAAATCTCACTCCTGGATAAACTAACACAAAGAAATATTTTACCTGCTGAAAATCAGACACTTTACTGGATAAAGTCGCCTCTTATGCCTTTCATTTTTCTAATCCGACTTTCTGACAATCAGTGGTAATTAGGAAGTTCTAAATTGCAGTTGTCCCTATGACTTTGGCTAAAGGAAATGAAAGTCAAAGCTGTAAAATCTACATAAAGAACCATGAAAACTTCCTGACTACCTCCACTTACCAATTTCTTTAATTGCTCCCCTTTCTCCATCTGGTCAATTTTTTAAGTAACTGCCACTCCCTAGTTACAAGTGCTAACCAACGTTGATGCCTTCCTTAGATCCACAGGAACCCTGGAAGGCAAAAATCTTGTCTGCACCAAACCAATTCTGATGAGTACTGCTTATGCAACTGTTGTGCCTTAAGGACAATCAGCATTCTTCTGCTTCAACAACTCTGTAAAATGAAAAGCATGTTATCACATCACAAGGTATTTACTGTTTTATGCTGGAAATTACTGGCCCCCCTTACCTATTCTTTAAATACTTTGTTGCTTTAACTGGCAACACATATAACATTTGCTTTAAATTACGAGCTCAAAAAAGCAACCATAAAAACCTATAATTCCTGTAAGCATCACTTTGGTAATGAAGACAATAACGATGTCATCATTTTACTAATAAAATCGTTACTCAAACTAGGGACTCAGTGGCAGCTCATCTGTTCACCCTTCAGCCAGTCTGTACTGTGGCCAAGCAAACAATCACGAACTGATGAAAAGGGTGTCATTTACCAAACACAGGATAAAATTTGAACCTCATATAAGTCTGCTTACACGACAAAACACTAACTGTAAAGCTCCAGCCAACAACTGCTTCTGAAAACAGTATTAGCAAGCTGTATGCATTCAACAGAGCTACTAAAAGCATTGCATGACTGAGCCACTCATGGAAATATGCCTGTTTAAGATAACGTCACCCCACATTTGAACGAATAATGTGCCAGGTGTTACACATATAGAGCACTTTTTATCCTTGTAATGCAAGCGTTAGATTATCCCATTACAGGTAACTAGCCAATATCAACATATGCAACATAGCAAAGCTGTAGTATTTAAAGCTACAAAGGTCACTGCTTTCAGAACTTACCTTAGCATTGCATTTCTCTTGCTGCCAGCTTTATCTATTGTGAATCAATCAGCACTCCATGACCATCATGACCATGACCAAAATTCTCAACCTGTAAAAATTAAATAGGCAACTAGTTATCCCTCTTAAGGAAATTCTTCAAAACTTGCCTATAACTGCCCCCTTTTCCAGAAAGAAAAGGCAAGTTCAGACTTGCAGCTTAACGTATTTCATGTTCTACTATTTCTCTTAAGTGGTGGAAGCTTCACTGGCTTGGGATGGACTGGAATGGCTTAAATGGTTAAGTTGCATGGCTTATGGATCCCCATTCTGTTCCAATGGTGCACTGCCATGTTAAATCCATAAGTTGAACGGACAAAACTTATTTGAAGGAATAAGTGCAGTGTAAGGATTTTTAGTTGGAGGTCTTCAAGTTTACTATATTCAAGAGCATCTTTTTCAACTTCATGGCTGGACCTGGGTCATGCTGCCTCAGGTTTTGCTTTTTAAAGACCACTTGCAATAGATTTTCTCCATACAGTGTAGTTTCACAGAACTAAAAACAAGTCAGGCATCCAACTAAATGTCAGGTTTGCAATGGCTTACAGGGGTAAAGAGAGGGGGACCCCAAACTTAAGCCATTTCCTACATTGACTAAAAGACTAATTTGAAAAACGTTAAAACATGAAGCATGTTTAAAGGTCTTCATCAAAAATAGATTTAAAAAAATACCCCCTCCCAAGCCCCAGATCGCTATTGGTAAACAACAGCTGTATTAAGGCCTTTAAGTGTCATACATGCTTTAAAAAAAAATCCAAGTGTTGAATTTGGAGGACTTCTAATATGCTATCGAACACTTTGTTTTCCAAAAGTTTTTTTTTTAATCTAGAAAGCATTTCCATTGCCATGAGGTACAGTATGTTTCACTGTACTATGAGGAAGGTAAGTGTTCAATTTCGACTTAGACGGAAAAACTAGTTTGCTTTGCTTACCATCTTTGCTGTTTCACAGGCATTTGATGCTTTAAATCTGATGTGGAATGCTGATAGATTCACTTTTTAGAAGTCATAAGCCTTTGAGAAGTTGGAGATAACTTCATTGCTTATCTATTTTCTCCTTTGCAATCAAGCTGTTCCTTAAAAGTGAGACACTACAGAGTTGCAAAAATTTGAAACAGTAAGAGCAAGCATCGTTTGCAGCTTCATGGTTGGTTTTGGCCAAACTTTTTATTTAGTATTCTGTAGTTGCTTAACACACACTTAAATGGTCTTATTGGGGAGGGGGAAAGGGGAGGTTCTTGTAGATTCCCAAGGAAATGTCAGAAAAGCAAAATATGGCCAGCACTATCCATTTGCTTTTTTGGGTTTACTGGGCGAATAGCATTTTCCTTACAATATAAGCATCTGATCTCAGGTTTTTCATACTGAGAACATTGAGATTTCAGTTTGAAGACACTCTGAAATCCTAAGAGTAGCATACCCCGAACCACCCTCTAATAGCTAGCTTGTTTGTATAGGCAGGAGGATTCATCTCTCCATTTTAGATGAATAGATATTTTGTGAAAGATCTTAGAATTGCTTGCCTCATCATTTACTGGGGAAAATCTTATAGAAAGTGGCCTTTAGGGACACTTTTACTTGGAAAATTACAATACTAGTACACATGTCAAGTCTTAACACACTTAACATTTGCTCGTTGAAAGCAATGTCATAAAATCAAAGATTAAACATGTTTTACTCTTTTTCCTCACAAGAACATAAAAATTATGGAAGGGGAACTTAATAGGAAATTTAAAAAAGGTAACACAATCTTTCCTTTTAGTAGTCCTTGGGTAGTTATGACAGAATAGGTTCCACTTTTGTTTGTTTCTTTGAACAGGGATTTTGGTCCAAAGTTTTGTTTGTTTTTAATATCTGCTTCTGCCTCCCCCTCTATCAGATCGGCTTCCTCCACGGCCACCACCTCTTGGTGCTCCGCGGCTTGAACTGCTGTAGGAATCTCGTGGAGGAGGGTACCCCCTTTCCATAGAAGGGGGAAGCCCTCTTTCTTGTCTGCCAACCCGATCACGACCACTTGAGTAGAGATCACTTCGGCTGCTTGAGTAACTGTCTCGACTTCCACCATATCCGTCACGTGAGCTGCTGTAATCATCATAGCGACTGCTTCCACCATAAGATGGCGGGGGCCCTCGTGTAGGTGGAGCACTACGTGAGTTACCTGCAGGGTCAATGGTCAGGTAATATGGCAACACTATAAATTGTATATATACAACATTTAAATCTGAATTTACAGAATTCTTGTATTAAACGTTTACTTTCTCAACTGGGAGGTTTTAAACTTTGCCATTGCTGGCCATTAACAGGGATTTGCTCATCTGCTGAGATACGGAAATGGATGGGTTTTAATGTTTGTTTGAAAAGACTGAAGACGGTGTATTTCAAGAGGATATTCCAGACAGCTTGTTATTTTATAGTAGACACTCAGCCACTTTCCAGTGATAAGTTGCAATTTTGAACTGTAGACTTTCCTTCATATTGCAATGGTAAACATTTGATCTTGTTAATAAAATTTTTAATTGTATTTTCACTGTTGGGGGAAAACACATAAGGCTGCCAATTTAAGCAAGCAAAATCCCCTCCAAAGCAAGCCAACAGCCTCAAAAAAAAACTTAGAAAAAAACAAAAGCCCCTCACAAGACTAGGAAAAGCCCAGCTGATTAAGTTACCCCCTTAAAAGCAAGCAAACATCCCTTTAAAAGCAAGCACCACAACAGCCTAATAAACTGGCTCATGAACCTAAAAACTCAAGCTGGTGATATTCAAAGACCCTCAGCCAAAATCTTACCATAACTCTCATATGAATCTCTGTAGGAACCTCCACTTGGATGATCTGAATAGTCACGATCACGACCATAGCCATCTCTATCACTAAATTAAAGAAAAAAATGTATTACAAGCCCCAGAACATCAATTTTTACAGCAAAAAATTTTTTTTACATCAAGCCATGACAGCAACAGCAAAGTCACTTACCTATAGCCTCTTGATGGATAGTCATCACGTGAACTGGAATGACCATAATCACGGTAAGTATAATCTCTTGGTGGTGGTGCATAATCTCTTGTATCACGAGAACTTGGGTAATCTCTGCTTGAATAGCTAAAGGAACAAAAGTAACTTGGTTCATATTTTTGATGAGCTCTCCCCTTCAACCTTAAGTATTAATATTAGAGACAAAAACTACTATGCTTTTCTGTTACCTGTCTTTAGTAGAATATCCATCATCTCTTGGGGACAAATAAACATCTCTACGAGAGGGCAGGGGCTCCCTTCGAGGTGGACCTCCATAACTATCTCTTCCACGTGATACAGGAGCTTAAGGAAAAATGTCCATTTTAAAAACATACCCAGTGAAAAGTCAAAACGTGAATTTACATTCAGGCAATGAAAAGTAGTGACTCAACCGAATATGACAATATGGATGTAAATGAGGAAATCCTCTTTAAAATTTCTTATGTATACCAATCTTTTCAATGATCTAGGTACAGTTTTAAGCATCATTTTTAGGATTCACCTCTCAATCCTTCCTTGTGTCATGGTGATAGGATAGACTGTCATAAATGGACCATTTACCTCTTCCTCCCATTCCACTGCTGCTGCGAACTGGTCCTGAAGGAGCAGATCTTTTAGGAGGAGGACCCCCACTTCGTGGCGGTGGTCCTCTTTTTACTGGAAGTGGTCCCCTGGAAGAACTCATGTTAAAATTCATGGAATAACCACCGTCGTCTACATTAGAACAACAACAAAAGAGAAAATCATGTTAATATAAGTACTAAGAAAAATCTAGTTTTCTTCGCTTAATCAAGAATATGACCATTTCTGTTTAGTTGGGGAATCTTGAGTTCTCACTCATACATGACTGAGCATGAGAACTGTACAGTGTATATAGAGTATACACAGAAAACTACATACAAGAAACTATACAAAGTGTATATAGTTCTCTATACGGTAGTCATCTATTTAAGTCTGCATAGATTAGCAAAGTACACATGAAGGGTTCTCCTGAGGGTTCTTTTCAAGTTACTTCAAAAAAATATATACATTGTTTCATTTTCATATGACCAACACCTAATACCTATCAAAATTTTTCTGCAAGTGTTTTTTCCTACAGAATGAATTCACCTGGATAAGGAATAGCTAATTGTTAATTATTTCAAGACACTGTAATTTAACTTAGGATGGCTTCTATGTTTTCCTTAAGTCAATCACTTTGGTAGATGAACAAGTGTTCTCAATTTCAAAAGCTAGGGCCTTTAAAATACTTATTAACCAAAGCACACACTGGTGTGTTTACAGTTCCTAACTTATACACCAAGCCTAAAGTAAACCTAAGTCATTACCCATGTGCCCTCCACGTGAGGGAGGTCCCCTGGTTCCTCCACTTCCTCCTCTTCCGCCTCTAAGGCCTCTTGGAGGGCCTCTGCTTCTTGGAGGTGGAGGTGGTCCACGTCTACCACTTTCAAATGATGGTTTAGTGGCTTGTTCTACCTTGATGGCTTTTCCATCTAAGGACTAAATAATATCAGTGGTTAATTATGGAAATTTAAAAAAAGAACTTGCAGATCCACTATGCACTGTGACACTAGTATATCCTTCAAAATGTTGTACCTTTCTGTTTAGCACTTAAATGCCTAGTCTTTTAAGATAACTGCTTATTTGAACTAAAACCTAAGGTGGATCCACTGTACTGCTAGGTCGGTAAAGTTTAAAAACAATGCCAGACAATGACCAACTTATTAAGACAAATAACCAAAAACAAAAGCCAAGGATCCCAGACGAAGTATAATACTGAATATTCTAAAGCTGAAAGATTCTTGCCAAGAATACACTTTAAAAAATTTCGTTCTAAAATTACAAAGGGCTAGGATAAGAGGGTCCTGGAAAAGTATATACTCAGTAAAATTCAAGAGCTGCCCTAGACCAGACTTGGATAACATTGTGCTATTTTGCGTACTAGGAAACATGGTATTGTGCACAGTCTCACCTTTCCATTCATGTCTCTCGCTGCATCCTTAGCATCTGCTGGGCTTTCAAAGGTGACAAAAGCAAATCCTCTAGATTTGTTGGTTTCACGATCTTTCATCAAGAGAACTAAAGTAGTTTTCAAGGGGAAAAGGAGTGTTACTCTAGTTCAAATGGAAAAACAAAAGTAAATCTGTAAAAAGAAAGCTCAGAACTTCTTAGAGGACAAAGCACGTTATCATTTCATATGATCAATGCAATCAAATTCATCACAGCTTACCTTTTTAAAAAAATTACAATAACCCTGCATATGCCTTCAGATAACTCACCTTCCACTATTCGTCCATATTTGCCAAATACTGCTTCAAGAGCTTTCTCATTTGTTTCTGTATTGAGGCCACCGATGAAGAGCTTTCCTGGGCGATCTGCTTCAACCATTTTTTCCCTCTGGTGAAAGTCTGTTGGAAAAAAAGTGTTAACCCTCCCTGGAAATGTTTACCCAACATGTGTACTGGGGCTCATTTTTCTTGTTTACTAAAATCATTCCTTAATAGCATAATACACAGAAAGCAATTTTTTCTAAGCCTTACCAGGAAACCAATTTAACTAGTTCAGCGATAGCTGTTTAGATTAAAATGGTTAAAAAAAGCCAACTTAAGGGAATTTCCTGACGTCCAGTGGTTAGGACTCTACGCTCTCACTGCCGAGGGCCCAGGTTCGATCCCTCGTCAGGGAACTAAAATCAAACAAGTCGCGCGGCACGGCCAAAAAACAAAAGCCTACTTAACTAATGCCTTTATCCTTAATCCACTTTCGCAGTCTTAACCAAGTAACTACAACATTTCAAAAAGTGAATTTTAGCTTTAACACTAGATTTGTTGCCTTTTAAAAATTCGATGATCACATCCCAATTACCCTGATTTTTTTAAACTGACTCAGTCAAGGTCACAGGCCAAACGTAGGTCCGAAAGACCAAGCCCTCTCCCAAGAACTTTGCCTTTCATTGGGATACCCTAGTAAATCTAAGGACCAATTTAAAGTTTTAATCAAGTTATGACTCCCCTTCTTCACCAGCCCCTGCCCCGCTCGCTAGGTTTTAAAAAGCGTCAATATCATCTCAGACGAAGTAACGGAACGTGGAAGCGCGCACTGTAACACTGAGCACTCCATGACTGCAGCGGAACCCAATTAAAACCCGTCATTAAAAACCGCGTGGAAAACACA
Source organism: Lipotes vexillifer (assembly GCF_000442215.2). Classification (NCBI taxonomy): domain Eukaryota; kingdom Metazoa; phylum Chordata; class Mammalia; order Artiodactyla; family Lipotidae; genus Lipotes; species Lipotes vexillifer. The sequence continues at coordinate 3,650,770 of NW_006779031.1, read as the reverse complement.
AAATGGCGACACTTGGATTCAGCCCAGAACAACCGCCGCCGGTCAGGGGAGTAACTTTTCCCACCAGCGAAGGCTGAGAAAACTCAAAGGGCTTCCGCTTCAAGGCTACCAATGAACAAGGACCCTGCGCAAAAGTGCAAGTGCCCGCCCGGAGCGCCAGCGCCATCCCAATGCAGGTAGCGACCACGGAGGCGCGGTCCCTCCTCGTCCCGCTCAGGCCCAGACCTCCGCCACCTCCCGCCCCCAGAGGCGACAGCCAAACTTTCTGGAGAGGTACACTATGAAGTGGCACCCCAGCGTCTGCTCTCTTTCGACACTCCTAGCTTTCCCTAAATAGGTCGGCACCTCTGGGTTCTTAAAATGGCGCCCGCCACCCCCATCTCCAAGGAGGTAATCCCAAGTTCTAACGTGGCAAGAGTGAAGGAAAAACAGACTGTAAAGGAGAGGACTCACGTACTGGAGGGGTGACAACGGTTTCAAGCGCCTATGAGCTCGCCGATGGCGGCTTCCTAGCAGCTCAGCACGCGGAAGGGTGGTAGGTCCCGAGAAATGAAGTGAGAAGCCACTCGCACTACTGCGCAACGAGGGCGAACAAAGGAGACAGCAAACTTTATACTGCCCGGGAACGAGGCTCAAGGACCCGGATGGAGGCGGAGCTTAGAATTTAAAATGCGAACGGGTGGGGAGCGGTTCCCAGCTTCCCCATTAGCTGCCTCCGCTGTTATTCACTCTTCGCTCCTCCCCTTTTCCTGGGCCCTCAGCTCTCCAGCCGGCCCCAATTTCTAACCGTTTTCCCAGCCCCCACCGGTGCTCCACAAACCCGCGTTTCTGCTTTCCGCTAAAATGGTTCACGGGCTGCATGTAAAAAAGAACTGAAATTTTTTGCGTGTTCTGGTGGGCCAGGCATGGTGCTAAACTTTACACCCATTAACTCTAATTCTCAAGACAACGTTGATGAGGATAGAATTATGCCAATTTTGCAGAAATGAAAAACAAAGAAGCTTAGAATTATTGTATTAAAAATACATTTCCCCAAAATATCTTTAACAAGAATTTTTAGTGAATGGGGAAAATTCGGATAAATAAGTGTAAGGTGGGGGAAAAGAACTATACTAAAGAGACAGATTATCCGTTTACATAGAACAATTACTGAGCATCTACTAAATGGCGGGCAGGCTCGGCTTGGCCGTGAGGGTACAACCCAGCAAAGCGAGACAAGGGCAACGTGCCTCACTGGTAAGGCTGCCAGATTTAGCAAATGAAATACAGGATGCCCAGTCAAGTTTGAATTCCAGATAACAAATACTTTTCTTTCAATATAAGTAAATCTCAATATCATATAAAGTAAACTTATTCACTGTTTATCTGAAATTCAAATGTAACTGTGGTTTTTTTTTTTCGGTACACGGGCTTCTTACTGTTGTGGCCTCTCCCGTTGCGGAGCACAAGTTCCGGACGCACAGGCTCAGCGGCCACAGCTCACGGGCCCAGCCGCTCCGCGGCATGTGGGATCTTCCCGGACCGGGGCACGAACCCGTGTCCCCTGCATCAGCAGGCGGACTCTCAACCACTGCGCCCCAGGGAAGGCTGTAACTGTGTTTTTTATCTGCCAATCCTACTCGTGGAGGGGATTACAAAAATTTTTTATTTTCTAATTTCTTTACAAACTAAAGAGAACATTTAAATACAATTAACAAATAAAACAATTGCATCTTGTGATTAGTGCCAGGGAAGAAGTAAACTCAGGGCTTTGATGGACAACATTTGGGACACCAAATTCGATTTAGCCCTCAGGGAAGGTCTATCTGAAGAGGTGGCTTTGGAGATCAGCTCTGAAAGAAGAAAAGAAATCTGCCTCGGGAAAGCTGGGGTGGGGGTGGGAGATCCGAAGCTTTTCAGAGAAAGAAGCGCAAAGTGGAGGTTAAAGAGGTTGCATGTATCAAGGGACAGAAAGGGATCCAGGGCGACTGGAATTTAAGGGGCATAAAATGAGGGAGCCAAGGTAGGCAGAACATTCGAACCCATTAAAAGATTGCAGGGGGCTTCCCTGGTGGCGCAGTGGTTGAGAGTCCGCCTGCCGATGTAGGGTACACGGGTTCATGCCCTCGTCCGGGAGGATCCCACTTGCCGCGGAGCGGCTGGGCCCGTGAGCCATGGCCACTGAGCCTGCGCGTCCGGAGCCTGTGCTCTGCAACGGGAGAGGCCACAACACTGAGAGGCCCGCGTACCGTAAAAAAAAATAAATAAACAAAACTGTGATGATACAGGGATTGCCCCAGAATCTGATTTTTCTTAGAAAAATAAGTGAGTCTATCCCTCAGTTTCAGCAGTGGATCTGGGGAGGAAGGAACAATTGCTAGGTGTATATGGCAGGTAGCATGGACAGGATTTGCTAATGAATCAGATGGGAGAGCACTGGGGTGGAATTCAAACAACAGGGTAAATCATTATGGATGACTATCTGGTATTAATAGGTGGTGGCCATTTATCAAAATGGCTGCAAAGGAGCAAGTTTGGGAATGTGGGCGAGGGTGAAGAAATCTGATGCTCAGACCAGAGATTAGGGCTAATTTGTCGCTTTAGAAATAGTAATGAAACTCATCAGAGTTAATGAGACCACCAAAGAAGAGAATACAATGGGGAAGAGAAAAGAAGTCTGTGTTAACTACTAAAAAATACATGTGGAGAGGAAAACACTAGAAGGAAATATGCTAAAATGTTACCAGTTTATCTTGGGGGAGGGGTAGAATTTATGGACAATTGTCACTTTCCTTCTTCACCGTTACAGTTACTCTGCCATGGTGAATTATGGTATATGCCAGGCAGGTGGTAGTAAATGATGCTCAGGTCATGGGTAAAAGCTCCAAGGAGCTTTGGAACCAGCTTTGCATTATGAACATTAATGGAGGGAATAGTACTCAGTACAATAAGAATATTTGTCCTTTTTTCTTTTCCCAGCCAAATAATAACAAGTAAAGCCAAAGTCACGTCCACTTGCCTTCAGAATGAGTTATGTAAATTATTGAGTATCGGGATAGTTGGGGATTGGCCAGGTTGGCAAAAAGCACTTAAATGCCTCAGCAAAGGGAGTCTGCACCCCCAGGCAGAACTAGGAGAAATCCCTCCCCCTGGGCCAGCAGATGCTCTTTCTCTGTCTCAGATCCAGGCAAAAGGACTAGAGGGCCTCTGCCGGACTAGGGGAGAATGGGGCTGATTTCTACCATAGATGTCCCTGTCCCCCTGGGTCTCGAGAAGGAAATGTACTTCCCAGTGGAACAGACTACTCTAGTCTTTGCAGTTCGTGCTCAGGAATGTGGAAGGTGGGGAGTGGAGTGCTCTAGACTAGGGGGCCAGCACTTCCAAGGACCAGAAGGGAAAGGGAGGGGGTGGGGAATGGCTAGTTGAGGAATCTGTAGGAGAGCATCATTATGGCTGTAGCTTAGAATCTAGAGGTGAGACACAGAGGACAAGGCAAGTACCTGGAGAGGGAGGCAGAGGGCCTACTGACCTGATCAGAGGGCACTGGAGAGGGGAGCCTTTTTAAGAGGTGAAGCAAGATAATCAGATTTCATCTTAAAGGATCACTGTGGCTGCAATCCAGAGACTGTACTGGAGAAGGGAGGGGCAGGAAGCAGGGTGTTGCTGATGTAGTCCCAAGAGAGAGGGGATGTGGGCAAGCTAAGTGTGAGCAGCTCTGGCCAACAGGCAGTCGGGTAGGCAGGTCTCTCATTGCCCAAAACTGATCTCTGAATCCCATTCTTCCCCTTCATGGATCTTCTAGATTTTTCCCTTTACTTCTTTCTTTCTATTTACTCCTTTGGATTTCATTAAGTATAGTTATAATTTTCTTTTTACTCTAATTTTTCCTTTGCCTCGTTTCTCTCCAGATGCCATCTCAATGATTGACCAATGGTCTGAGTCCAGTGATGTTACTTCTCCACTAGGTATCCTTGGAATATAATCAGTGCTAAATAAATGTCGGCTGAATGAATTACAAGCTCTTTTTATCCTCCATGTTACTTAGTATGAGATGGGTGCATAGTAAATATTTAATGAATACTGGTGGCCTTGTCTTATATCCCAATTTACCTGAAAAGGGCTCACATTTATTTTTTTACCTAACAAACAAACAACAATAAAACAAAAACACTCCATAGTTTTAAAAGCTTCAACCTGTTAAATAATTAAGAAATAACCTTCAGTCATCAAGCTAGGGATCACTCTGAGATGAGTAAATTGAAGCTCTCCTGTCAGCCTTGCATTTTTACAGAAAGGGCAGATGTAAGGTCACTCTGCAGCCAGTTATGCATGTTTTCCAAACTACAGAAAGATATCCTGCCACATGTTCTAAAAACGTCTGTTATCTGGTATGAAGCAAGGAGGAAGGGAGGGAAGAATTGTATGCGATTAAAGATTGGGAGGCTTTCCAAGCCACTGTCCAGAAGATAGCCTACTTAACTACACCAAGCAAGGAAAAAAAACTTTTTAACCAATGTACGGCTCTGGTATCTATACAGGAACTGGCAGAATGAGTGAAGATATAATTCTACTGTATCTTTCTCTATGATGAAGGAGATGATGACTTTTAACCAAACTTCATAGTCCCTTAAAAGGAACTGAAGTAGGACTTAAGAAACATTTCAAAATGGCTGGGAGTGGGACGGGGGTGGGGGTGGGGGTGTGATTGATTTTTCAATAAATTGTGTCAAGACAATTAGAAAGTTGTTTGAAGGGGAAAAAAAAATCCAGATTCATACCACACTTTTTACTTCAAAATAAATTCCAGCTTAAAGGCTTAAATGTGAAACCACTTTAGTACTAGAGGAAAAATGGGTATAGATGCTTTTCTAATCTTGTCATGAGGAACATCCATCCTTTCATTCATTCAACAAATATTTATTCAGTGCCTATTATGTGTCAGCACTGTTTTGGGTGTTGGGAATACATCAGTGAACCAAAAGACAAAAGTCCCTGCCTACCTGAAGCTAACATTCTAGTGAGGAGGGCTAGACGATAAACAATAAACCAAATAAATTATAAAGTGTGTTTGAAGATGAAAGACGCTAGGGAAGCAATAGAGCAGAGTAAGAGGGGGAGGGTGTCAGGAGTATGGGAATGGAAGGGTGCAAAATTAAAAGGGTGGATCAGAGTTGGCCTCAACCAAGAATGTGACATTGAAGTAAAGATAAAGGAGGGAGAAAGCCAGCTGGGGGAAGAGCCATCTTGGGAAAGAGCATGCCAGGAAGACTGAAGCATACCTGCCCCATTCTAAGAACAGCAAAGAGGCCAGCGTGGCTGAAACTGAATGAGCAAAACACAAGAGTAGTAGAACCTAAGGCTGATAAGTAGCAGAGGGGCCAGATCATGGAGGGTTTTGTAGGCCATTGGTAAAGACTTTGCCTTTGTTGAGGAGGAAAAATAATTTTCCCTCTACTCTTCTAGGTTCTTGGCTAAGACCACCCCCCAAAAATAAAACATTAATAGGGGCTTCTCTGGTGGCGCAGTGGTTGAGTGTCCGCCTGCCAATGCAGGGGACACGGATTCGTGCCCTGGTCCGGGAAGATCCCACATGCCGTGGAGCGGCTGGGCCCGTGAGCCATGGCCACTGAGCCTGCGCGTCCGCAACGGGAGAGGCCACAACAGTGAGAGGCCAGCGTACCGCAAAAAAAAAAAAAAAAAAAAGACATTAATAGAAGAAAAACAAACAGAAGTTTAATAACATGCATACCTCCTGTATACATGGCAGATAGCCGTGAAAACTGAGTAATTCAGGAAATGACTCAAGCCATCATTTTATTTTTAAATTGAAGTATAGTTGATGGACAATATTATATGTTACAGGTGTACAATATAGTGATTCACAAGTTTTAAAGGTTATTGTAATGTCGGATCTTAACAAACGGCACCGCGAAACAGAGGAAAGCTTCAAGTGAGCTTTATTAGGGAGCGCTCCCGGGCGAGGTTCACTGGTCCGAGAAAAAGGGGCCAGAGAAGTCGCACCCGGGCGAGGGTTGGGCAAGATTTTGTAGGGGAAGAAGGGAAAGGGGTGTGGTGAATCTGGGAGGGCACAGGGTATTCCTTATTTGGTGGTCTTTTCAGGTATCCTGGGGGACCGTTAGTCCCGCCCCTTGAAAGACGGGAAGGCTGGGCTGGGTGTAAAGTCCCCAGGTCAGTTCCTGGAACGGGGTGGTCCAGAATGTCTCCTTGCTTGCTTGGGGCAGGAAGAACCGGGTTCCTGATTGGCCGATTCAAAATTAAACAGCTCCCGCCCCCACCGCCTTGGGGACTTCCCGCCCTGTGAAGGGTATAAAAGCCTCGCCCGATTGTTAGTCGGGGTCTCACTCACTTCTCTCCGAGTGGGACCCTGTCCGGACAGTTTGTGTAAGCTTCTATACTTGTATAAATCCTTTGCTAATCTTTCTGCTTGGTGCTGGTGATTCTCGGGTGTCCTTGGTTGGGACACGGGTCGCATTTACCGGGGAACTCGACTCCAGGTGTGTGGCTCCCGGACCGCAACATTTCGGGGCTCGTCCGTGATCAGACAGTGGAGGTTAAAGATCTGAAACAGGGTCCCTCCCTGTCTTTGGACTACTCGAAGTGGAGGTTAAAGACCTGAAACAGGGTCCCTCCTCTGAAGCCACCACCTGCTCCTTCTTCGGGTAAGTTTGCGACCCTCGGCTTGCCGGCAAGAAACTGGGAGACTCCATTAAGGCTTGTCGGACGCGACGTTAAGCCTGGAGTCAGGAGGAGTCACGGGACGCCGTGATTCCTCCTTGGGAATTCAAAGTCGGTTTCGATATTCTTTTGTCCCGACTTTGAACTGGAATTGCGTCAAAACTTGTTGTTCTCCCCTTCTGTCTTTTGTCACTCGTGTGTGCGCTCTTGCATTTGCTTGGACACTGGCTTTGTGCTTGTGCTAAAACCTTTAGCTCAACAGAAATTTAACAATGGGACAAGGTATGTCCCGGATGCAGACCCTCCTGAGCCTAGTTCTGGACCACTTCAGAGACTTCCGCCAGATCGCCAGGGAATTCGGGGCCTCTGTATCCCCGGAAACCCTCCGCACCTTTTGTGAATTGGAATGGCCGACATTTGAGGTGGGATGGCCATCCGAAGGTACGTTCTCTATTCCGGTTATAGCTGCGGTGGAAGATATTGTCTTTAAGGTACATGATGATCAGATTCCTTATATTGAGTGTTGGCGGGGTCTCGTGGAGACACCACCTGACTGGCTGAAGCCCTGGTTTCCCCCGCCGGGAGCTACCAACAGAAAGGAAACAAGATCTAAAGATAACGTGTGCCGCCAAGATGGCGGACGGGAAAAAACCTAATGTTAAAAGCTCTAAGTCCCCCCCCCCCTCCTCTTGTAGAGGAGGGAGAGGAAGAAGAAACCCCTCCTCCCGAGGCGTCTGCACCTCCCCCTCCCTATGTCCTTCCCGAGGCGGATACCGGCCCCGATGATGACATCCTCCCAGGTCGGCCCAGGAGCACTTGACTGAACCGCGGCCCACTGCTCTGCCTCTGCGGCAACAAGCGCCTAGACCAGGGGAGGCACAGCCTTTTCTTACTTACGCCCCATTCTCCACGACTGATTTATATTAATATCACTGTTAGAAACTATATTTGTAACTCACCAGCCGACCTGGGATGATTGTCAGCAATTGTTAACAGGTTTTGTTTACCACGGAAGAAAGAAAAAAAATCATGTGGGGGGCCTGTAAACAGGTACTTGGTCCAGATGGACGGCCCACTGATAACCCCAACCTAATTGAAACCGTGCTCCCTAGTACCCGACCGGAATGGAATCCTAACACGGAGGAGGGACGAGGGGCTTTGGCCCGTTTTCGCCAGGCTCTGTTAACAGGACTTCGGGCGGCAGCACGAAGGCCAACTAATATGTCCAAGGTTACAGAGGTGACCCAGGGAGCCACAGAGTCTCCAGCCGCCTTCCTGGAAAGGCTGATGGAGACTTATAGGCTATGGACCCCCATAGACCCTGAGGCACCAGAAAACAGGCAGGCGGGCAATTAACTTGGCCTTTGTGACACAGTCGGCCCCCGATATCCGAAGGAAATTACAAAAATTAGATGGTTTTGAAGGGAAGAACTTATAAACTGAGAAGAGACAGTTAAGGCAGGTATTAAAAGTATTCTCAGTCACTAGGCAATGTGTGACTTGTGCACAAGTGAACCAAGGGGCCAACTCACAACACCAGGAACTGCATCGGTAACGAGGCAACGAGGCAGGCGGCTTTTGGGAAATGGACTTTAGCCTGATAGGAATTTTAAAAGAGGCCTTCTCCCCTAAGCTAAACGAGGAAAAGTAAAACTTTCCAACATAGGTGAATGGGTATGTCAGCCCTTCAATATCATTGAGATAACAACCCAATTCTTTGAAAAACAAAACAAAACTGTCCTTGTTTTACAAAGGTAGTCTTTACAGGACCAGAGGTTTGGCTCTAAAAATAATCCAAAGCCCACCAATCCTTTTACCACTCCCCAAACCCCTATTTATCTTAAGAGACTTGTAAGTATTAAACAAAGGGGAAAACTTTGAGATACAAATGTCCTATCTGGTCTTCTAAGAAACCCTTATCTCTGCCATCTTTTTAAATGCAAGTTTAAAAAAAGAGGGTAAAGTAACTTAACACTTGACTTGTCAAGTATAAATAGAAATCCTAAGTGTCTTTTCTATAAGCACTAGTAAAAAGGGTTTAGCCCTCTAGATTGGTGACCTTGATTTGTTCCATCTGCCAGAAGCCCTATTTGAATCCAACCCCTTGTAACTGATGGATTTTATGTAGTACCTGACTCAGGACTGAAATTTTGGAATGGGAACAATGAGACCTCTGTGTTTGTATTTTCATACATATCTATATGTGTGTTGTAGGTGTATGGTATTGCCAAAAATTAATTCATAGAAGAGCTCTACTTAATTGGCTTTTAAAAAAATCAAACACTTACATAAATACTCAGAAGTAAAAAATAATCTGGCCAGAATGAATTTCGGGTTCATGTCATCTGAAAAATATTCAGTACTAAACTGATATCTGGTATTGAAGGTGGCTTAAACTTGTTGGTTTAATATAGACATGTCTTTAGAGTCATCAATGTTGAGTATAATACTTCTGTTGTACCTAGGTTTACTAACGGTCAAATAAAACCTTATTCCATCTGTTATAAATCTGTCAACAAGAAAAGTAACTCAATTTAAAAAAAAAAAACTTTTAAGGAAGGTAAGATGTATGTTTTCAGTAAAAGAAGGTGGGACGAATGAGAATAAAAAATACTGAAAACAGTAATACATGATCAGGATTTTCTAAGATTGGACTGAATTTAGTTGGGTAAATGGATTTTATTAGGAATGGACTAGAACAAGACTGGATTTGGTTTCTTCCCCCAAAGTATTCTTAAAATGCTGCTTTTGACAACAGACTGAGTTTTTTTGCATTTAAGTGATCTGTATTTGCTTTTGAGATCTTTTGTAACTTTGGTTAAGGAATAAGTATTGTCTCACAGTGACCTATGATCTTATTTGACCAACTGTTTTAAAACTTTTTGACAAACTTCCCAAATATCAAATTTTAATTGTTTCTTTTGATTTCCAGTTAACTTTGTGATACTTTAGAGGTCCCCTGAGGTATCTTAAAGAAAAATATTTAACTAAGATTACTTGGTATGTTAAACGTAATCATTCATAATTCTGGTTATTGTAACCAAGTTTCTTTATTGATTCCAAGGATTTGGACTGGATACAAAAGAAAAAGGGGGGGTATTAGATAACGAGAAGGAAGGAAAGATATGGATTACAGGGGGCCACTGGGACTCAACGCTGTTTTTGGACCACAGACAGGAAGGTCGACTTGGGCAAACAGTCACCCACTCCTTCCTGGTCATGCCTGACTGCCCCTATGAAGGCAAGACAGAGATCTTCTATGAATTAATTTTTATTCCTGAGAACCTAGGCCTGATATTGATACGACGCTTGCATGAGGTTACGCATCTGGGCTCTACAAAATTACATGAACTGTTAAAAACTCGTTTTCGAATTCCATAACCAGTTTCCCGAAGTAACCTTATTACAATATGTGGATGATTTACTTGTGGCTGGAAAAACTGTGCGGGATTGTCTAACAGGAACAAAAGGCCTAATAAAGTTACTACAGGACTTAGGCTATAAACTCTCAATCAAAAAGGCTCAGGTTTGTCAAGAACAAGTAAACTATTTAGGGTATATCCTAAAAGGAGGACAGAGATGGCTAGGAAAGCCATGCACTCAGGCCATCCTAAACTTACCAACCCCTACCACAAGAAAGGAATTGAGAGAATTCTTGGGAATGGCGGGCTATTGCCGGCTCTGGATACCCAGATTTGCAGAGCTGGCCAAGCCTCTATATGATGCCCTGAAGGGCGTTAACCAGAATGGCCCCGAAGCCACCAAGATTAACTGGACTGAGACACAAGGGAAGGCCTTCCAGGACATTAAAGGGCTCTTACCTCACCTTCTGCTCTGGCACTCCCCAACCCCGATATGAACGAACCGGGGTGGCAAGGGGAGTGCTAACTCAGAAACTTGGGCCCTGGCAAAGGCCGATAGCCTACCTCTCTAAACAACTGGACCCAGTAGCCTCCGGGTGGCCCTCATGTGTCAGACAAATTGCAGCCACTGCCGTGCTGAACCTCGGTACTGGAAACCTTTTGTACAAAAACTGAAAATAAAATTTCTGGAACCCACATTGCCACCTGGAGACTTAGTCTGGGTAAAGAAGCATAACCCCCAGACATTGGAGACTAGGTGGACTGGACCTCATCTGATTGTGTTGAGTACCCCGACTGCTGTTAAAGTCGATGGTGTCTGGACTTGGATTCATCATAGCAGAATGAAGAGAGACTACACCATAGAGGACGTGGACACTAACAGACGGATTGACTGGGCAAACTTTAGCCCAAAACGAATCATACCTCCTGAATACGGAAGACCAGGAATCAAGGATTTGATTAGTTCCTAGAAAAAGGGGGGAATGTGACGAAAGAAACGGAAGAACAGCTTCGGGGCTAACAGCACATTTTGGCTTCTGTAAGAAACTTGCTTGCTTGCTTGTGGCGGGAAGAACCGGGTTCCTGATTGGCTGATTCAAAATTAAACAGCTCCCTCCCGCCTTGGGGACTTCCCGCCCTGTGAAGGGTATAAAAGCCTCGCCCGACTGTTAGTCGGGGTCTCACTCACTTCTCTCCGAGTGGGACCCTGTCCGGACAGTTTGTGTAAGCTTCTATACTTGTATAAATCCTTTGCTAATCTTTCTGCTTGGTGTTGGTGATTCTCGGGTGTCCTTGGTTGGGACACGGGTCGCATTTACCGGGGAACTCGACTCCAGGCGTGTGGCTCCCGGACCGCAACAATAGCAGGATTTTCAATGAACAGTAAGTGGAACTCCTGGATGCGGGAGGGGCCCAGGAGGGAGAGAGACTTGTGGCCTAGAAGGTCGACCAGCCGGTGGGAGGAAAACACGGTTAGTGGGTAGGCCAGAGTCAGTTTGAGTGTTTGTTTGGTCAGTTCGGCTACCGCTGCTAGGGCCCGAAGGCATGGTTGCCACCCCCGAATGGTTGGGTCTAGCTGTTTGGAGAGGTAAGCCATGGGGCGGCAGGAAGGCCCTACAGGCTGGGCAAGGAGTCCAGTGGCTATTCGGTGCGTTCATCCACAAAAAGGTGAAAAGGTCGGTTTGGGTTGGGCAGAGAAAGGGGAGAAGATAGCAGAGCGTTACGGAGGGTGAGAGAGGCCTGTCGAACGGCGGAAGGAGAGGTGAGGGGTCCTTGAGGGGCTTCTTTAGCGTCTAGGTGTAAGGGTTTAGCGAGGAGAGCCAAGTTAGGGATCCAGTGTCGGAAAAATCCTATAAGGCCCAAAAAGGAGAGAATTTGTTCCGCTGTTTCCGGAGGTTGGAGTTCACGGATAATCCGGGTGCGGTCGGCTGTTAGACCTTTTGTGGTAGGGGTAAGGTGGAGCCGCAGGTAGGTTCCCGAAGATACAGATAACTGAGCCTTGGCGGGGGAGACCCGACCGAGAGTCAAGGTAATTGAGGAGATCTGCAGTATGTTGTCCTGAGAGGCTGAGAGACGGGCTACAAAGGAGGAGGTCATCTACATATTGAAGGAGTGTGCTGGGGGTAAGGGAGCAGGAAGTGAGGTCCCGTGCGAGCGCCTGACCGAAGAGGTGAGGACTGTCGCGGAAGCCCTGGGGAAGAACTGTCCAGGTGAGCCGACTGGAAGTATGAGTATCCGGATCCGTCCCGGTAAAGGCGAAGAGGAAAGAGGAGTCGGGATGTAGGGGGAGAGTGAAAAAGGCATCTTTGAGATCCAGAACCGTAAAGTGGGTTGTGGATGGGGGGATATGGGAGAGCAAGGTGTATGGGTTTGGTACTACTGGGTGGAGAGGAATTATGGCCTCATTGATTAGTCGGAGGTCCTGGACCAGGTGATAATCCCCAGAGGCCTTGCGGACAGGCAGGATGGGGGTGTTGCAGGGAGAGTCAGTGGGGATAAGGAGTCCCTGGTTTAGGAGTCTGGTGATAATAGGTTGTAGGCCCCTAAGGTGAGTCTCAGAGATGGGAAATTGGGGCCTTGATGGAAATTTGGAGGGGTCCTTTAGGCGGATGAGAACGGGGGAATGGTGTGTTGCTATTATGGGCTTAGAAGTATCCCAGACTTGGGGGTTGATTGGGTTCGGTGTGATTGGAAGAGGAGGATAGGAGGGGGAGGGTTCTAGAGACAGGCCAAGAAGAGGAAGCAGGAGTTGGGAGGAGGGAACCTTAGGGTCAAGTCTAACCAGCTGGAGGGAGGCCCCTAAGTGGAAAAGGACATCTTGGCCTAGCAAGGGAACTGGGCAGGATGGTATGACTAAGAAGGAATGAGTAAAAGGGCGTCCTTTAATATGACATGGGAGTGGACCGGTCTGGAGTGGGAAGGATGTTTTGCCATCAATACCCATGACCGAGATCTGGGAAGGAGAAAGTGGCCCGGAATAAGTAGGCAGGACCGAATAGGTAGCCCCCGTGTCCACCAGAAATGAGATGGACTTACCGGCTACCTGTAGCGTTACCCTGGGCTCGGCGAGGGTGATGGGGGTCTTCGAGTCCGGGCGCCGTCAGTCGTCAGCCAATCCCAGCAGTTCGAGTGGTAATGCCGTTGGGTCGGCCTGCCCTCTGCGTGGAGACGCTGAGGGAGGGCCAGTCGTAGGGCAGTCACTCTTCCAGTGGCCCGTTAGCCCGCAGCTGGGACAGGGCTTAGAAGGAGGTCGGGGATTGGGACATTGGCGAGCCCAATGGCTTTCTTTTCCGCATTTGAAGCAGGGCCCCGGCGGGGTTGCCTTTTGCGGACCCCGTGGATTTTGTGATCCATGGGAGATGGCCGGCCTTAGGGCGGCTACAAGAGCTTGGGTTTGGAGGGCCACCTTCTGGTGCATCCGAGCCTGTCGGCTGGATTCTGCCAAATCCTCACGACCATTATAGACTTTAAAGGCCATTTTTACCAGATCTCGAATAGGGGTTTGAGGGCCATCTTCTGCCCGTTTTAATTTCTTTCAGATGTCCGGGGCTGATTGGGTGATAAAATGGGTGGCTAGGACCACTGCCCCTGCCAGGATGTCGGGATCCAGCCGGGTGTAGAGAGTTAAGGCCTCTGTAAGGCGATTGAGAAAGATAGCTGGATTTTCGTTAGGTTCTTGGGTTATCTCTTTTAGTTTTTCAAAGTTGACTACCTTATGAGCAGCAGCCTGCATGCCAGCCAGGAGGCATTGGATCATGAGGTCGTGTTTACGGCGGCCATCTTGGCCATCCTGATAAGTCCAGCCTGGATCGGTGCCAGGTACGGCAGTCGCTCAGGCAGGCAAGGAGTTGTTGGTAAGGTGAACCTGATCTGCATGGTTTCGGGCAGCAGTTTGAATTCTTTCCCTCTCATCAGGGGTCAGAGTAGAAGATAAGATCACAACGAAATCGTGCCAGGTTAGATCGTAAGCTTGAGAGAGATAGCGAAATTTTTTGATGTAGCGGGAAGAGTCGGCAGAAAAGGAGCCTAATCGCTTTTCTATTTGAGAGAGATCTTGGAGAGAAAAAGGGACATGGACTCTGACCAGTCCTTCCGCTCCTGCTACCTCCCTCAGAGGGCAGAGGAGATTTGGATCTTGGGAGTCGTGAGAGCGTGTAAGGAAGAGGCGTGGGAGGAGAAACCGTTGAGGGAGGCGGGGGAGCGGTTGGAGGGGCCGGAGCGGGTTCGGGAGGAGGAGGGACCGCTTCAGGGTAGGGTGGAGGTTGGAGAGGAGTTCTGAAGCGGGGAGTGGTAAGGCATTCGGGAGGGTCGGTTAGCGGGGAGGAATCCAAGGGGATTGAGGTTTTGGATGGAGATGTTTGTTTGGCAAGGAGGATTTGAGAGGTGGAACATTGATGGCAAACCATCCTTCCCACTCCAGACCGGTCCACTCCCATGTCATATCGAAGGGAGGGGCGGGAGCGCAAATGCCAAAAAACCTGGACATAGAGGGGACCTCAGACCATTTGCCCATCCTGCGGCAGTAATTATCTAGATCACGGAGGATGTTAAAATTGAAAGTCCCTTCAGAATTGATTGTCTAGAGGATATTGTGGCCAGGCCACCGTGGAATAGAAAATAAGCCGTCGGCGACGGAGATCTTGGGAGAAGCCGAGGGCTGTAAAATTGGCTAGGAGACACCCCAGGGGCGTCTTAGAATCTGGTTTCGATCGTGAGGTTCCCATGACCCCCAGTCTGTCCCTGAGTGAATGGAGAGGGAGAGAGGCGTCCCTGGTCTCAGTCTCCAATTCACGGCAGGTCGGAGGGCGGTCAGGCGATTGGGACGTCTCCACAATCACCCGAGGCCCGGAGAGAGGACGGAGGAGTTCCTGACGTGGCCGCGATTAGGGACAGGGAGTCCGGTGGGTAAGGACTCTGGGGGTCGGAGGGAACAAGGGAGGGGGTCTTACCCCGTTTTCTGCCGGATCAGGTGGATGAGTAGAGGTTCCCTGGTTGTCTCCTGGGGGAGTGGAGGAGCGGGGCTTGGTACCCCTCCCGGGTTTCGGCACCCAATGTAAGGTCGGATCTTAACAAACGGCACTGCGAAAGGGAGGAAAGCTTCAAGTGAGCTTTATTAGGGAGCGCTCCCGGGCGAGGTTCACTGGTCCGAGAGAAAGGGGCCAGAGAAGTCGCACCCGGGCGAGGGTTGGGCAAGATTTTATAGGGGAAGAAGGGAAAGGGGTGTGGTGAATCTGGGAGGGCACAGGGTATTCCTTATTTGGTGGTCTTTTCGGGTATCCTGGGGGACTATTAGTCCCGCCCCTCGAAAGGCGGGAAGGCTGGGCCGGGTGCAAAGTCCCCAGGTCAGTTTCTGGAACTGGGTGGTCCGGAGAGTTTCGGTCTGATGCAACCTGTGAATCTGATTGTGTTCCCCTGCCTCGGGCCAGTTGGCCTTACAGTTATAATCCATTTAGTTACTGTAAAATATTGGCTATATTCCCTATGTTGTACAATATATCCTTGTACCTTATTTTATATATAATAGGTTGTACCTCTTATCCCCTACCCCTATCTTGCCCCATCTCCCTCAAGCCATCATTTTAAATACCATCTTCAGCTAAAAGAGACGTTGTAGGAGCCGGTTATGGGAGGCTATCAAGCAAAGCACAATAAACAAGAATAGGGTTGTGATGCAGATCGAAATTAAGTTCTCCATTGATAAGAGTTTCTAGAGATAAAACCATCCTCCTCTTCCTGGTATAGAGAGGAAGACACACAAATGGAGATTTCCCTTATAAATGTAAATATCTCTTACAAAAGGATTTTCAAAGCTTCTCCTGTGTCTGCTGTTTCTTAAAAATAGTCAGCTCAAAATAATCCTCATGCCAAAGAGGCATATTGTGACTTTGAGGTGGCCAGTTCTGCTCCCCTTCACCTTTTTTTTTTTTTTTTTTTTTTTTTGCGGTACGCGGACCTCTCACTGTTGTGGCCTCTCCCGTTGTGGAGCACAGGCTCCGGACGCACGGGCTCAGCGGCCATGGCTCACGGGCCCAGCCGCTCCGCGGCATGTGGGATTTTCCCGGACCGGGGCACGAACCCTCATCCCCTGCATTGGCAGGCAGACTCAACCACTGAGCCACCAGGGAAGCCCTCCCTCTCACCTTTTACTGTGATTGAAATCAGGAGCCATTGTAGGGTCTTGAGCAGAGGAGGGACACATCTGTTTTACCCCAGAACAGGATCCCATTGTTGCTCTGTGCAGGATACACCGTAGAGAGTGTCAACTGAAAAAAAGTGCATAACCTAAAAGTTGAGAATTATGTTTAATTTGGCAGAATTTCGAGGACTTAAGCCCGGAGGACAGCTTCTCAGATCTCTCTGAGAGACAGCTCCAAAGAGGTAAAGAAGGAGCCAGGATATATAGGAGTTTTTTCAACAAAACCCAGGTAGTTGGAACATCAAAAGATTACTTTTAATTAAAGAAAACCAGACATCCCAAGTTAATGAATTTAGCGTTTTTTCTATGTATGGGAAGATGCAAGAGTCTGGGCTCATTGAAATCCCTTTGATATGTACCTTAACTATCCAGGGCCAATATCCTGTTCTTTCCCATTCAGTGTGCACTTTTGGGGTTGGCTAAAGATCCTGCACATGCAACTAAGACCTGGTGCAGCCAAATAAATAAATAAATAATTTTTAAAAAGCTATTGTAATAATGCCTGGATGGTGGGGACAGCAGTGCCTGTGGTGGTGAGAAGTTGTCTGATCCTGCATGTATTTTAAGGGTAGAACCAAAAGGACTTCCTGACACAAGACCCAGATGGCATGAATGAAAAGACTGATTCATTTACCTATAAAAACATTCATTCATTCTCCAACTGCTTTGGTGGCTCATTCATCTTTTTTTTTTTCAAACTGCAAACTAGGGAATTCCCTGGTGGACCAGTGGTTAGGACTCCACGTTTCCACTGCTGAGGGTGCAGGTTCAATTCCTGGTCAGGGAACTAAGATCCCACAAGCCACGTGGTGTGGCCAAAAATAAATTAATTAATTAATTAAATAAACTGCAAACTAAATATGTTCAACAGTGGTTCTCAAAAGCCTTTGTTATTTCTGTAACTTTATTAAAATTAAAAAAACTAAATATATATATAAAATAACAGAAAACTAGGACCTCTATCAGCTTTATTAACTGTGATAATAGGCATTATTTGTAATTATATATTATAAATTAGAAATTACATGTAACACATAATTATAACAAAAACTTTAGTTTTGAAAAAAGTTTTATTCAAGAACTTTCTAGTCCATCATTTTTTAAAATTGACATGTATTCACACATACACACACAAATAATACAGATACATAACATTTTTTCTGAACAATTCAAGAGTAAGTTACTTGCATAAAGCCCTTCACCCCCAAATATTTCAGTGAGCATTTCCTCTAAATAATAATATTCTCTTACATTTACACAGTAGAGTTTTCAACTTCAGGAAATTTAATATTGATACAATATTTTTATCCAAGCAAACAACGATATGCCAATTTTTTAGTTGACCTAATTTCCTATGTAACATTATTTTTTTGAATATTTGAATTTTATTTTTTTTATACAGCAGGTTCCTTTCAGTTATCCACTTTATACACATCAGTGTATACATGTTAATCCCAATCTCCCAGTTCACCACACCACCACAACCCCACGCTGCTTTCCCCCCTTGGTGTCCATACGTTTGTTCTCTGTGTCTCAATTTCTGCCCTGCAAACTGGTTCGTCTGTACCATTTTTCTAGGTTCCACATATATGCATTAATATATGATATTTGTTTTTCTCTTTCTGACTTACTTCACTCTGTATGACACTCTCTAGATTCATCCACGTCTCTACAAATGACCCAATTTCGTTCCTTTTTATGGCTGAGTAATATTCCATTGTATATATGTACCACATCTTCTTTATCCATTCGTCTGTCGATGGGCATTTAGGTTGCTTCCATGACCTGGCTATTGTAAATCATGCTGCAATGAACATTGGGGTGCATGTGTCTTTTTCAATTATGATTTTCTCTGGGTCTATGCTCAGTAGTGGGATTGCTGGGTCATTAGGTAATTCTATTTGTAGTTTTTTAAGGAACCTCCATACTGTTCTTCATACTGGCTGTATCAATTTACATTCCCACCAGCAGTGCAAGAGTGTTCCCTTTTCTGCACACCCTCTCCAGCATTCGTTGTTTCTAGATTTTTTTTTTTTTTTTTGCGGTACGCAGGCCTCTCACTGTTGTGGCCTCTCCCGTTGCGGAGCACAGGCTCCGGACGCGCAGGCTCAGCGGCCATGGCTCACGGGCCCAGCCGCTCCGCGGCATGTGGGATCTTCCCGGACCGGGGCAGGAACCCGTGTCCCCTGCATCGGCAGGCGGACTCAACCACTGCGCCACTAGGGAAGCCCCGGGGAAGGGCTTTTAAAGGCAAGGTGAGGGAGGGGGTGGCGGGATACCTGATCAGCTTATGGACGTTCTTCTGACTGGTTGGTGGTGAGGTAACCAGGTGGTATTTTGGGAAGGAGTCAACATCATCAACCTTCTGGTTCCAGTGGTCTGGGGTCTACACGCCGGTGGTCAGCATGCCCTTACCTTCTTCCACCCGGTGGGGGTCTTAGTACCTGCAAAACAACTCAGGGATATGACTCAGGGTATGATCTATAGCCCTTGTGGAGCAACTAAAGGTCCATTACTTTCTCTTACGGCTAAACTATTATTATTTTGTGTTGCTTATCTGTTTTACTCTGCTTCTGCATTTTCTCACTTCTATGATTATATTTGCTCTTTGGAACTCGGGGAAGGCCTAGGAGGCTAAAGCTTTTCTACAGACAAGAGGCAAGGGACACAGGGGGTCTACCCCCCCAGTAGGCTCTGCAGGGTCCTGCTCAGTTTTACAGGGATCAATCCATGCCCTGCCCTGGCCGGGAGAGGGCCGCTCCCTCCTCCCTGGGCCCCCTCTCCCTTTCAAACGTGACCTCACTGTCTGGGAATGGTCTATGCCCCCAGAGTGGGAGCCTTAGCCCCCAGCCCGGGGCCAGGCCCAGAGTAGGCCTTGGTGAAGGTGTCCTATGAGTGGCTGGGAGCACATGGTTCTCCCACCCCAGGGCTGGGGACCCAGCAGGTCAGCACCTGGGGGACCAGGCTGGATGGGATGCAGCCTCAGCCTGGGCCTCCCCTCACCCCTCCCCAGAGCGAAGCGGTGGAGATGATGGATCAGATCCTGCACTGGGTGCAGGAGGACCCCTCTGGGCTGGGCCGGCTCCAGCTCCCTGGGGCTCTGGCCGTGGAGTCCATGGTGGTGCCCATGATGCTGCTCAGCCTGGTGGAGCAGCTCGGGGAGGCCGATGACAAGCTGACGGGCAGCTACGCGGAGCTGGGTGACTGGTGCGCTCGGAGAATTCTGCGGCACGTGCGGGTGGGGGCAGGGCAGCAGGCGGACTGCGGCTGCCAGACAGGGCCTGGGGAGCTGGGGGGCACGGCGACCCCCTACGCCCCACCCCCCGGGGCGCCTCCTCTGCCTGCACCCACCCCCGGAGCCGGGCACCGATGGCTCCGTTTACAGACGGGGAGATGGGGTGAGGTGCAGCCCAGAACCCTCGGGAAGGGAAGGAGGGCCCCGGGGGAGCTGGGGTGGGTGCCCCCCAGGCACGTCAGGGAGCAGGAAGCCTGGCCAGACTCAACTTCGTCCCAGGCCTCTGAACAGCCCAGTCGTGTCGTGTCCCCCCCGTGTCTTCTGAAGGGGCGTCTCCCTCACTTCCTTGGCTGGTCCTTCCTCCCTGGTTTCAACACTGTCTAGGGCTCACAGGGCTTCCTTCTGCAAGTGGCTGTCTGGTGTGTCTGCCTGTGTCTATGCCTCTTCTTTCCACCGTCGCCTGCCGTTCCTGTAGGGTGCGACTCCCAGAAACTCGCGTAGCAGCGTCTGCTCTGTCAGCCATTCGATGCACTTTTACTTTTCACCAGAGCCGTTCAAACCTACGTCTCTGGGCCACACCCCTCATCAGAGTTCCAGGGGCACAAAGTCGGGGACCTACCAGATGGTTCCACCCTGCTGGGTACCAGCTTCGCCTTAGCATAGCCGCGGTTTTGGTGGGCAGAGGGCCACTGTGTGCCTCACGAAAGAGCTCTGACAGCCTCACGCCTACCCTTTCGCTGGGAAGCACCGTTTGGGGGCCTTTTAAGTTTTCGGTCGTTCTGAGCGGGGTTCTGCTAATCACGGGTGACAGCCTTGCCACAAATTTACAGCTGTCGGTGAATTATCTGAAAGCAAATCGGATGAAAAAGAATGTTGCCAACCAACGTTGTGCAAGTAGTGACAACTTCTGTGTTTCTTTGGGTGATTTTATATAGCTTTTTAAGCACACAAATTTCAAAAAAAAAAAAGAATTGTCTGCTTTTTTCCTTTTGTGTATGTATGTGTGCAGGAAGTTTATTGGGAGGAGTTCATTGGGGCTTAGCTTACTGAGGCTCACCAAGTGTCTGGATAGTTTCCTTGAGGAATGATGACATATCAGGGCCTTAGTGTTGGTCTCTGTTCCTGGAAAGCTGGACATTTACAACAGCAGTAGCTAGATCAGCCTTGGTGAGTCCATGATGTTGAGCCCATGCATAGTCACCATCATGACTCCTCCATTTATATGTCCATTTTGGCAGCATTGGGGTGCCAACAACTGAGGCTGGCTAACATCAACTGGCTAAGTCATTCAGTTTACTTGGTTGTTCGGTGCAGTTTCCTTGGCAGAAAGTGCAGTATTTATTGCAAGACGCCCAGCCTGGGGCTAAGCAAGGAGAATGGGCAGCTCATATGCTCAAAAGACCCGAACACCCTGATGGCTTTGGGGGAAGGGCTTTTAAAGGCAAGGTGAGGGAGGGGGTGGCGGGATACCTGATCAGCTTATGGACGTTCTTCTGACTGGTTGGTGGTGAGGTAACCAGGTGGTATTTCGGGAGGGAGCCAACATCATCAGCCTTCTGGTTCCAGTGGTCTGGGGTCTACACGCCGGTGGTCAGCATGCCCTTACCTTCTTCCGCCCGGTGGGGGTCTTAGTATCTGCGAAACAACTCAGGGATATGACCCAGGGTATGATCTATAGCCCTTGAGGAGCAACTAAAGGTCCATGACTTTCTCTTACGGCTAAACTATTATTATTTTGTGTTGCTTATCTGTTTTCCTCTGCTTCTGCATTTTCTCACTTCTATGATTATATTTGCTCTTTGGAACTCGGGGAAGGCCTCGGAGGCTAAAGCTTTTCTACAGACAAGAGGCAAGGGACACAGGGAGTCTACCCCCCAGAAGGCTCTGCAGGGTCCTGCTCAGTTTCACAGGGATCAATCCGTGTGCCCTGCCCTGGACGGGAGAGGGCCGCTCCCTCCTCCCTGGGCCCCCTCTTGCTTTCAAACGTGACCTCACTGTCTGGGAATGGGTCTACGCCCCCAGAGTGGGAGCCCTAGCCCCCAGCCAGGGGCCAGGCCCAGAGCAGGCCTTGGTGAAGGTGTCCTATGAGTGGCTGGGAGCACAGGGTTCTCCCACCCCAGGGCTGGGGACCCAGCAGGTCAGCACCTGGGGGACCAGGCTGGATGCGGTGCAGCCTCAGCCTGGGCCTCCCCTCACCCCTCGCCAGAGCGAAGCGGTGGAGATGATGGATCAGATCGTGCACTGGGTGCGGGAGGACCCCTCTGGGCTGGGCCGGCCCCAGCTCCCTGGGGCCCCGGCCGCGGAGTCCATGGCGGTGCCCATGATGCTGCTCAGCCTGGTGGAGCAGCTCGGGGAGGCCGACGACGAGCTGGCGGGCAGCTACGCGGAGCTGGGGGACTGGTGCGCTCGGAGGATTCTGCGGCACGTGCAGGTGGGGGCAGGGCAGCAGGCGGACGGCGGCCGCCAGACAGGGCCTGGGGAGCTTGGGGGGCAGGGCGACCCCCTACGCCCCACCCCCGGGGCGCCTCCTCCGCCCGCACCCGCCCCCGGAGCCGGGCCCCGATGGCTCCCTTTACAGATGGGGGAGATGGGGCGAGGTGCGGCCCAGAACCCTCGGGAAGGGAAGGAGGGTCCCGGGGGAGCCGGGGTGGGTGCCAGAGCCCCAGGCACGTCAGGGAGCAGGAAGCCTGGCCAGACTCAACTTCGTCCCAGGCCTCTGCACAGCCCAGTCCCCCCGGTCTCAGCCTCCGCTCAGTGCCTTACCCTCCCCACATCAGGGGCCCAGGCCCAAAGCAAGGGTTAGGACAGGTCCAGACCTTTGGGAGTGAATCGGCTCCTCCTCCAAAGCCCCGCTGAGCGAGGCCACCCAAGCCTGCAGATCAGGAGGGAGGGGGGGTGGGAGGGCGCGTCTTTCTTGTTGGATGATGGGGCGGGGGTCAGGGGGTGCTGAAGGCCAAGCTACCTTCTACTCCTCCCTCGGCAGAGGGGTGGGCAGGCTGTGCTGGAGAACGTGTCAGGATGGCGAGGGGCTTTCTGGCTGCTTGGGGAGACACCAGAACCCAGGTGAGGGGCAGGGTGGGCTGGGGGGCGGCCCGGGAGGAGGGGGGCGCTCAGCCTTGGCTCTGGACTCCAGATGCGGGGAGTGCCCTCCTCCCTCCGCCCTCAGCGCACCAAGGACCAGGCAGGGGAGGAAGGACGGGCCTCCCACGCTGGCGTGTCAGCAGCAGGAGGGTGACTCTGGGGCAGACCAGCAGGCCTGGGGGGCTCAAAGCAGGCCCCACAGTGGGGCAGAGAGGAAGGGAGTCAGCGGTCAGCACAGCGCTTGAGCCCCCCGCCTGGGGGAGGACACGCGGCCTGCCTTACCCGAGCCCTCACCAGGCCACGTGCTGGAAGCTGGCTGGTTCCTGCTCCGTCACGCCATCCGGAGAGGTGACCCCAAACTTCGAGCCCACGTTATCGACAAGTTCCTATTGTTGCCTTTCCGCTCTGGATGGGATCCTGACCATGGAGGTCTCTTCTACTTCCAGGGTGCTGATGGCCTATGCCCCACCCAGGTGGGAATGTACACAGGGCTACATGGTACTAGCCTGTTGAAGGCTTTCTGCCCAGGGAGGTGCGTGCTGTCATCACCCATTTCAGAGATGGGGACCTGGGGCTCGGAGGAGTGAACCTGCCCAGTGTGACCCCAGTGGGAAGCTCGACTCCTGTGCCGGTGGCCCTCAAGCTCACATGCACAGGGAGGCCGTGAGGGAGGGCAAGCCATGCCCACACAGAGACACATGGCCCTTCATCTTGGAAAGGCTCTCTGAGTGACCCTAAGGCATCAGCAGTGGGAGCAGCTGGGGTTTCGATTCCAGGGCTCAAGGGGCACCCACCCCAGCCCTGCCCTTTGGGAGGGGCTACTTGGGCTACATCTGGCTCAGGAAGCTAGTTGCGATCTGATGGGCGGTTAAGGCCCCGAGAGACGTTCGTCTCGTGGTTAAGCTCCAAGAGCTTGGGCCAGATGGAGTCTGAGCCAGGGCCTGAAAGATGGGGGTGACTCTCCTGCTGAGAGGGGTGGTGGAGTGGGGTCCAGGGCTCTCAGATGCCTGCCTCCGCTCTGCTCTCAGCTGGAGTGGGCCATGAAGCTCTGGTGGCCGCACAGCGAAGCCATCATCGCCTTCCTCATGGGCTACAGTGAGAGCGGGGACTCCGCCTTGCTGAACATCTTCCACCAGGTGGCCGAGTACACTTTCCGCCAGGTAAGTGCTGCGTCCTGGTCTCAGCGGCGCCGTGGAGGAGACCGCAGGCGCGGCACACCCCCTCCTTCCCGCCCTCACCAGACGTGTTCCCTCAGTAGGTCTGAGAGTTCCTGGAAGTCCCGGCCCTGGCGCCCTCTGTTCAGTCAAGAGAGTGGCCCCTGCTCCACTGGAGCGCACATTTGGTGCTGGTGGGATCGACCATAAACAAGTAAACCAGCAAACAGATGGTGATGAGAGCTCTGGGAAATAAAGCAAGGTCAGGGGACTGGGGGGCTAGTGGGAAGGAAAAAAGCTGGGGCTTCAGGAGGGGAGGCCATAGGGCACTAGGCGAAGGCAGGGAGACCAGGCTGTGGCTGTCATCCTGGCTAGTGAGTGGGGGCCTGGCCGGGGTGGGAGCTGCAGCGGCTCAGGGGTCAGAGTGTGGTTGAGTGGGAGAGGTGTGGGCTGGCCACGTGAGGCAAGGTAAGCTTGGAGTACAGAAGGAAAGGAGAAGAGGGAATAGGCAGGCCCAGCAAAGGAGACGAGAATCAGCTGCGAGGTAGGAAGGAAGCCAGCCGCCCCCGCCCTGCAGAGGCCCGAGTGCTGTGAGCAGAGTGATGAGCTGTACCAGCTGCTGCCGACGGGCACCTTGGGTGCTGAGCCTGATAGGGAATGAAGGAAGATTCCCGATGTGTTTCTAAAGCCACGATTCACTCTATTAGTAAACCCCAGTACGGGAGGCATTACAACAGGGGGGTCTTATTTTGAGGTCTGTGGGCTTTGAAACCTGAGAGAAAATTCTATCTTTATTTGCACTAACCTCTAACTGAAATCCAGCATTCACGTCCATCATGAATGAAAGCAGTGAACCACAGTATTAGCAGTGTCCGACTTTGTCACCAGTAGAAATTCCAAATGTGTTCGTGTTATGCTGTGGTTAGAGAGGCATCTCCAGGTACTGCACACGCTCGTCACTGCTTCCAAACACAGGAGCCACAAGACCAGAGGTGATATATGTTAATGTTGAATGCATTCATAGAGAACATGTGTTCGAGGTGATCGCTCTTAACTGCATAAAGTGAAATTTAAGGAATACATTTTCAAGAAAGAGAGATTGTATTGAACAATCACAAAAGTTATAAACAACAGGTAATTCACTATGCACTGATCGTCATAACAATACAGAAAGCATGGAAAGGCTGGACAGGAAAACCGTCAAATCCTTTGTTATCTTCCCGTGTCATATCCAGTAGTCGAATAATAAGTAAGGACATGGGTAATGTCACTGGAAAGATAGAATGAACAGATACAGAACTAGTTTTCCCCCCTATGAAGAATACACCTACTCATAGATCCCCATTTAAAAAGAAATTTTTGGTAGTGCACTTCAATGTCACTGATCTCTTCTATGGTCCTTCTGAGAACTGGTTCCACTCAGGTCTCTATCTGGGGAGGAAGGGCCTAGGCCAGGGCTCTGAGGTCTATCCTGGAGCATCTGGAAGGAACTGGGCAGGAGAGAAGCAAGGAATTTGGAAAGGGTCAACAGAGCTGCTGGGCAGGGGCAGGCTTCAGGTGGCTCCGAGGGAGGGGGAGATGTGTTTGGGACCTGTGGTGAGCAAGGGAGAAGTCAGACCTCTGTACGGGATATCTACAATGGCTATCTACAATCTCATCCACTGCAAGACAGTCCTCTGAAGCAGGGAACAGGAGCTCCAAAGGAATAACTAGCTACAAAGTTACATGGCAGGTCAGCACTTCCTCAGGGTTCCGTTTCTTTTCACATTGTTTTTTAAAAATTACATTTATTTACTTTTGGCTGCGCTGGGTTTTCATTGCTGCGCGCGGGCTTCTCACTGCGGTTGGTAGCTTCTCTTGTTGCGGAGCACCGGGCTCTAGGTGCGCGGGCTTCGGTATTTGTGGCGCACGGGCTCTAGAGCGCAAGCTCAGTGGTCCCAAGCAGGGTTTTTGTTTTTGTTTTAAATTCCATCTTGCAAGGTTTCATCTCACAGCCCGCGGCCCCTTCCCCAAGTGGGGTAACTAGCTGCAGACTCAAAACTCCACCCCCCCCCCGAAGAAAAAGGAAAAGGAAAAGCCCCTTGCTTTCATATTTGTCCAGGAGGCGGGACCTCATTTAAGAGCACTGATTCTGGAGCCGGGGGTCAGCCCGGGCTCTGACCCCGAGGTAGCGGTTTAGTGGGACCGGTGAACGCCCCTTTCCCAGGCCTGTGGCATCTGGGCGGTTCCTGCAGGCGCTGCCTGTCTCTGCCTCATTGTTATTGCAGTTTCGCGATCCCGAGTACGGGGAATGGTTTGGCTACCTGAACCGAGAAGGGAAGATCGCCCTCACCATCAAGGGGGGTCCTTTCAAAGGTGAGTGGGGGGAAAGGGCGGGGCCCAGGGACTCGAGGCACTCGGCTGCCCACGGCCCTCCCCCCCCGCCGCCCCGCCTCTCCTCGCAGGCTGCTTCCACGTGCCGCGGTGCCTCGCCATGTGCGAGGAGATGCTGAGTGACCTGCTGAGCCGCCACGCCCCGGCCCCGGCCGCGGCCCCGGCCCTCAGCGCCCGGTCTCCGCCCGCCGACCCCGCCCGCCGAGGCGCAGAATAAAGCCAAGCCTGCTCCACTGCCCGTGTGTGTGAGCGTCTGTGGGGTGTCGGGTGGGGGACCAACCACCGCCTTTGGCTGGAGAGCACCTGCTCGCCCAGCCAGTGACCTGCCCCGCGCGCTGGACCCTCCCACCCTGCCACAGGCCCGCCCCGCGCCGGGGCCCGCCCGGCCATTGGCCCGCGGGATGAACTATGGTGACGGGGACTGGTGGCCCCCCAGGTGCGCAGGCACCTGGGTGACTTGTCTGTGTGGGTTGGCAGGCCTGGGAGAGGGCAGACCACTCATGGAGCCAGAGTAAGATGCTCAGAAATAATCCCGAACTCAGCAGCTGAGCCTCCAGCCCCAGCCCCAGCCCCAGCCCCGGCCTGGCAGCCCCGGCGTCGCTTCGGATCGCGGTGGCAGCTGACTGCGCGTTCACGACCCGCTGGGAGCCGCGAGCCCCGCCGCCGTTATGAACATCCGCAATGCGAGGGTGAGGGGCCGGGGCCGGAGGCTGTCCGCGCCGAGTGGGAGCGGGGCCCTGTGGCGGCGTGCGCGTGCTCCCGAGGGGCCCGGCCGATCACCGGGCCAGCCGCCCTGGGCGCCCTCGGCCGCCCGGCGCGGAAAAGTGAAGGCCACGTCCCCGTGGGGCTGGATCTACCCGAAGAGGAGGCCGGGGGAGCCAGAGGCGCAGGCCCGGGGCTGCGAACTCCTTCTTTCCGGATGTCGGGTTTCCGTTGGATGGCGTCGGGGAGCTTCCTGGAGCTCAACGTTCATTCCTGGAACAGTCAGTTTTTGCACAGCGGCTATGGGCCAGGCCTGTGCGGAGACAGTCCCAGCGCCCGCCCAGCCCTGTGGGGGGGCGGGGGTCGCTGAGTAGACAGAGCAGGGTTCTAAAACGACCGAGGCCTACTTAGTCACTGCAGCCCCCGGCCTGACTGCATTCCACTGCCCTCCTCTCCCGCAGCCAGAGGACCTGATGAACATGCAGCACTGCAACCTCCTGTGTCTGCCCGAGAACTACCAGATGAAATATTATTTCTCCCATGGCCTTTCCTGGCCCCAGGTGGGCAGCTGTTGAATTTGGGGATGAGGGAAACCAGGCCAAGGAAATTCCACCCTGGGTCGGCTTGGGACGAGCCGGCGAGGCTCTTGAAGAGTCGGGGGGCGCATGGGTCAATGAGGCCCTGAGTGTTTCCGGCTGGGGTGGCGGGAGATGGATAGGAGGCGCCTTGAAGAGGGGTGAAGAACAGGGCCAGGGTAGGGGCAGTATTCCCACCTGTGTCTGTCCACTTTTTCTGGGTTAAGGAAAGGGGGCAGGGTGTGATGTGGGAAAACCAAGCCAGTTGGCCTGGAGGTCAGGAGCTGTCACTGAACTCGCTGCCCGATGGGCTTCTGTCTGTCATGCATACAGCGACAGGCAGGCGCTGGGGCCAGGTGTCCGATAAGGGCGCCTCCAGCTCTGACAGGAACTTGTTTTCTGCCTTCTCTTTCTTCCCTGTCACCCAGCTCTCTTACGTCGCTGAGGATGAGAATGGGAAGATTGTGGGGTATGTCCTGGCCAAAATGTGAGTCACCAAGGACGGAGGAACAAGCCTGGTGCCTGACCTGGGGGTGGGGGGAGGAGGGACACCGACACCGCACGCGACACCGCGCGCATCTGATGGATGCTGCCTGGGTTGGGTTGGGTTTTTTTGTTTCGTTTTGTTAATTAACAGACTGTTCCTTTAGTTCAGTTTCCTCTCACATTGACATCTTGTGGCAAATCTGTTACAATGGGTGAACCGATGCTGTTACATTATTGCAGAAACCCATAGTTACATTGTTTTACTCTTTGAGTAGTTCTACATTCCATCAAAGGTATAATGAGTATCCGATACTATAGTGTCAAACAGAGTAGTTTCACTGCCCTCCCTCCCTCCCCTCTCCCCGGGAACCACTGATCTCTTTACTGTCTCCGTACTTTCGCCTTCTCCAGAAGGTCATATGATTAGAATCATACAGTGTGTAAACATTTCAGACCACCTTTCACTTAGTCATATGCATTGAAGTCTCCCCCCACGTCTTTTCATGGCTTGAGAGCTCCTTTCTTTTTAGCACTGAACAGTATTCCATTGACACTGCACATGTCTTTTGGCTGCTGCCTGGGGTTTGGAGAGTCCTGGCTCTCCCCCGTCCCGGGACCGGGCACACTTTGGGGTTCACGCCTAGCCCCTCTCCTTTCTTCTTGCTCTAGGGAAGAGGACCCGGACGACGTGCCCCATGGACACATCACCTCGCTGGTGCGTAGGGCCCACCCAGGCTCTGGTGGGGGCGGGGGCGGAAGTTAGTTGGAGGCGCCCCGAGGTCCCACCTTTCTCCCACCAGGCTGTGAAGCGTTCCCACCGGCGCCTTGGCCTGGCTCAGAAGCTGATGGACCAGGCCTGCCGAGCCATGATCGAGAACTTCAATGCCAAATACGTCTCCCTGCATGTCAGGAAGAGGTGGAAGCCAGGGCCGAGGGAAGGGGGGTGGGTAGGGGGATACTGTCTGTTTTGTTGGGGGTTTTTTAAATTTAATTTAATTTATTTTTATACAGCAGGTTCTTATCAGTTATCTATTTTATACATATTTGTGTATATATATCAATCCCAATCTCCCAATTCATCCCACCACCACCAGCGGGGATACTGCCTCGATGTGGATCCTGGCTGCCTTGGCTTTTGGAGAAGATCAGGAAGTGGGCTTAGTGGGGAGGGGGACTGGGAGGAGGGGCAGGACCTGGATGTGCTGTCCCTGCCTGGCCTCGTCTGTACAGCTCAGCAGTGCCTTATTCCCCTGCAGTAACCGGGCCGCTCTGCACCTCTATTCCAACACCTTCAACTTTCAGTAAGTAGATCTACATTTTTCTCATGGAGTGGGATGGTCCCCAGGTCTGGCTTATCCAGGTGGCTGAGATGGGCTGAACTACCTTCCAGGCAGGGGCGTGAGGGTGGCTAGGGCTAGCTGAGATGGGGGAGCGGGCCGTGGACAGCACTCTTGGGGGCAGAGCACCTGCCTGCCGCAGGCTGCTTGAGGCATGTCGCGCTTCCGGAGGACGCTTGGTGTTTCTTGCTTGATGCTGCTGGTGGCTATGCTGGAAGGGCAGCACGGTGAAGAGGTTCAGAAGCAGAGACAAGGGCCCAGGACAGGAACAGAAGCCAAGGAGCAGAACTGAGTGACCAGGCACCCAGAAGCATCTAAGCGGGACCAGAAGAAAGGATAAATCTGAGCACGTCTGCGCAGGAAGGGCCAGTGGCAAGAGCAGTGGAGGGATCTAGAGCCCTGGGTGTCCTAGTGGATGAGGGTGGGTCCACTCAGGGATGTGGCAGTCTCTGTGTGCCCAGCGCAGGACAGAGAGAGCCTAGCAGGGAACTGCTCTGCCCAGTACATTGTGGTGAAAGCTGCTGGAAAGTGAGGCTGAGGTGGGCTGTCCATGGAGGGCCCACTGAGACAGCGTCAGCTTCAGCTTGGTGGGGGACGAGGAGGGACTGTTGGGAAGGGCAGTGGCCTCCGGGCTAGGTATTTGAGGCAGGATCTTTGGCCTGGATGCAAATGCCTCTGGTGGTTGACAGTTCTAGGGTCTTAAGGCTGGCAGGGCCATTCTGGGCCATCCAGACCGGCTCCCTTTTCAGTGGCAGGGTGCCCAGGTCTGCATACATACCTCCCAGTGCAGGCTTGGCCCCTGAGCTGCTCGGGCTAGGGGCCACGCTGCCTGGTAACGACCACCAAGAGCAGAGGCCCAGGCAGCAGCACCCCTCCCGGTTCCGGTTGTTAGCCATATGAGCCAGCCATGCATGCCCAGGAAGTGACAGGGAGCAGGGCGGGGAGGGGAGGGGAGGAGACTGCCAAATTCAGGGCTTCAGTTCACAGGAAACCACAGACACAGATCCTTGGTGGCCAGGTTAGGGATGAGGGGCAGTGGCAGGATGCCAAGGGTGGGGGGGAATAAAGGAGCTGGGTGCTACTTACTGTTGGAGAAAGCAGAGGGAAGACCATGTTGGAAATGTCTCCCAAAGGGTCCTTGGGGGGGCAATGACACCCTGCCCCACTAGCAGGTGATGCCAGAAGGCTGAGGAGAATTGCCCCCGATTTGAGTTGCCCTCCTTCTCTCCACCTGCTGCCCCCAGGATCAACGAAGTGGAGCCCAAATACTATGCAGATGGGGAAGACGCATATGCGATGAAGTGGGATCTCACCCAGATGGCCGATGAGGTAAGAGTCCTGCAGGTAAGAGTCCTGCGGGGCCAGGGCCGCGGTCCCCAGGCAAGGTGAGCAGGGCCGGCCTGGGACAGTTGGAGGCTGCATTGCCAGGAGTCCTGGCCCTCCTCACCTTAGCTTCCATAGCTGGCAGGCAGGGAGCCGGACCTTGGCAGGACTTTAACGGAGGCCATCGGCCCAAGATTCCATTCTCCGAGGAAGAAGCCCGTCCTGCCCAGAGGCTGCTGTGAGAGGAGAGGGAGGAGGCCCCTAGATGTGCTGAGAGACACGGGGCCTGGGGACGGCTGTGGCTGGCCTCCAAGGCTCAGGGGCCAGACAGAACTGGGCTGAAGAGAAGTCAGGGCTCTGCCCAAGGCTCCTCAGGGTCCAGGGCCATGCAGAGGGCTCCACGGCAGCCTCGTGAGGGAGCCGTGATCACCTCCACTTTACAGGAGAGGAAACAGGCCCAGAGGCCTGTTTAGGTCTTCTGTCCATTTTTGGATTGGGTTGTTTGTTTTTTTGTTGTTGAGCTGCATGAGCTGCTTGTAAATTTTGGAGATGAATCCTTTGTCAGTTGCTTCATTTGCAAATATTTTCTCCCATTCTGAGGGTTGTCTTTTCGTCTTGTTTATGGGTTCCTTTGCTGTGCAAAAGCTTTTAAGTTTCATTAGGTCCCATTTGTTTATTTTTGTTTTTATTTCCATTACTCTAGAAGGTGGATCAAAAACGATCTTGCTGTGATTTATACCATAGAGTGTTTTTCCTATGTTTTCCTCTAAGAGTTTTATAGTGTCCGGTCTTACGTTTAGGTCTTTAATCCATTTTGAGTTTATTTTTGTGTATAGTGTTAGGGAGTGATCTAATCTCATACTTTTCCATGTAGCTGTCCAGTTTTCCCAGCACCACTTATTGAAGAGGCTGTCTTTTCCCCATTGTATATGTTGCCTCCTTTGTCATAGATTAGTTGACCATAGTTGCATAGGTTTACCTCTGGGCTTTCTATCCTGTTCCATTGATCTATATTTCTGTTTTTGTGCCTGTCCATATTGTCTTGATGACTGTAGCTTTGGAGTATAGTCTGAAGTCAGGGAATCTGATTCCTCCAGCTCTGTTTTTTTCCCTCAAGACTGCTTTGGCTATTTGGGGTCTTTTGTGTCTCCATACAGATTTTAAGATTTTTTGTTCTAGTTCTGTGAAAATTGCCATTGGTAATTTGATAGGGATTACATTGAATCTGTAGATTGCTTTGGGTAATATAGTCATTTTCACAATGTTGATTCTTCTAATCCAAGAACATGGTATATCTCTCCATCTATTTGTATCATCTTTAATTTCTTTCATCAGTGTCTTATAGTTTTCTGCATACAGGTCTTTTGTCTCCTTAGGTAGGTTTATTCCTAGATATTTTATTCTTTTTGTTGCAGTGGTAAATGGGAGTGTTTCCTTAATTTCTCTTTCAGATTTTTCATCATTAGTGTATAGGAATGCCAGAGATTTCTGTGCATTAATTCTGTATCCTGCAACTTTACCAAATTCATTGATTAGCTCTAGTAGTTTTCTGGTGGCATGTTTAGGGTTCTCTATATAGTATCACTTCATCTGCGAACAGTGACAGTTTTACTTCTTCTTTTCCAATTGTATTGCTTTTATTTCTTTTTCTTCTCTGACTGCCATGGCTAGGACTTCCAAAACTATGTCGAATAATAGTGATGAGAGTGGACATCCTTGTCTTGTTCCTAATCTTAGAGGAAATGCTTTCAGTTTTTCACCATTGAGAATGATGTTTGCTGTGGGTTTGTCATATATGGCCTTTATTACGTTGAGGTAGGTTCCCTCTATGCCCACTTTCTGGAGAGTTTTTTTATCGTAAATGGGTGTTGAATTTTGTCAGAAGCTTTTTCTGCATCTCTTGAGATGATCATATGGTTTTTGTTCTTCAATTTGTTAATATGGTGTATCACATTGAATGATTTTTGTATATTGAAGAATCCTTGCATCTGTGGGATAAATCCCACTTGATCATGCTGTATGATCCTTTTAATGTGCTGTTGGATTCTGTTTGCTAGTATTTTGTTGAGGATTTTTATATCTATATTCATGAGTGATATTGGTCTGTAATTTTCTTTTTTTGTAGTATCTTTGTCTGATCTTGGTATCAGGGTGATGGTGGCCTCATAGAATGATTTGGGAGTGTTCCCTCCTCTGCAGTTTTTTGGAAGAGTTTGAGAAAGGATGGATGTTAGCTCTTCTCTAAATGTTTGATAGGATTCACCTGTGAAGTCATCTGGTCCTGGGCTTTTGTTTGTTGGAAGATTTTTAACCACAGCCTCAATTTCATTTCTTGTGATTGGTCTGTTCATATTTTCTACTTCTTCCTGGTTAAGTCTTGGAAGGTTATACCTTTCTAAGAATTTGTCCATTTCTTCCAGGTTGTCCATTTTATTGGCATAGAGTTGCTTGTAGTAGTCTCTTAGGATGCTTTGTGTTTCTGTGGTGTCTGTTGTAACTTCTCCTTTTTCATTTCTAATTTTATTGATTTGAGTCCTCTCCCTCTTTTTCTTGATGAGTCTGGCTAATGGTTTATCAATTTTGTTTATCTTCTCAAAGAACCAGCTTTTAGTTTTATTGATATCTGCTATTGTTTTCTTTGTTTCTATTTCATTTATTTCTGCTCTGATCTTTCTTCCCTTCCTTCTGCTAACTTTGGGTTTTGTTTGTTCTTCTTTCTCTAGTTCCTTTAGGTGTAACGGTAGATTGTTGATTTGAGATTTTTCTTGTTTCTTGAGGTAGGCTTGTATAACTATAGACTTCCCTCTTAGAACTGCTTTTGCTGCATCCGATAGGTTTTGGATCGTCGTGTCTTCATTGTCATTTGTCTCTAGGTATTTTTTGATTTCCTCTTTGATTTATTCAGTGATCTCTTGGTTATTTAGTAACGTATTGTTTAGCCTCCATGTGTTTGTGTTTTTTACATTTTTTTCCCTGTAATTGATTTCTAATCTCATAGTGCTATGGTCAGAAAAGATGCTTGATATGATTTCAATTTTCTTAAATTTACTGAGGCTAGATCTGTGACCCAGTATGTGATCTATCCTGGAGAATGTTATGTGCGCACTTGAGAAGAAAGTGTAATCTGCTGTTTTTGGATGGAATGTCCTATAAATATCAATTAAATCTATCTGGTCTATTGTGTCATTTAAAGCTTGTGTTTCCTTATTAATTTTCTGTTTGGATGATCTGTCCAGTGGTGTAAGTGAGGTGTTAAAGTCTCACACTATTATTGTGTTACTGTCGATTTCCTCTTTTAGAGCTGTTAGCAGTTGCCTTATGTATTGAGGTGCTCCTATGTTGGGGGCATATATATTTATAATTGTAATGTTATATCTTCTTCTTGGATCGATCCCTTGATCATTATGTAGTGTCCTTCCTTGTCTCTTGTAACATTCTTTATTTTAAAGTCTATTTTATCTGATATGAGTATTGCTACTCCAGCTTTCTTTTGATTTCCATTTGCATGGAATATCTTTTTTCATCCCCTCACTTTCAGTCTGTATGTGTCCCTAGGTCTGAAGTAGGTCTCCTGTGGACAGCATATATATGGGTCTTGTTTTTATATCCATTCAGCAAGCCTGTGTCTTTTGGTTGGAGCATTTAATCCATTCACATTTAAGGTAATTATTGATATGTATGTTCCTTTTACCATTTTCTTAGTTGTTATGGGTTTGTGTTTGTAGGTCCTTTTCTTTTCTTGTGTTTGCTACTTAAAGAAGTTCCTTTAGCATTTGTTGTAGAGCTGATTTGGTGGTGCTGAATTCTCTTAACTTTTGCTTGTCTGTAAAGCTCTTGAATTCTCCATGGAATCTGAATGAGATCCTTGCTGGGTACAGTAATCTTGGTTGTAGGTTCTTCCCTTTCACCACTTTGAGTATATCATGCCACTCCCTTCTGGCTTGTAGTGTTTCTGCTGAGAAATCAGCTATTAACCTTATGGGAGTTCCCTTGTATGTTATTTGTCATTTTTCCCTTGCTGCTTTCAATAATTTTTCTTTGTCTTCAATTTTTGCCAATTTGATTTTTATGTGTCTTGGTGTGTTTCTCCTTGGGTTTATCCTGTATGGGACTCTCTGTGCTTCCTGGACTTGGGTGGCTATTTCCTTTCCCATGTTAGGGAAGTTTTCGTCTATAGTCTCTTCAAATATTTTCTCGGGTCCTTTCTCTCTCTCTTCTCCTTCTGGGACCCCTATAATGCGAATGTTGTTGCATTTAATATTGTCCCAGAGGTCTCTTAGGCTGTCTTCATTTCTTTTCATTCTTTTTTCTCTATTCTGTTCCACAGCAGTGAATTCCACCATTCTGTCTTCCAGGTCAGTTATCTATTCTTCTGCCTCAGTCATTCTGCTATTGATTCCTTTTAGTGTATTTTTTATTTCAGTTATTGTATTGTTCATCTCTGTTTGTTCTTTAATTCTTCTAAGTGTTTGTTCTTTAATTCTTCTAGGTCTTTGTTAAACATTTCTTGCATCTTCTCAATCTTTGCCTCCATTGTTTTTCCAAGGTCCTGGATCATCTTGATCATCATTATTCTGAATTCTTTTTCTGGAAGGTTGCCTATCTCCACTTCATTTAGTTGTTTTTCTGGGGTTTTATCTTGTTCCTTCATCTGGTACATAGCCCTCTGCCTTTTCATCTTATCTGTCTTTCTGTGAATGTGGTTTTTGTTCCACAGGATGCAGGATTATAGTTCTTCTTGCTTCTGCTGTTTGCCCTCTGGTGGATTAGGCTATCTAACAGGCTTGTGCAAATTTCCTGATGGGAGGGACTTGTTTAGTCCATTTTTAAATATTAGAGTTTCTTCAGTCTCACTGCTAGAACCTCTTGTTTATTCATTCTATCCTCATCCTTTAGGTAATCTCACCCATTCCCAGGGGGTCCTCTACAATACTATCTCTATAGCCTCAGGCTGGGGATTTTTTGTTTTGTTTTGTCTTGTTTTTTGCTGCACCTGCGGCTTGCCGAATCTTAGCTTCCTAACAAGGGATTGAATCTGGACCCCCTGAAGTGGAAGCGTGGAGTCCTATCCAGTGGATCACCAGGGAATTCCCAGCCCCAGCGTTTATATATCTGTGCCAGATCTCTTCCTTGGGCTCCTCAACCTGCATATTCAGCTTCCTGTCTGACCTCACTACTTGGCTGCCCCCAATTCATTAATTCATTCCCTTGCCAAATATCCACTGGGTACCTACTGTGTGTCGGTCACTATGGTAGGGACTGGTATACAATGCTGAATAAAATGCACTTGGTCCCCGCCCTCATGAAGTTTACATTTAGTGGGGGGGTGTGAGAAAATAAACAAGGAAAAAAATAGTGAAATCCACTACTTTTTTTGAATTTTATTTTATTTTATTTTTATACATCAGGTTCCTATTAGTTACCTATTTTGTACATCTTAGTGTATATGTGTCAATCCCAATCTCCCAGTTCATCCTACCACCACTCCCCACCACCACTTTCCCCTCTTGGTGTCCATTCGTTTGTTCTCTACATCTGTGTCTCTATTTCTGCCCTGCAAACTGGTTCATCTGTACCGTTTTCCAAGTTCCACATATACGCATTAATATAAGATATTTGTTTGAAAACCACTATTTTTTGAATAAAGTAATCTGCAGTAATAGAGAATTTTTTTTAAAATGTGTGTGCAAGTGTAGGAGGCCTACTTACAGTAGCCGGGGAAGATCTCCCTGGAGGTACTGTCATGGAAGCTGAGAGTTCAAGGATAAAAACAGCATGTGCAAAGGCCCTGCTGAAAAAAAAAAGATGGTTGGGAAGTTGAAACAGTGCAGAAGAGTCTACCTAAGAACTAGACTCTGGTGCTAGAATGTCTGGTTTGAAGCCTGGCTCTGCCACTTCCTAGCTGCATGGATTTGGGCAAATCCATAATTTCAGTGTCCTCATTTATAAAATGAATATAATAATAGTAGTTATAGGAAGTATCAAGATGAAATGAGTTAATATACACAACATTTCTTAGAGCATAGTAAGCATGATTGATATTAAGTGTTAGCTATTAATATTAATGATGCATTCGTTATGCAGGGTGAGGGAGGAATCAATGGTGATGCCAGATTTCTAGCATGAGCTGCTGGATGTCTTCTTGAGACACTAGAGTAGCAAAACTTCAGTCTTGGGTAAAACTGATGTTTTACTTTCTCCATGTCTACTGGAAAAAGTCACACAATTGGGCAGATTGAGCCTATTGTAAAATCCATGATCATAGACCTCAAATGAGACTTCAATATGGCCCAGGAATTTTACTACATATTTTTGGTCAATTCACTCACCTGCCTTCTGCAACCATTTTTTACAACTTACTCCACTCTCCTCTAACCTCCTACCCCAGCACCACCTCCCACCTGCTCCCACACGTTCAATATTTGACCACAACTCTTTATTTCATAGAGGAAATAGAAGCCGTTAAATAGGAACTCCCGTCATCTTCTGGTGACCAAACACACGTATCTTACCCATCTCTACACCCACCCTACCTTCCTTTTCCCCTGCTACATAGGATAGTGGATCCCAAAGTGTAATTAATTCCCCAAAACAGAACAGGAGAGTCAACAGTGCCTGGGAACTTGCTGGAAATGCAGATTTGTAGACCCCACTTCCAAATCTACAGAATCACAAACTCTGGTGGAGGAAGAGGCAGCAAACCTGTTTTAACAAGCTCTCCAGGGAATTCTGATGCACAATCCAGTTAGAGAACCAATGCAAGAGAAGAATGATGCCTCTTCTCATTGATGGCCATTCCTTTACTTGTGCTTGGATGATGTCCTCCCCTGCTTTCCTGGGAATTTTATGTCATCATCTCTTTCTCCTCATGTATATTCAACCTCTCCTTCTCAACTGGAGCTTTCTCATGCACGCTAAAACATGCTCTAACACAACACTGTAAATCAACTATACTCCAATAAAAATTAATTTAAAAAAACAACAAAACAAAACAAAAAAATAAAACATGCTCAAGCCTTTCTCACATACAAAACTGTCTCTTTCAATCTTTCATCCCCTTCTGGCTACCACAGGATAGTTTTCCTCCCCTCCACAGCCGAACATCTTGAAAGAGTTGTTGCTGGTGTGGGATAATGGGTAGTCAATAGTCTTATGAGACTCCCACTGCTGGTGGGAGGGAAAATTGGTACAGCCATTTGGGAGGGCAGTTTGGTAGTACAGTAACTATTAAAATATAAAAAGTGCAAGCAGTGCCTATTAAAATTTAAATGAGCATTCCCTTCTTGTTGCCTTCTTTGACAAGGTGAGTGTACATAAGGCAGTTTTCTGCAGAATTGTGAGCGACTGGGGAAAAAATAGAAACAACTTAAATGACTATCAGTATAGGAATGCCAAATAAATTATGATACAGTATGTAATATCGGTAGTGCGTTTATTAAAATAATGAAGTGGCTCATTCTATACATCATGTTATACTATATAATATATGTTTATGTAAAACATGCACATGTATATATATGTGTCTACGTTAAATTATGTTATTATCTATAACATTAATATGTTAATACCCAGAAAAAGGCCAGGAAGGACACACCAAACGAATAACTATGGTTACCTCTGAAAGGTGAGGAAGACGACCAGGATTGGTAGCAGCGGTCAAAGAGGATTTTAGTCCTGTCTGTAACGTTTTCATTTTATAAAGGAAAATATATTTATGTATTACTTATATAATTAAAAATCAAATAAAAGAAAGAGTTGTCAAAAAAGAAAGAGTTATCTATACCAGCTACTCCATTTTATCACCTCTCACTCAATTCTTAACCCACTCCAATCTGGCTTTTATCCAGATCATTTCCCCGAAATAGCTATTTCATGTCGGAAATGACATCTGTGTCACCACATCTAAAAGATAAGATGTTTTCTGCTATTTTACTTGGCCTTTCATTGTTCTTGGCCACTTTCTCCTTGAAACACTCTCCTCCCTTGGGCTTCCAAGCTCTTTTATGTTTAACAACACATTCTTCTGGCTTTCCACCTACATCTCTGCCTGGTCTCTCTCTAACAGCTCTGCAGCTTGCCTATCCTTCTCTACTAGACTAAAAATTTGTTGAATTTTTTTCAAAGACTTGCCCTGGATCCTCTTCTTTTCTCATTCTGTACTCTCCCAATAAGTGATTTCTTTTATCATCCATAAGCCATCAACTTCCAAATTTGCATCTCCCATTCCATGGTTATATGTTCAGCTGCATGTTTGATACCTCAATTTGTAACTCTCAAGTCTCCTCAAGTACAATAGGTCCCCCCAAAACCCCTCTTAATCTCTCTCTATCCCCTTAAATCTAGTCCTCTTTCAATATGCCATGCCTTAGTGAATGGTTCCACCATCCATCCAGTTGTGCAAGCCAGAGACCGATGAATCTGCCATGACACTTCCCTTTTCTCTCTCTTCTTTTTTGGCCACACCAGGCGGCATGTCGGATCTTAGTTCCCAGACCAGGGATCGAACACCGAGCCCGCTGCATTGGCAGCGCAGAGTCTTACCCACTGGACCACCAGGGAAGTCTGTGGTGATCATTTCTCAGTGATCCCTGTAATAAAGGAATATAGGTACCCTTTTGATAACAAGTTGATATTGGTGCAGAAATACAATTCAGTCAGAAACTCCATAGTATCAGGGAAAAAACTAAAACTCTCCATTCTCACCATATCACAGAGCATATAAATTATAAGAATAATTACTCATATGGAAAACTTAACCTTCAAAGTGTTAAGCCTGTGAAATCAAGCTTTTCAATGGCTGCCTTGCTGTACGAAAGTGGTAGGTGTGGATAAAAGGAGAAGATCCAGAGTTAACAACTGACTAAATGCGGGAGGCAGACAGAACTTTAATACAGTGTGAAAGTGACAAATCACAGGTATACACAGGGTGTAGTGGGAGCACATACAAGGGGCACTTAATCCAACGCTGTGTGGTATGTGTGTGTGGTGTGGTATATATGCGGAGTGGGGGGCTGTCAGGGAAGATATGCTAGGAAAGGTAACTTTCCACATTAACTGAAATATACAAGCAAGATTTCAGCCAAGCAAAAGGTGGGAGAGGGGGATGGCAGGGTCTGCAGAGGCTACTATGCCAAGGAACAGCAAGGATCCATTTGTTCAGAGACTAGAGAGAACAGCCTCTTCGTGTAACTGAAAGTAGTTCTTTGGAGCAGGATCAGAGAGTAGATTGACTATGGGAGTGGCATCTCCATCCTCCACCCTCCTCCCCTGCACTAAATTTTGATACTGGAGCGGTGTATGTATGTGAGGGCGAAGGGTTCGGTCATTCAGGTCTTCCTGAGCAAAGGCAGAGTTTGTACTTAACCCTTAGGGCAATGAAGAACCAGGACAAGATGTTTTCCAGTTTTTATTTCAAGATAATTTTAGATTTACTAAAGTGTTGCAAAAATAGTACAGCAAGGTCTCATTCACTGAACTTCCCTTAACATAAACATCTTACATAACCACGGTAGAATGATCAAACTAAGAAATCAAGGTTGGTACAATACTATTAACTACACTACAGACTTCATTGGGATTCCACCAGTGTTTCCACTAAGGTCCTTTTTTTGTCCAATCCAGGACCCACATTGCATTGAGCTGTCCAGCAAAGGATTTTAAAGAGGAGTGTGACGTGATCACATTTGCAATGTCAGTTTGAGAGAAACATATTTAGATTTGGGGCAATGGGGAAGGAAAAAGTGAGTCAAGTTACGAAGCCCAGGGAATAAGCTAGTCTGGCCCTGTTGGCACCCTATGAAAGTTATGACGTAGCCTCTGGAGCTGACACACTGGCCTACCGTGGCACATTTAGTTCCCTTTCTGATGTTCCGATATACTGATTTAGAAACATGGTTTAA
The DNA here is from genome assembly GCF_000442215.2 of Lipotes vexillifer. Classification (NCBI taxonomy): domain Eukaryota; kingdom Metazoa; phylum Chordata; class Mammalia; order Artiodactyla; family Lipotidae; genus Lipotes; species Lipotes vexillifer. The sequence continues at coordinate 3,610,372 of NW_006779031.1, read as the reverse complement.
CTAGAGCATGATTCCACTGGATCACAGTATTCCTTTGTTCTACCACTCAGTTTTGGTATGGACACATTGAAGTGCACTGGAAAGAGGATGGGAACTGCAGCTTGGATATTTTTAACTCCAAATGGTTAGAAACATGGGGGAAAAAATAACTATTAAACACTTAGTAGTTGCATTTTCTTTAATGTGGCCTGAAGCATCTGCTTTTGTGAAGTGCCATTCCTTGTGTTTCCCTTTACAAAATTGTCTGACACTGCATGTCACGAATTGCATGATTAAATCTATGTGCCATTGTCAAAGATAGCTCCTAACTTGAGATTTATATGCTTTGCTCAATCCTTTACTTGCTTGTTTCTGGAACATTCTTAGTTGATGTAGCTGGAAGCGTAACAGCTACGTTATAAAATGAGTTTATTTCTTTTTTATTACCAGACATTTTTCACTTCCTTTTTTTTAATTTATTTTTTTGCCCCACACATTGTGGCTTGTGGAATCTTAATTCCCTAACCAGGGATCGAACTGGGCCCCCTGCAGTGGAAGCACAGAGCCCTAACCACTGGACCGCCAGGAAAGTCCCTCTCTCTCTCTTTTTTTTTAATATTTATTTATTTATTTATTTACTTTTGGCTGGGTTGGGTCTTCATTGCTGTGCATGGGCTTCTTCTAGTTGTGGTGAGTGGGGGCTACTCTTCATTGCAGTGCGCGGGCTTCTCACTGCTCACATCTCTTGATTGCATCCTTTTTTGATTTCCAAATGAGGTAAAACATATAAAATGTCTATGACAGTGTAAGTGAATTCATTCATTAATTCATTTTTTCATTTATTCTGAATTTATGTATTATGTTCTAAGTGCCCAGATCTGCACTATGGATTTGAAGATCAACAGGAAATGTATCCTGTGCTCTAAAGCTTACTTTCAGTAGAGGGAGAGATACAAGTAAGCAAATAAAATTAATAAAGTGTTCGTTCTTTACTTTTCCACCAAATACTCGTAGTGGCACAGGAGAGAGAACCCGTGTCTCCCTGGAGTTTGGGGCATAGCCTACATTAAGAAATTAATTTCTTTGAAATGGAAAGATAACCCATGCTCTTGTATTGGAAGAATTAATACTGTTAAAATGGCTATACTACCCAAAGCAATCTACAGATTTAATTATCTATCAAATTATCTATCAAATTACCCATGGCATTTTTCACAGGACTAGAACAAATAATCCTAAAAATCATATGGGACCATAAAAGGCCTAGAATTGCCAAAGCAATCCTGAGGAAAAAGAACAAACCAGGAGGCATAACCCTCCCAGACTTCAGCCAATACTACAAAGCTACAGTAATCAAAACAGTGTGGTATTAGCACAAAAACAGACATGGATCAATGGAACAGAATAGAGAGTGCAGAAATAAATCCACACACCTATGGTCAATTAATCTTTGACAAAGGAGGCAAGAATATACAATGGAGAAAAGACAGTCTCTTCAGCAGTGTTGGGAAAGCTGGACAGCCACATGTAAATCAATGGAGTTAGAACACACCCTCACACCACACACAAAAATAAACTCAAAATGGCTTAAAGACTTAAATATAAGACATGACACCATAAAACTCCTAGAAGAGAACATAGGTAAAACATTCTTTGACATAAGTTGTACCAATGTTTTCTTAGGTCCGTCTCCCATGGCAAACATTCTCTGATATAAATTGTACCAATGCTTTCTTAGGTCAGTTTCCAAAGGCAATAGAAATAAAAGCAAAAATAAACAAATAGGACCTAATCAAACTTAAAGCTTTTGCACAGCAAAGAAAACCATAAACAAAACCAAAAGGCAGCCTACGGACTGGGAGAAGATATTTGCAAATGATGCAACCAACAAGGGCTTAATTTCCAAAATATATAAGTAGCTCATAGAACTCAATAACAAAAAAACCCGAACAATCCAAACAAAAAATGGGCAGAAGACCTAATTAGACATTTCTCCAAAGAAGACATACATATGGCCAACAGGCATATGAAAAGATGCTCCACATCACTAATTATTAGAGAAATTCAAATCAAAACTACAATGAGAGTACACCTCACACTGGTCAGAATGGCCATCATTAAAAAGTTGACAAATAACAAGTGCTGGAGAGGGTTTGGAGAAAAGGGAACCCTCCTACACTGTTGGTGGGAATGTAAGTTGGTACAGCCACTATGGAGGACAATATGGAGGTTCCTCAAAAAACTAAAATTAGAATTAGAGTTCTGTCCAGATATATTCCCAGGAGTGGGGTTGCTGGATCATATAGCAAGTCTAATTCGAAAAGATACATGTACCCCAATGCACTATTTATAATAGCCAAGACATGGAAGCAACCTAAATGTCCATCAACAGATGAATGGATAAAGAAGATGTGCCATATATATTTATATATATATATATATATATACACACACACACACACACATATATATGTATATATATACATATATATACACACACAATGGAATACTACTCAGCAATAAAAAAGAACAAAATAATTCCATTTGCAGCAACATGGATGGACCTAGTGATTATCATACTAAGTGAAGTGAGTCAGAAAGAGAAAGACAAATACCGTATGATATCACTTATATGTGGAATCTAAAATATGACACAAATGAAATTATTTATGAAACAGAAACAGACTCACAGACATACAGAACAGAGTTGTGGTTGTGAAGGGGGAGGGGGGGTGGGAGAGGGATGTATTGGAAGTTTGGGATTAGCAGATGCAAACTATTACATATAGAATGACTTTATAAACAACAAGGTCCTACTGTATAGCACGGGGAACTATATTCAATATCCTGTAGTAAACCACACTTGAAAAGAATATCTATCTATATATCTGTCTACCTATCTATAGATATATATATATATATATCTGAATCACTTTGCTGAACACCAAAAACTAACACAACATTGTAAATCAAGTATATTTCAATAAAAAAATTAATTTCTTTGAATTTTCTATTTTAAAAGCCTTACAAATTTGCATTCTACACCACAGTGTAGTCCTGTTTATTTTGTTACTGCTTTTTTTACACAGCAACCAGCCAAGTGGGGTTTATTCGGTAAATATAAGCCTGACTCAATATTTTAAAATCAATGTAATGCATCATGTCCATAATCTTAAGAAGAAACACGAAATTGCATCAATTGATGCCAAAAAATTGGATAAAATTCAATAACCAGTCATGATAAAAATTTTCAGCACACTGGGAGAGAAGGGAACTTTGTTAACCTGATAAAGGGCAGCTACAAAAAGCTTATAGTTAATATCATGCTTAATGGTGAAAGACTGAATGCTTTCCCCCTAAGATGGAGAACAAGGCAAGGATGTCCATTCTTATCACTTCTATTCAACATTGTATTGGAAATCCTGGCCAATAGAAATTGAAAGGTCCCTGTTTGCATACAAGATGAGAAGGTGTACAGGGCTGGCTGGAGATGGCAGGCAGGCCTTACTCTTCTGTAAGACGTCGTCAAATTGGCTCATGGTGGGAGGGGAGGCTGTGGTGTTGGGGAAAACCAGGCCTGCCTAGAGGATTACTCCCACAAGGCTGCTCTGGGGCTTCTGCATCTTCTAGGGTTGTGGGGAAGCAGAAACAAACTCTTAGAGCCCCTGTAGCACAGAGAATATGCTGTATCTCTGGGACCAGCAGTGGGCCAGAGCAGGTGATAATCACACACTGATGACACCAGGAGGGCTGTATCTTGTTGCTGACAATGGGGACGTAGCCTTCGGTGATGCTTTACTTCTTGAGGTTAACAGAAAACAGCCCTGCTTCTCAAAATCTCTCTGGAGAGTGCGGGGAGGGGCGGGGGCAGGCGTCCTGCTGGTGATGTGGGTGGCACACCTCCTCCAGGGAGTGCCCAGAACCTGTCCCCTCGATTAGCAGGATCCTGCAGGTGCTTGGCAGTCTGCCCAGTCCCGAAGCAGTTTACGCCTGCTGGGTCCTAGCACGTCTTCTAGATGTTCGGGCCCAGGCCTGAGAGCCTGGAGGAGCATCCCGTTTATTTTCATTTATACTCTTTTTCATCCAAAGGCAGGCCGGAGAGAGGTGGTCATGCAGTGGTGAAACACAAAACTTCTACTCAAGCTCTGGTTACTTCCAACCATGACCATTCTCTCGCTTACTAGCTCCCTTCTTCTGGTCCTCTTCTCAAAAGTGGTGCCCCTTCTGATCGTGTTATCCTGTTTTCCAAATCTTTACAGAGATGTCTCCAGCTCTTTTGGTCAAGTTCAATCTTTTTATAAAATAAATTTATTTATTTATTTTTGGCTGCGTTGGGTCTTCGTTGCTGCACGCGGGCTTTCTCTAGTTGCCACAAGTGGGGGCTACTCTTCCTTGCGGTGCGCAGGCTTCTTATTCCAGTGGCTTCTCTTGTTGTGAACACTGGCCCTAGGTGCGCGGGCTTCAGTAGCTGTGGCATGTAGGCTCAGTAGTTGTGGCTCACGGGCTCTAGAGCACAGGCTCAGTAGTTGTGGTGCACGGGCTTCGTTGCTCCGCGGCATGTGGGATCTTCCAGGACCAGGGCTTGAACCCGTGTCCCTTGCATCAGCAGGCGGATTCTTAACCACTGCGCCACCAGAGAAGCCCCCACGTTCAATGTTTTTACTAATAACTCCCCTAATTCTGATCGTTGGTACATTTTCTCCATTCCTTTGTCCTACAACTTTTTCTACCCCTCTAATCCAGGAGTTAACTCGCTAAATTTCGACCTGCCTCTGCTATTGGCCAGTTAGCTGCCTTTGTTCTGTCTTGAATTGCCCCCCTGCCAATCAGCAGAAGATGCAGACCTTTTGGAGCCTGGGAACTTGCACAGAAAGGCCCTTGGGGAGGCGCACACGTCTCAGCATAAACAAATGACCTCTTGTTCTCCAAAGCTCTTGAGACACAAGGAGGAAAAATAATATGCTCTTCTACTATCTTTGCCCTATGATACCTACAATACTTTCTAGGTCCAAATACAGGCACTTTGCATTATAAGACAGCATAAGGAGCAGAAGGTAAGGGCGACAAGGATTCTTACAGAGGTTGCAAAATAAGATCCCTGCCACTTAGAGAAAGAAAACTTTAAGAATCTTAAGAGCAACCCCCTTTCTTCCCCTCTCTCTTCTTCAGTTTTTTTCCCTTTCTTCCCCTCTCTCTTCTTCAGTTTTTTCCCCTTTCTTCCCCCTTCCCCAGACCTGCACTGTCCAACAGAAATATAACTAGAGCCACATATGTAATTTTAAATGTTCTAGTAGCCACACACAAAAAATAGAGGGAGGGATAAATTAGGAATTTGGGATTAAAAGATGCACACTTATTATAAAATAAACAACAAGGACCTACTATATAGCACAGGGAACTATATTCAATATCTTATAATAACCTATAATGGAAAAGAATCTGAAAAAGAATAGCTCTATACACATATGTATAACTGAATCACTGTCTTGTACACCTGAAACTAACACAACATTGTAAATCAACTATACTTCAATAAAAAACTGAAGCCACAAAAAAGAAACAGGTGGAATTAATTTTAATGTTTTATTTAATGCAAGAGACTCCAAATATTATCATTTCAACATGTAATCAATATGAAGTTGGAGCGGTTTTGCATTCTTTTTACCGTGCAAATTCTTTGAAACCTGGTGTACAATGTACACTTACAGACATCAGCTTCATACTTGCTGCATTTCAAGCGCCGAATAACCACCACACTGGGCAGCAAGGCCCAGGAATTCCCCTCCGCCCACCCTGGCAGCAAGAACTGAAGATGGCGGGGCGGTAACCCTGCTATTGGTACTAAGAGAGGCAAAATCAGGAGGATGCGAGACTCTGATTCTGGGAAGCTGAAACCTCTCAGGCTGCTGCCCTCCTCCCCACTCCGCCCCCCGGACACCGCGAGGCAGCTCTGAAGGCTGCGCGCGAGGAACCGCCAGGACCGCGGGAAAGTGCTGGGCTGGGGATGCTGGGAGGACGGAGAGGGAGGTAGGGGGAAGGGAGGAGGGGTGAGGGGCGGTGTTAAGCGCGGCGGGGACCCGCACGCATGCGTGCTCCGCGCGCTCACAAAGCCAGCCAGGCCGTCTAGCAACCGGGCTCCGAGCCAATGTCTCGCCCGAACAAGTGGCCTTCCCTGGAGTTCTAGTCCCACCAGCTGGTCTCGGCTCTTCCCTGTCCGTCCATGGTTCTTCCTTATCATTTCCGCTTCTCCCCTCCACTGGTTCCGATCTCGTCCATGGTGTGTGTCCTCAAGTGGTGAACCGGCTCCTAGAATGTGTACTCGTGGTTTCCGCCTGGGAACCAACCTCTGTCGCCTGTGGCCCACCCTCCCCGGGCTCAGGTGGCTGCTGGTGCTGGGGCTGCTCCCGGGGCTTAAGGCCGCCCGCTGCGCGGCTTTTTATCTTCCCGCGTTGGCTCAGGTCAACTTCTGCGAGGCAGACTGAGAGACTGCTACCTGCAAGGTGAGGACTAGAGGGGGGAAGTGAGATGTGAGGGGAGGCTTCGGGTTGCAGTATGGGGCACACTGGGGAGCTCTCAGACTCTGGGAGCTCTCAGACTCTGACCCAGGATGCCAAAGCCCCCTCTGTGGGTGTGTTTCAGGGTCTCAATCGCTGAGCCTCGCACTTGGCGGATCCGGACCTCTCTTTTTCCCTGATCCTCTTTCC
>NW_006779031.1:3588215-3603468 GCF_000442215.2 Lipotes vexillifer | reverse complement strand
TTCCCTCCCTCTTGGCTCCTCCCCCTTCGTCTCTTTTCCTCTAACTCCCTCTCAGCTTCTCCTCCGCCCACCTCACAGCTCCTCCTTTTACGCTTTTCTCTCCGCTCCTTGCCCACGGTCTCGGGCTTCTTCCTTTCCACTCCCTCTCGACTCCACCCCCTCCCTTCCCCTCTTCCCTCTAGGCTCCGCCCTCCCTCTCGGCCCCGGCCTCTTCCCTTATCTTGGTCCCTCTAGTTAGTTCCTGCTCCTGCTCTGTCCCGCCTACTCCCTCTCAGCCACGCCCCCTCCCCTTGGTTCCTACCTCTCCCCCTTCCAATTGGCTGCTCCTCCACCTCTCTCTTAACTCCTCCTCCATCATAACTCCTCCCCTCCCCCTCCCGCTCGAAGGTTCTTTCCTCTCCTATTCTGTGTCTTCTCCCTCTCTCCCACTTCCCCTCCCTACTGTCCCCCTTATACTGAATATAATCTGCCTTTCAAGATTCACACACTCACTAGGTCTTCCTTAGATATAGTCCACCATGTTTCTGTCACCCCTCACTCGTATGGTCACACACTTTTACCTCCTTAATTCTTGTTAATTCACGCTGGTTTCTTGCAAACAGCAAGATAATATTGTTTACCTCTCAGACTTGTGAGAATAAAATGAGACAACGTATGAAAAGCACTGACAAAAACACCTGGCACCTGGTAAGCCTTAAATAAATCATTTATCATTTATCATTTATTTATCATTTATCATTATGAGTTTTCTCTAGCCAGGGATTTCTGGCACAATTCCTGTTCCGCATGTCCACCAAACCCCAATAATTTTTTGACTCCCTTCCTTGACAGTCTTGTTTTTGTAACTGTAAACTCACTCTAAAAATTTTTTTGGGCAAGTAATCAATTCAAAAAGTATTAATGAATAGTAAGACTTATTTTCTGACCTCAGGTTGCCCAGTCGAGTGTGTGGGGTAATGTTCTCTTAGAAGGAACCACACAGGCATTACAGAGTTGAGAACAGTGCGAGGTGTGGTTTGACTATAGACTTAGCCAAGTTGAAAGTTGGAGTTTTTAGAGGCCAGTTCTAGGTGCAGCAAACTTGCTCTTAATCCTGGAGCTTGCCTTTTCCTGTGAGAAGTATTGATGGTGGTGTTTTGAGCCATGATCTTGTGAAACACGTGTAACTAAGAAATAGCATTTAAAAATTACTTTACACCTGCCTTTTCTCTGACTGGTAATACCTAGTGCTGGCTCTTTATTTCAGCAGGCTTCCTAGCAAAAAAATATAATCTTTAACGAATTTCTTTCTTTTCTTTCTTTCTTCCTTCCTTTGTTGGGTCTTTCTTGCTGCACGCTAACTTTCTCTAGTTGCAGTGAGCAGGGTCTACTCTTCCTGGCAGTGCGTGGGCTTCTCATTGTGGTGGCTTCTCTTTGTTGCGGTGCGTGGGCTCTAGGTGTGTGGGTTCAGTAGTTGTGGCACATGGGCTCAGTAGTTGTGGCTCGTGGGCTCTAGAGCACAGGCTCAGTAGTTGTGGCACATGGGCTTAGTTCCTCCACAGCATGTGGGATCTTCCCCGGCCAGGGCTCGAACCTGTGTCCCCTGCATTGGCAGGTGGATTCTTAACCACTGTGCCACCAGGGAAGTCCCAAGTTGAACATTTAAAAACTTGATTTGTGGAAACTCTTAAATAAGGAAACTAGTTCCTTGTCTGTGGCATCCTTTTTCCAAGTCTGTCAGTTGTCTTTGGTTTTGCTTGTTTTTTGTTTCTTTTGTCGTTTAGAAAAATTGGCTTTTATTCTATTTGTCAAATTTTTTATGACTTCTGAGTTTTGTGCCCTATTTGAGAGATCTTTACCATACCAGCCAAGGTTATAAAATAATTCTCCTATGGTTTCTTTCTTTCTTTTTTTTTTTTTTGCCGTCCATGGGCCTCTCACTGTTGTGGCCTCTCCCGTTGCGGAGCACAGGCTCTGGAGGCGCAGGCTCAGTGGCCATGGCTCACGGGCCCAGACGCTCCGCGGCATGTGGGATCTTCCCAGACTGGGGCACGAACCCATGTCCCCTGCATCGGCAGGCGGACCCCCAACCACTGCGCCACCAGGGAAGCCCTCCTATGGTTTCTTATATTACTTCTATGGTTTTAATTTTAACATTTAAATAAGATTAACATTTTCTGCTGTAATATATGAGAGGAGCCCTCTTAATTATTTTTTCAGATTGGTGACCAGTTGTCTTAACACCATTTATTGATTAATCTATCTTTTTTCCACTTGATTTGAGAAACTATGAAGGTTCTTATAAATATAGTAAGCTCCAAATATGCATTTTATTTATTTATTTTTGAAATTTTATTTATTTATTTATATTTATTTTTGGCTGCATTGGGTCTTTGTTGCTGTGCGTGGGCTTTCTCTAGTTGTGGCGAGCAGAGGCTACTCTTTGTTGTGGTGCACGGACTTCTCATTGCAGTGGCTTCTCTTGTTGCAGAGCATGGGCTCTAGGCACGCGGGCTTCAGTAGTTGTGGCTCACGGGCTCTAGAGCGCAGGCTCAGTAGTTGTGGCACACGGGCTTAGTTGCTCCGTGGCACGTGGGATCTTCCCGGACCAGGGCTTGAACCCATGTCTCCTGCAGTGGCAGGCAGATTCTTAACCACTGTGCCACCAGGGAAGTCCTGCATTTTAAAATATAGTTGAAATCTTATGTACTTTGTCAGTTTGGGGACTCTAGATGAGAACTATTATCTTTAATTATCTGCTGTCCTTTAGAAACCTTTGCCTATTCACCTTTATAAAACTATAACTCATATATGTTGCTATTGCTAAATTTCTGATTAGATTTCACTAAGTTTAGATACAATTCTCTTGTTTACAGAGTTATAGTAAGATTATTTACATGTGTTCCCAAGTGTGATAACTTTCCATGTCCTTGTCTTTAAAAAAGAAAAATCTAACCACATGGTATAGATGATGGCAGATGTTCAATCTTTTAAAAAGCAGCATATGAAATTTTGAAAAAGAATAAAGGATTACCCAAGTTCTGCTGTTTTAGTGATTTAAAAATTCCTGTCTGGTAAATTACCAAGAGCACAGCTGAGATCCAGGGAAGTAAGCAAAAGCGTCCTATGAAGAGCCAGAAGAGATGTTATAATGTTCATGAACTAACTTCATGCTCTCAGACAGTCTTTTTGACATAGGCTTTTTTTTTGGCCTTGCTGTGCGGCATATGGGACCTTAGTTCTCTGACCAGGGATGGAACCGAGGGCTCCAGCAGTGAGAGCACTGAGTCCTAACCACTGGACCGCCAGGGAATTCCCTCCATTTAAAGTTATTATAGGACTTCCCTGGTGTCGCAGTGGTTAAGAATCCTCCTGCCAATGCAGGGGATATGGGTTCGAGCCCTGGTCCGGGAAGATCCCACAGGCCGTGGAGCAACTAAGCCCATGCGCCACAACTACTGAGCCTGCGCTCTAGAGCCCACGAGCCACAACTTCTGAGCCAACGTGCCACAACTACTGAAGCCTGCACGCCTAGAGCCCGTGCTTTGCAGCAAGAGAAGCCACTGCAGTGAGAAGTCTGCGCACCGCAATGAAGAGTAGCCCCCGCTCGCTGCAACTAGAGAAAGCCCACGCACAGCAATGAAGACCCAACACAGCCAAAAATAAAACATAAGTAAATTAATTTTTTAAAGTTATAAAATATTGGTTATATTCCCTGTGCTCTATGATATATCCTTGCAGCTTATTTCTTTTATACACAGTAGTTTGTATCTGTTAATTCCCTACCCCTATCTTGCCCTTCCCCACATTCCTCTCCCCAGTGGTAACCACTAGTTTGTTCTCTATATCTGTGAGTCTGTTTCTGTTTTGTTATATTCATTCATCTTATTTTTTAGATTCTCCATATAAGTGATATCATACAGTATTTGTCTTTTTCTGTCTAACTTATTTTACGAAGTGTAATACCCTTCAGGTCCATCCATGGTGTTGCAAATGGCAAAATTTCATTCTTGTTTATGTCCTTTTTCACATAGTTTTAACAAATCTGATCATTTATTACACACATTGATGGCTTACCCTATAGCAGATTAGGGGGAAAAAAAGAAGGGAGAAAAGGCATAATGACAGCTGACAGCCAAAATGAAAGAGAAACTCTTTACAAAAAGAAAGGAAACACTTTACAAACAAGTTTATGTTCTTTGGTAGGGGTGGAGGGGTGTGGGTAGCAGGGGTGTAAATAGTTATCTCTTGCCATTCAGTTTTGGGGCAAATAGCTGTTCTCATCTCATTTGATACTGGAGATGTCACAGAGTCAAAGCAGGTGCAATGATTGATGCTCAAAATGACCCTGAATCATCAAGGAAGGTTAAGTTGTGATCGTAATGTTTTGTTTAAGATAGGGAAGAGTGAAGTGTATTTTAGAATAATTCTTATAAAAATGGTTACAGTAATGCAAAAAAAGCACTTATGCAGGTAGCTTTAATTATTTCAAGTTCTTGAGTTCCATGGACTCTAGGGGCCCTATGAAGCCTCTTAAAGCTGAACAGGGAATTTGGTGAATATGTGTGCTTTTCTGGGGTGAGGAGCCATAGCTTTCATCCTATTCTCAAAGGGTTCTATAATTTAAAAAGGTTAAGAATGGCTGAGGTATCTGAAAATTTATGTATTCAAAAACCCCGATGATGCCAGATAAATGAAATGTTATGAATTTATAGCTATACTGTTTTAAAAATTTATAACTGTACTGTGTTATAAATTTATAACACTGTGCTAAGTTATAAATTTATAACTATACAGTTATAAATTGATGGGAGCAATAGACCCAATTACCTTTCACTTACTTCATTATGTATTTTGCAAGTGCTACCTTATATTACTTTGTATTTGTAATGATTTTTTTTTCCCTTCTTGTAGTCATCAGTAGCACTATTTGTAAATAGATTGGACTCAGTGGAATCTGTGCTACCTTATGAGTGTAATATGTAAGTTGTAAGTATTATAATTATATCCAATATAATTGATATAATTGTGATTAATTTATATCATAATTATGATATAATTGTGTTAAAATGTGCCTTAAGTTTTTTGTTTTTTTTGTTTTTTCTGCAGTATGCGGGCCTCTCACTGCTGTGGCCTCTCCCGCTGCGGAGCACAGGTTCCGGACGCGCAGGCTCAGCGGCCATGGCTCACGGGCCCAGCCACTCCGCGGCATGTGGGATCTTCCCGGACCGGGGCACGAACCCGTGTACCCTGCATCGGCAGGCGGACTCTCAACCACTGCGCCACCAGGGAAGCCCGCCTTAAGTTTTTAAAATTAGTGAACGAAAGCCCTGAATATGTTAAGAAATGTAGTGGTAATTTTATAATAAACGTAACAGAAAAAATGATTAGAATAGAGAGCTTTCAAGGTGAGACAAGTGCTTAAAAAACTAGGAAGTTGCCATACTTGATTTTTCTTTCTAAGAAAGGAAAATTATAAATTTACTACACTTTGAACTTGAAAAAATATCTTTGCAGAGTTGTATCTTATTTCTAAAATATCAAATACTAAGGTAAGTTTATACTAAGGTTTTTAATGGATGAAGGTGCTTAGTTTAGTAGTGAGTAGTTATTATAAGATTCAGTATGATAATTCATTTGAGAATAACAGCAAATGATGTACTTCTTAGAACAAATGATTGTAGTTCCCTTTGGTATTACTTTATTTCTACTAATTAAGCAGAAATAAAATCAGGTCTGATTTTCATTAAAATACCAGGTGTAAATGTAGGGTGTTAGTATGAGAATTTAAAACATTACAGAGGCCTACCATTTATTTTATCTTCTACCTAAGCCATTTTACCTTCAAATTTACTTAAAGATAATTGTAATTCTTTTCACCTAGTAACTATTTGATTTGTGAGTATGTGGGAATGTGTTTGGGGGTGTTTGTTTTTTAATTCCCCTTTGATCAGAATTGATAATTACAGTTTCTAAATGTCCCAGGTTAGAATCAGTACAGACTTTAAGCCATTGTTTCCTTATTTGTGCTTATATGTAATTTGAAGTTTAATCCTAAAAGTAGTGTTGTTTTCTTTTTGATTGTGATTACCTGCATTACAAAAGTCAAGAGCAGTACCATGAGCATTTAAAATAATGAATTCATAATTATCAGAGGTTAAACAGTTTAAAGAGGAACATATAATGAGGTCTATAAATCATAAATAGAAAAATTCTGGGTCATATTTTTAGAAGAATCTACCATTAAAAGTGGAGAGGCTAGATAAATTATAAGGACTGATTTCTTTGCTGATTTTTTTTTTTTACCTTATTTGAACCTCTTTTTTTTTTTTGACTTCTGTCAAGACTCCAGAAAGAAAAGCCCTTCTGAAAATCTTGGACAAGTACTATTTGGAGAACGAATAACATCATCTCCTTATGAGGTTATTCAGCTGATCTTATTTTAAATCTTATTTTAAAATGAATCTTCTCAAAACTGACTACATATACAGCCATCCCTCGGTATCCATGGGGGATTGGTTCCAGGACTCAATGCAGATACCAAAATCCACATATGCTCAAGCCCATAGTCAGCCCTCCACATAGGCAGGTTCCACATCCTCAGATTCAACCAACCACGGATCGTGTATTAAATTTTACATTTGCCATCCACGGTTGGTTGAATCTGTGGATGTGGAACCCATGGAATCAGAGTGCCCACTGTATATTTATTGAAAAAATCTGCATGTATGTGAACCCGGGTAGTTCAAACTTGTGTTGTTCAAGGGTCAACCATAATTGCACCAGAGTCTTTGCTTTAAAAGGAGGTAAAGAAAAAGGAAAGGAGGTAGAATCCGGTGTTGCCAGAAGAATACATTAATACAGTTGGCCCTCCAAATCCAAGGGTTCCGTATCTGAAGATTCAACCAACCTGGAATCGAAAATATTCGGGGAAATAAATTCCAGAAAGTTCCCAAAAGCAAAAATAGAATTTACATAGCATTTACATTGTGTATTAAGTATTATAAGTAATGTAGAGATGGTATGAAGTATAGCTGACCCTGAACAACACAGGTTTGAACTGCGTGGGTCTATTTATACCCCGATTTTTTTCAATATATGATCTGTGGTTGGCTGAATCCTTCCATGTGGAACCTGATTCAGAGGAACCATCTATGTAGAGGGCCAACTATAAGTTACAGGTAGATTTTCAACATCAGGGAGGGTTGGCCCCTAACCTCTGCATTGTTCAAGGGTCAAACTATATAGGGGAGGATCTGTGTAGGTTATATGCATATACTCCACCATTTTATATGAGGGACAGAGCAATGGTGGATTTTGGTATCTGTGGATTTTGATATCCTTGGGAGTTCTAGAACCAATCCTCCACTGATACTGAGGGATGACACTATATGCTCTTTAAGCTATCTGCAGTAGTTAGTGGTTCCACACAAAGGTTTTACCTTTCAAGTTTTATTTTTGCTTCATAAAAAAAGTTTAATTTTTTGTTCTTGCATATTTTGGGTAGGGTGTTATAAGTAGATGTAATTGGACTCCCAGTGTCTATTGATATTGCCCTTGATATCTTAATAGATATGGGGATAGAGTAAGGATGTTTTCAAGAGCAGTATGGTTATGAAGGCACTAACTTTTTTCTTCTTTTTTTCTCAACTTCATTGAAGTATAACTGAAGTACAGTAAACTACACGTATTGAAAGTGTATAATTTGATCAATATTAATATATGTGAAACCATCAGACGTTAGCTTGTTTTACAACTTTTTATTTTTAAATAATTACAGATTCACAGGAAGCTACAAAAAAATGAACAGGTAGGTCTTGTGTACCCTTTACCCAGGTTTGCCCAATGGTAACATCTTGCATGACTATAGTACAATAGCAAAACCAGGGAATTGACGTTGGACAGTGCAGAGACCTTTTTCAGATTTCACTAGTTTTACATGCACTCTTGTGTGTGTGTGTGTGTGTGTGTGTGTGTGTGTGTGTATGTGTGTGTGAGATGCAGATTTGTGTACACACCAGCACAGTCAATACACAGCATAGTTCCATCAGCACAAGGCTCCCTCATGCTGCCCATTTTCTGTTCTTTTTCTATTTAGTTTTCAAAATTCTTTGTATATTCTATCAATAGTTATGATTCCTTTATTGCAACAGTAGTTTGCAAATAGTTTCTCCCAGTCTGTGGCTTGTGTTTTCGTCTTCTTTATAGGGTCTTTCACAAAGCAAATGTTTTAAATTTTATGTGGTCCAGTAATCAAGTTTTCCTTTTATGCATCATGCTTCTGGTGTCAAGTCTAAGAAGGCTTTGCATAGCCTTAGGTCCTGAAGACTTTCTTCTAAAAGTTTTATAATTTGACTTTATATATTTAAGTCTGATCCATTTTGAGTTATTTTTTGTATAATGTGTGAGGTCTGGGTTGAAATTCTTTTTTTTTTTTTGCCTGTAGATGTGCAATTGCTTCAGTACCATTTGCTGGAAAGACCTTTTCAGCAATTTCAGTTCTTCCTCCACTTACTTGCTTTTAAACCTTTGTGAAAAAATCACTTGGGCCTAGTTGTGTAGGTTTATTTCTGGGTTCTCTATTGATGTGTTCCATTGGTCTGTGTGTCAGGCATTCGCTTTTCGATGATTAAAGTTGCACACAATTCCCCTGTGGAGTACCATTATCCTAAGAGAAAAGTGTGCCTTTTCAAGAAATGCTATCCTTTGGATGGAAGAAACATGACAGTTTAGTTCAGTTGCCAATAAGGAATTTTAGGGTTAATATTTGTATGATTTCAGGGTATGAAGTGTTAAATTTTCATTGTTTATTCTTGCTTATTGTTTTCTGATGAACCACATTGGCACTTCATCTTGATAATCTCCTGTAGCTAGACTTTGTAAACAAGAGGTTTCATATTAAAAGTATCAAATATTTTATTATCACTTTTTTTGGTAACAGCTTTATTGAGAGATCATTCACATACCAAATAATTCACCCACTCATAAGTGTCCAATTCAATGCTTTTTAGTATACTCATGGAGTTGTGTAACCAGCACTCTAACCAATTTTATTATCAGTTTTAAGTGAAGGGTTGTAGATCAGGGTAGTTTTTAGAAAGCTACAGTGGATTTTATTTATTTATTTATTGGCTGCACTGTGAGGCTTGCGGGATCTTAGTTACCCAACCAGGGATGGAACCTGCGTCCCCTGCAGTGGAAGCATGAAGTACTAACCACTGGACTGCCAGGGAATTCCTGCTACAATGGTTTTTATACCCCACCTTTTATAATACTGAAGAAGGCAAATTCTTCTGTTTAGTGGTGAAAGCAGTGTGTGTGTGTGTCTACTGTAATCATTTTAGGTATGAACTGCAATGTAGAGGAGATAGTGCTGAGAATGATGGCATACTGAAGTCTCTGAAGAAAAGTTTTATTTGTAAGATAAAGTGCTTGTTTTGTGACATTTGATTTATACAATTTAGTCAAATCCCTTAATATTTTTAATTTTCTTTCTTAATAGTTTTAACAAGACAGAAACGTGTAAAAGTTTGTGTAAAATCTTATGATACAGCAAATGAAAACCAAAAGAAAAAGCTGTCCATCTTTGTCTCTTGTAATAGTCTTTATTTTAAAGTCTTTTTTTTTTTTCTGCGGTATGCGGGCCTCTCACTGTCGTGGCCTCTCCTGTTGCGGAGCACAGGCTCCGGACACGCAGGCTCAGTGGCCATGGCTCATGGGCCTAGCTGCTCTGCGGCATGTGGGATCTTCCTGAACCGGGGCACGAACCCGTTTCCCCTGCATCAGCAGGCGGACTCTCAACAACTGTGCCACCAGGGAAGCCCTAAAGTCTATTTTGTCTGATATGAGAATCGCTACTCCAGCTTTCTTTTGATTTCCATTTGCATGGAATAACTTTTTCCATCCCCTCACTTTCAGTCTGTATGTGTTCCTAGGTCTGAAGTGGGTCTCTTGTAGACAGCATATATATGGGTCTTGTTTTTGTATCCATTCAGCCAGTCTATGTCTTTTGGTTGGAGCATTTAATCCATTTACATTTAAGGTAATTATCGATATGTATGTTCCTATTACCATATTCTTAATTGTTTTGGGTTTGTTATTGTAAGTCTTTTCTTTCTCTTGTGTTTCCTGCCTAGAGAAGTTCCTTTAGCATTTGTTGTAAAGCTGGTTTGGTGGTGCTGAATTCTCTTAGCTTTTGCTTGTCTATAAAGGTTTTAATTTCTCCGTCGAATCTGAATGAGATCTTTGCTAGGTAGAGTAATCTTGGTTGTAGGTTCTTCCCTTTCATCACTTTAAATATGTCCTGCCACTCCCTTCTGGCTTACAGAATTTCTGCTGAAATATCAGCTGTTAACCTTATGGGGATTCCCTTGTATATTATTTGTTGTTTTTCCCTTGCTGCTTTTAATATGTTTTCTTTGTATTTAATTTTTGACAGTTTGATTAATATGTGTCTTGGCGTGTTTCTCCTTGGATTTATCTTGTATGGGACTCTCTGTGCTTCCTGGACTTGATTAACTATTTCCTTTCCCATATTAGGGACGTTTTCAACTATAATCTCTTCAAATACTTTCTCAGTACCTTTCTTTATCTCTTCTTGGTCTGGGACCCCTATAATTCGAATGTTGGTACATTTACTGTTGTCCCAGAGGTCTCTGAGACTGTCCTCAATTTTTTTCATTCTTTTTTCTTTATTCTGCTCAGCAGTAGTTATTTACACTATTTTATCTTCCAGGTCACTTATCCATTCTTCTGCCTCAGTTCTTCTGCTATTGATTCCTTCTAGAGAATTTTTAATTTCATTTATTATGTTGTTCATCATTGTTTGCTCTTTAGTTCTTCTAGGTCCTTGTTAAAAGTTTCCTGCATTTTCTCCATTCTATTTCCAAGATTTTGGATCATCTTTACTATCATTACTCTGAATTCTTTTTCAGGTAGACTGCCTATTTCCTCTTCATTTGTTTGGTCTCATGGGTTTTTACCTTACTCGTTCATCTGCTGTGTGTTTCTCTGTCTTCTCATTTTTCTTATCTTACTGTGTTTGGGGTCTCCTTTTCGCATGCTGCAGATTCGTAGTTCCTGTTGTTTTGGCTGTCTGCCCCCAGTGGCTAAGGTTGCTTAGGTGGGTAGTGTAGGCTTCCTGGTGGAGGGGACTGGTGCCTGTGTTCTGGGGAATGAGGCTGGATATTGTCTTTCTGGTGGGCAGGACCGCATCTGGTGGTGTGTTTTGGGGTGTCTGTGACCTAATTATGATTTTAGGCAGCCTCTCTGCTAATGGGTGGGGTTGTGTTCCTGTCTTGCTAGTTGTTTGGCATAGGGTGTCCAGCACTGTAGCTGGTTTTTGAGTGGAGCTGGGTCTTAGCATTGTAATGGAGGTCTCTGGGAGAGCTTTTGCCATTTAATATTATGTGGAACTGGGAGGTCTTTGGTGGACCAATGTCCTGGACTCAGCTCTCCCACCTCAGGCATAGTCCTGACACCTGACCGGAGCACCAAGACCCTGTCAGCAACACAGCCAGTATGTGGGGAGTTTCTTGCCTTTTGGGAAGTCTGAGATCTTCTGCCAGCGTTCAGTAGGTGTTCTGTGGGAGTTGTTCCACTTGTAGATGTATTTCTGATGTATTTGTGGGGAGGAAGGCGATCTCCACGTCTCCCTCCTCCACCGTCTTGGAGGTCTCCAGGAAACACAAGCTTTAAATGACACATTAAACAAGATGGACTTCATTGATATTTATAGGACATTCCATCCAAAAACAACAGAATACACTTTTTTCTCAAGTGCTCATGGAACATTCTCCAGAATAGATCATATCTTGGGACGCAAATCAAGCCTTGGTAAATTTAAGAAAACTGAAATCACATCAAGTATATTTTCTGATCACAACACTATGAGACTAGATATCAATTACAGGAAAAAAACTGTAAAAAATACAAACACATGGAGGATAAACAATACACTACTAAATAACCAAGAGGTCACTGAAGAAATCAAAGAGGAAATCAAAAAATACCTAGAAACAAATCACAATGAAAATACAATGACCCAAAACCTATGGGATGCAGCAAAAGCAGTTATAAGTGGGAAGTTTATAGCAATAAAATCCTACCTCAAGAAACAAGAAACATCTCAAATAAACAATGTAACCTTACACCTAAAGCAATTAGAGAAAGAAGAACAAAAAACCCCCAAAGTTAGCAGAAGGAAAGAAATCATAAAGATCAGATCAGGGCTTCCCTGGTGGCGCAGTGGTTGAGAGTCCGCCTGCCGATGCAGGGGACATGGGTATGTGCCCTGGTCTGGGAAGATCCCACATGCCGTGGAGCGGCTGGGACTGTGAGCCATGGCTGCTGAGCCTGTGTGTCCAGAGCCTGTGCTCTGCAATGGGAGAGGCCACAACAGTGAGAGGCCCACATAACACACACACACAAAAGATCAGAAACAAATGAAAACAGAAATGAAGGAAACAATAGCAAATATCATTAAAACTAAAAGCGGGCTGTTTGAGAAGATAAACAAAATTGCTAAACCATTAGCCAGACTCATCAAGAAAATAAGGGAGAAGACTCAAATCAATAGAATTAGAAATGAAAAAGGAGAAGTAACAACTGACACTGCAGAAATACAAAGGATCATGAGCGATTACTACAAGCAACTATATGCCCATGAAATGGACACGCTAGGAGAAATGGACAAATTCTTAGAAATGTACAACCTTCCGAGACTGAACCAGGAAGAAGTAGAAAATATAAGCAGACCAATCACAAGCGCTGAAATTGAGACTGTGATTAAAAATCTTCCAACAAACAAAAGCCCAGGACCAGATGTCTTTACAAGCGAATTCTATCAAACATTTAGAGAAGAGCTAACATCTAACCTTCTCAAACTCTTCCAAAATATAGCAGAGGGAGGAGCACTCCCAAACTCATTCTACGAGGCCACCATCACCCTGATACCAAAACCAAACAAGGATGTCACAGAAAAGAAAACTATAGGCCAATATCACTGATGAACGTAGATGCAAAAATCCTCAACAAAGTACCAGCAAACAGAATCCAACAACACATAAAAAGGATCATACAGCATGATCAAGTGGGGTTTATCCCAGGAATGCAAGGATTCTTCAATATACGCAAATCAATCAATGTGATACACCATATTAACAAACTGAACGATAAAAAACATATGATGATCTCAATAGATGCAGAGAAAGCTTTTGACAAAATTCAAAACCCATTTATGATAAAAACCCTCCAGAAAGTAGGCATAGAGGCAACTTACCTCAACATAATAAAGGCTATATACGAGAAACCCATAGCCAACATCATCCTCAATGGTGAAAAAGTGAAACCATTTCCACTAAGATCAGGAACAAGACAAGGTTGCCCACTCTCACCACTATTATTCAGTGTTGATTTGGAAGTTCTAGCCACAGCAATCAGAGAAGAAGAAGAAATAAAAGGAATCCAAACTGGAAAAAAGAAGTAAATCTGTCACTGTTTGCAGATGACATGATACTATACACAGAGAATCCTAAAGATGCTACCAGAAAACTACTAGAGCTAATCAATGAATTTGGTAAAGTAGCAGCATACAAAATTAATGCACAGAAATCTGTTGCATTCCTATACACTAATGGTGAAATATCTGAAAGTGAAATTAAGGAAACACTCCCATTTACCATTGCAACAAAAAGATTAAAATACCTAGGAATAAACCTACCTAAGGAGACAAAAGACCTGTATGCAGAAAACTATAAGATGTTAATGAAAGAAATTAAAGATGATACAAATAGATGGAGAGATATACCGTTCTTGGATTGGAAGAATCAACATTGTGAAAATGACTCTATTACCCAAAGCAGACTACAGATTCAATGAAATCCTTATCAAACTACCACTGACATTTTTCACAGAACTAGAACAAAAAATTGCACAATTTGTATGGAAACACAAAAGACCCTGAATAGCCAAAGCACTGTTATGCGGGCCTCTCACTGTTGCTGCCTCTCCCATTGTGGAGCACAGGCTCTGGACGCGCAGGCCCAGCGGCCATGGCTCACGGGCCCAGCCGCTCCGCGGCATGTGGGATCCTCCCGGACCAGGGCACGAACCCACGTCCCCTGCATCGGCAGGCGGACTCCCAACCACTGCGCCACCAGGGAAGCCCCCAAAGCAATCCTGAGAAAGAAAAACAGAGCTGGAGGATTCAGGCTCCCTGGCTTCAGACTATACTACAAAGCTACAGTAATCAAGACAGTATGGTACTGACAGAGGAACAGAAATATAGATCAATGGAACAGGATAGAAAGCCCAGAGATAAACACATGCACATATGGTCACCTTATCTTTGATAAAGGAGGCAAGAATGTACAATGGAGAAAAGACAGCCTCTTCAATAAGTGGTGCTGGGAAAATTGGACAGCTACATGTAAAAGAATGAAATTAGAACACTCCCTAACACCATGCACAAAAATAAACTCCAAATGAATTAAATACCTAAATGTAAGGCCAGACACTATAAAACTTAGAGAAAAACATAGGCAGAACACTCTATGACATAAATCACAGCAAGATCCTTTTTAACCCACTTCTTAGAGAAACGGAAATAAAAACAAAAATAAACAAATGAGACCTAATTAAACTTAAAAGCTTTTGCATAGCAAAGGAAACCATTAACAACACGAAAAGACAACCCTCAGAATGGGAGAAAATATTTGCAAATGAAGCAACTGACAAAGGATTAATCTCCAAAATTTACAAGCAGCTCGTGCAGCTCAATATCAAAAAACCAAACAACCCAATCCAAAAATGGGCAGAAGACATAAATAGACATTTCTCCAAAGAAGATATACAGATAGCCAACAAATACATGAAAGAATGCTCCACGTCACTAATCATTAGAGAAATGCAAATCAAAAGTACAATGAGGTATCACCTCACACCAGTTAGAATGTCCATCATCAAAAAATCTATAAACAATAAACGCTGGAGAGGGTGTGGAGAAAAGGGAACCCTCCTGCACTGTTGGTGGGAATGTAAATTTATACAGCCACTACGGAGAACAGTATGGAGGTTCCTTAAAAAACTAAAAAGAGAACTACCATACGACCCAGCAGTCTCACTCCTGCACATATACCCTGAGAAAGCCATAATTCAGAAAGAGTCATGGGGCTTCCCTGGTGGCGCAGTGGTTGAGAGTCCGCCTGCTGATGCAGGGGACGCGGGTTCGTGCCCCTGGAAGATCCCACATGCCACAGAGTGGCTGGGCCCGTGA
>NW_006779031.1:3578328-3588187 GCF_000442215.2 Lipotes vexillifer | reverse complement strand
GACCCAGCAATCCCACTACTGGGCATATACCCTGAGAAAACCATAATTCTAAAAGAGTCATGGACCACAATGTTCATTGCAGCTCTATTTACAATAGCCAGGACATGGAAGCAACCTAAGTGTCCATTGACATATGAATGGATAAAGAAGATGTGGCCCATATATATAATGGAATATTACTCAGCCATAAAAAGAAATGAAACTGAGTCATTTATAGTGAGGTGGATGGACCTAGAGTCTGTCATACAGAGTGAAGTAAGTTAGAAAGAGAAAAACAGCTACCGTATGCTAACACGTATGTATGGAATCTAAAAAAAAAAATGGTCATGAAGAACCTAGTGGCAGCATGGGAATAAAGATGCAGACCTACTAGAGAATGGACTTGAGGACATGGGGAGGAGGAAGGGTAAGCTTGACAAAGAGAGCGTGGCATGGACATATATACCCTACCAAATGTATAACCGTTAGCTAGTGGGAAGCAGCCGCATAGCACAGGGAGATAAGGCCGGTGCTTTGTGACCACCAAGAGGGGTGGGATAGGGAGGGTGGGAGGGAGGGAGACGCAAGAGGGAAGAGATATGGGGATATATGTATATGTATAGCTGATTCACTTTGTTATAAAGCAGAAACTAACTCACCATTGTAAAGTAATTATACTCCGATAAAGGTGTTTAAAAAAAAACAAAAGAAAACGGTGGATTTCTTTTTTCAAAAATAAATTTATTTATTATTTTTGGCTGCATTGGGTCATTGTTGCTGTGCGCGAGCTTTCTCTAGTTGCGGCGGGGGGCTACTGTTCGTTGCAGTGTGCAGGCTTTTCATTGCTGTGGGTTCTCTTGTTGTGGAGCATAGCCTCTAGGCGTGCGGGCTAAAGTAGTTGTGGCTCGAGGGCTGTAGAGCGCAGGCTTAGTAGGTGTGGCTCAAGGGCTTAGTTGCTCCGCAGCATGTGGGATCTTCCCGGACCAGGGCTTGAACCTGTGTCCCCTGCATTGGCAGGTGGATTGTTAACCATTGCACTGCCAGGGAAGCCCAAAAGCTAGATTTCTTGAAGAGAAGAATATAACTGAATTATCAACATCACTGTTGTGTTTGGCATATGAAATCACATGACTTAATTTTTCACTTCCTTTCAGTAGTAGTTTTAATAAATATTTAATATCTACTGAAATTGTATACTATTTTTTGTGACTTGAGTTTGATGAAAAATCTGAACTTAAATGTATGTAAGATGATGTTAGTATTGCTTGATTTGAAATGCTTTTTAAATCTTTTCCTTAAAAATATTTATATTTTGGATTATTGATAATATGCCAGTGATATGGTGTTGTGATATGGAAGATGGAAAAAAGTACTGCACACCAGGATTTCCAATAGGATGTTTTATTACCCAACATGGCATATCGAAAGATGCTTGCATTATCCATGTAAGTATTGAGAACTTACTATAGAAATATAAGAATGTTGCCTCATTTACAGTTTGCTTTCTATTATAGTCACTTAACAAACATGAATGGGACACCTACCATCTTTTCGGTTTTGTGCTAGGTGTTGGGTATACAAAGACAAGTGGTCCCTGCCCGCTAGAAGTTCACAGTCCTATGTAGGGAGATACACTTGTAAGCAAATCGCTGTGATAAAATGTTATGTGCTAGGAGACTAAGGGGCAGTGAGGATATAATGGAGGGAATGAAAGAGTATTTGTCAGATGAATGGGTGGGTGAGCATTTCTAGTAGGGAAATCAGTGTGGTCCAAAGCTTGGAAGTCTGAAACAGCATACTGTGATTGGGGGACTGTGAATAGTCGAGTGTGTTTGTGATGTAAGCTTTGTGGTTTGGGGGGTGCAGGTAGAGATGAAGCGCAGAAGTGGGGTAGGGGAATTCCCTGGCATTCCAGTGATTAGTACTCCATGGTTCCACTGCAGGGGGCCCGGATTCAGTTCCTGGTTGGGGAACTAAGATCCTGCATGTTGAGCCGCAGGGTCAGATAAAAAGGGTGGGGGCAGGTAGGCAGAAGCCAGATCATGGCAGGAGGTCCTGTATGCAATGGTAAGGAAAATAGCATTGAATGCCTGTTGTGAGCCAGGAGCAATGTTATATCACTCTATATACAGTGACTAATTTAACCCTTAGAATAGCCCTGTTGCTAGAATCTACTACTGCTGTTTTACAGATGATGAAATTCAGTCTCAGAGATGGTAAGGGACATGACTAGGGGCATACTGCTAGTAAGTGGCAGACGTAGGACTCCAACTCAGATCTTTTTAATTTTATTTATTTATTTTTATTGGGGTATAGTTGCTTTACAATGTTGTGTTAGTTTCTGCTGTACAGCGAAGTGAATCAGCTATATGTATACATGTATCCCTTTTTTTGGATTTCCTTCCCATTTAGGTTACCACAGAGCATTGAGTAGAGTTCCTTATGCTATACAGTAGGTTCTCATTAGATATCTATTTTATACACTGTATCAATAGTGTATATATGTCAATCCCCGTCTCCCAATTCATTCCACTGCCCCCTTTCCCCCTTGGTATCCATACGTTTGTTTGTTCTCTGTGTCTGTGTCTTTATTTCTGCTTTACAAATAGGTTCATCTGTACCATTTTTCTCGATTCCACATATATGCGTTAATATACGATATTTGTTTTTCTCTTTCTGACTTACTTCACTCTGTATGACACTCTCTAGGTCCATCCACCTTGCTAGAAATAACTCAATTTCATTTCTTTTTTTATGGCTGAGTAACATTCCATTGTATATATGTACCACATTTTCTTTATCCATTCATCTGTCAGTGGACATTTAGGTTGCTTCCATGTCCTGTCTATTGTAAATAGTGCTGCAGTGAACATTGGGGTGCATGTGTGTTTTTGAATACACCCAGTAGTGGGATTGCTGGGTCGTATGGTAGTTCTATTTTTAGTTCTTTAAGGAACCTCTATACTGTTTTCCATAGTATAGTGGCTGTATCAATTTACATTCCTACCAACTGTGCAAGAGGGTTCCCTTTTCTCCACACCCTCTCCAGCATTTATTGTTTGTAGATTTTTTTGATGGTGGCCATTCTCACCAGTGTGAGGTGATACCTCATTGTAGTTTTGATTTGCATCTCTCTGATAATTAGTGATGTTGAGCATCTTTTAATGTGCATCTTGGCCATCTGTATGTCTTCTTTGGAGAAATGTCTATTTAGGTCTTCTGCCCATTTGTGGATTGAGTTGTTTGTTTTTTTGATATGGAGCTGCATGAGCTGTTTATATATTTTGGAGATTAATCCTTTGTCAGTTGCTTCATTTGCAAATATTTTCTCCCATTCTGAGGGTTCTCTTTTCGTGTTGTTAATGGTTTCCTTTGCTATGCAAAAGCTTTTAAGTTTAATTAGGTCCCATTTGTTTATTTTTGTTTTTATTCTCATTACTATAGGAGGTGGGTCAGAAAAGATCTTGCTGTGATTTATGTCAGGGTGTTCTTCCTATGTTTTCCTCTAAGAGTTTTATAGTGTCCAGTCTTACATTTAGGTCTTTTTTTTTAAACATTTAATTAATTAATTAATTTTATTTTTTGGCTGTGCCATGTGTTAGTTGTGGCATGCAGGATCTTCATTGTGGGCATGTGGGATCTTTCATTGTGGCGTGCAGGCTTCTCTCTAGTTGTGGTGTGTGGGCTTTCCCTTCTCTAGCTGTGGTGCACGAGCTCCAGGGCACATGGGCTCTGTAGTTTGTGGCACGTGGGCTCTCTAGTTGAGGTGCATGAGCTCAGTAGTTGTGGCCTGAGGGCTTAGTTTCCCTGTGACATGTGGGATCTTAGTTCCCCGACCAGGGATCGAACCCATGTCCCCTGCATTGTGAGGCAGATTCTTTACCACTGG
Organism: Lipotes vexillifer; assembly: GCF_000442215.2. NCBI lineage: Eukaryota > Metazoa > Chordata > Mammalia > Artiodactyla > Lipotidae > Lipotes > Lipotes vexillifer. The sequence continues at coordinate 3,584,319 of NW_006779031.1, read as the reverse complement.
ACCATCAGGGGAGTCCCTACATTTAGACCTTTAATCCATTTTGAGTTTGTTTTTGTGTATGGTGTTAGGGAGTGTTCTAATGTTATTCGTTTACATGTAGCTGTCCAGTTTTCCCAGTGCTACTTATTGAAGAGACTGTCTTTTCTCCATTTTATATTCTTGCCTTCTTTGTCATAGATTAGGTGACCATAGGTGTGTAGGTTTATCTCTGGGCTTTCTATCCTGTTCCATTGATCTATATTTCTGTTTTTGTGCCAGTACCATACTGTCTTGATTATTGTAGCTTTGTAGTATAGTCTGAAGTCTGGGAGCCTGATTCCTCCAGCTCTGTTTTTCTTTCTCAAGATTACTCTGGCTATTTGGGGTCTTTTGTGTTTCCATACAAATTATAAAATTTTTTGTTCTAATTCTGTGAAAATTGCCATTGGTAGTTTGATAGGGATTGCATTGAACCTGTAGATTGCTTTGGGTAGTATAGTCATTTTCACAATATTGATTCTTCCAATCCAAGAATGGTATATATCCCCATCTGTTTGTGTTGTCTTTGATTTCTTTCATTAGTATCTTACAGTTTTTGTTCTAATTCTCTGAAAATTGCCATCGGTAGTTTGATAGGGATTGCATTGAATCTGTAGATTGCTTTGGGTATTATAGTCATTTTCACAATATTGATTCTTCCAATCCAGGAAAGGTGTATCTCCCCATCTGTTTGTGTTGTCTTTGATTTCTTTCATTAGTATCTCATAGTTTTCTGCATACAGGTCTTTTGTCTCCTTAGGTAGGTTTGTTCCTAGGTATTTTATTCTTTTGTTGCAATGGTAACTCAGATCTTTTTATCTTGGAAGTCCCAATAACACTGTTTTTGAAATCTGTCTTGTGGTTTTCAAACTGTTTTCTACTGGGCCCTAGGGTAATAGAAGTGTCTTGGGGCTGCCATGGAGGCTGAATCGGCATGGAAGGGCTCAACCAGGGCAGCATTGCTTATAATCTGTGTTACATGTGGAGACTTGACGTGGATCAGCAATGGGGATGAAGGGGGAGACTCGATGTGGATCAGCAGTGGGGATGAAGGGGAAGGGAGAGAGAGGAGCAGAGGATGCCTGCCAGGTTTCTGTTTTGGTGTCTAATTGGTGGTTCCCTTAATTGTTTCTTTCCAGAGAAAAGGGCAGTGCTTCTTGAATTTCAGTCATTCTTGCACCACCTTGGTGATTTTTGCCACATCTGAGGCACCTGTATTATTATTTATCTGTCATTTTTTTTGGCTGCGCCGCACGGCTTGCAGGATCTCAGTTCCCTAACCAGGGATTGAAACTGGGCCCTGGCAGGGAAAGCCCAGAATCCTAACCACTAGGCCAGCAGGGAACTCCCTATTTATTCATAACTTAAATTTATTTAGCAGGAAATTACAGAAATTACAGGCTTAGTGTACTACTTATATATTTTATTCATCTATTTTCAAGTAACTAGATTAAAAAGTAGAGTACAGATTGTTATTTCACCTACTACCTAAAATTATCTCTTATATCCCCAGTGATATGTTTTTCTCACAATGGGAAATATTCACATAGGGAATGTGGGAGGAAAAGCAGCAAACAACTGCTTAATTGATAATTCTTTTAAAGTAAGGGAAAAGTGGCAGAAGACAGGAGTTAATGAGTAGGAGGAATTTGCATTAATATAGTCTGTGTTTGATACTCTATATGGAAGTCTATATGGAAATGTGTTTTTTTTTTTTTTTGGCTGCACTTCCCTGCTTGCGGGATCTTAGTTCCCTGACCAGGGATTGAACCTCGGCCCTCGGCAGTGAAAGAACAGAGTCCTAACCACTGGACTGCCAAGGAATTCCCTGGAATGGTTCTTTGGAACCATTTAAAGACCACACCTTTGAAGGTCTGGGAAGAATAAATGGACCAATAGGATGAAAGAGCCCCAGCTGGCCAGAGTAGCAGTAACTTTTATCAACATTTGTGGGCTGCCACCCTAAGATTACCAAGGTTAAGTGAAACCAGCAGTTGTCTTTTGTCATCCCTTTTATATATAGAGGAACGCTTTCTTGAGAATTTTCTCATTCATTTTTATTTTAAGGATTTTTTTTTTGGCCACACTGCACCACATGTGGGATGTCAGTTCCCCAACCAGAGATTGAACCCATGCCCACTGCAGTGGAAGCATGGAGTCCTAACCACTGGACCGCCAGGGAAGTCCCTAAGGATACTTCTCCTTCCCCCCTTTACAGGCAGACTTCCTTCCATTGCAAACTTAAAGCTGTAGGGAAGTTTCAGAAAAGTTGTTTATAGTGTTATAGTGTAATTCATCTTTTTTGCAGGAATAATTATATCAGCTATTCTCAAAGTGAGGTCTGGGACTCTCTGAGAACTTTTCAGGGAGTCTGCCAGGTGAAAACTATTTCCATAATAATATTAAGATTTTTTTGCCTTCTTTACTCTCACTCGTTCATGAGTGTACAGTGGAATTTTCCAGAAGCTATGTGAAGTGTGATGATGTCATCACTCTAAAGGCTAATGGAATGTGTGCTTCTGTACACTTGGTTTTAAAATTTTCGCATTTTAAGTTCTAATTTGGTCACTATGGGTAGATATAACCCTCATAAACAAAAACTCCTTAGGGTTTTTCATAATTTTTAAGAGTAGGAGTCCTGAGACTAAAAAAGTTTGAGAACTGCTGAATTAGGTATTTAGAATCAAAGTGGCAAATATGGTTGTCTTATCAATAAAAAGTTTTAAATTCATTAAGTACACTAGCATTGTACGAACACCACCACGATGATTACAAAAGTAATACCTCTTTGGGGACTTCCCTGGTAGTCCACTGGTTGGGGCTCTGAGCTTCCACTGCAGGGGACCCAGGTTCCATCCCTGGTCGGGGAACTAGGATCCCTGCATGCCGTGCATTGTGACCAAAAAAAAGGGGAATAAAGTAATACATGTTTGTAAAACCCTCATACAACACAGGTATAAAGAGTATGAAGTGCAGTCTTCATATAATACTCCTCAATTTTAATAGATTCTTTTTATGTATATGTAATTTCTTAATCTAAGTGAGATTGTAATATATATATTTTTGTAATCTGCTTCTTTGTCTTAGAAGTTTATAATGGACTTCTTTCCATGTTCATTTTGTATATTATGTATATGTACACACACATATATACAGAGAGAGGGAATACAAGAACGAGAAAATGATTATACTTTTTAATAGTTTCATGATATTCCATTGTATGGATGGATCGTAATTTTTTATCCATTCCATCATGATTAGCTGTTTTCAGTTTTTGTTATTAATGATGCTGCAGTGAACATTCTTTTACCTCTCTGAGTCTCATCTGTAAAATGGGAATAAGGATAGTATATATCACATAGGATTGTTGTGAGGATAAATAGGATAAGACATGTAAAGTTCTTGGAGCAGTGTCTGACACATAGTAGGCACTCAGTAAATGATAGTTATTATTGTGCAAACCTCTGTGTACTCTTTTCTAATTATGACCTTAGGATAAATTCATATAAGTGTAACTGCTGGGTCAAAGGATATGGACTTAAAAAAAAAACTTTTCGTTGTAAAATACAGATACAGAAAACCATACAGAACAAATATAAAGTGTAATGAATTGTTATAAGGGGAACACCTTTGTAAACCCCAGCCAGATCAAGAAATAGAATTTGGGGCTTCCCTGGTGGCGCAGTGGTTGAGAGTCCGCCTGCCGATGCAGGGGGACTCGGGTTTATGCCCCAGTCCGGGAAGATCCCACATGCCGCGGAGCGGCTGGGCCCGTGAGCCATGGCCGCTGAGCCTGCGCGTCCGGAGCCTGTGCTCCGCAACGGAAGCGGTCACAAGAGTGAGAGGCCCGCGTACCGCCAAAAAAAAAAAGAAATAGAATTTGGCCAGCCACCCCAGAAGGTATCCATGTGTCCCTACCCAGTTACAACACTCTTCCTTCCCCTAAAACAACCACTATCCTAAGTTTTACCCTAATCACTTCCTTGAGTTTCTTTTATGGTTTTGTCACCCAAGTCTACATCCCTAGATGCTATAGTTTAGACTTGATCATTTTATGTATCTTTTTTCAGTGTTTTTTGTGAGCATTTTCAAATGCACAAACAGTTGAATGAATTATATAGTGGACACTTATAAACCTAGCACCTAGATTCTATAATTAGCATTTTCTGTGTTTGATTTGTCACCTTTCTATCCATTTGTCCATTCCTTTATTATTCATCCATACAATGGTGCATTTTCCTCTGTCCCTGATTCCTTCAAATTGGTAGATGGATCCAGCGGCTTGATTAGATTCAGGTTTGATCTCTTTGGCAAGATAAAGTAGTGATGTGTTCTTCCATCAGGAGGCACATGATATCACCAGAATGTGGCACATTTGTTACAGTTGATGAATCTTCACTGATACACCATTATCACCCAAAGTCCATAGTTTACATTAGAGTTCGCTCTTGGTATTGTACGTTTTATGGGTTTGGGCAAATGTATAATGACACGTATTCATTGTTATAATATCATACAGAGTAGTTTCACTGCCCTAAAAATCTTCTGTACTCTGCCTATTCACCCCCCTCCACCTAATGTCTTTTGTTTCTCTCTTTTACTATGATAAGTGGATCCGTTAATTCCTTAGAGGTTGCTGAGGCTGAAGAAACAGGAGCTGCGGAGTGAGCATTCATCAACCAGGAAAAAAAACCCTTTTCTCTTGCAGTGTCTATCCAGCGCCCTCTACTGATAAAGCTTCATTCAGTGTCAGATTGCGAAGGAGAACTATTTAAAATATTGAAAGGGGGCTTCCCTGGTGGCGCAGTGCTTGAGGGTCCGCCTGCCGGTGCGGGAGACGCGGGTTCGTGCCCCGTTTCGGGAGGATCCCGCATGCCGCGGAGCGGCTGGGCCCGTGAGCCGTGGCCGCTGGGCCTGCGCGTCCGGAGCCTGTGCTCCGCAAATGGGAGAGGCCGCAGCGGGGAGAGGCCCGCATAACGCAAGGAAAAAAAAAAAAAAAAAAAAAAATATTGAAAGGGCCCAGATAATTTTCACAGAGGTCAAAGAGCATGAATTTGGGGATGAGAGGCAATAAATCAATAACTGGCACGCCTTACATGCCTGTACTGATCAATACTCTGATGAAAGAGACCCCTTGCCTATCTCCAGAAATCTCTGTGCGGCTCTCCTCTCTCTGGTAATCTGCCCGACAAAATCTAGCCCCCTTGGCCTCTCTGGACTTTGAACTTTGTCTTCTCAACTGGGAGAGATTGCAGGGCTCTGCTTGGGTACCCTTTCCCTGCACCACAACCTGGAAATCCTCTCTGGGAAGGAAGCATGAGGCTTCCCCTTCTCTGGGTGATCACTCTTTTAATGTTCTTTGTTGTCCAAGGTCTGAAAACTGTTGTTTTGTATATTTTACCCATTTCAAAAGTTTTTTAAGGTGAAAGAGTAAATCTAGTCTCGTTTTATTCAATCATGTCTGGAGGAGGAAGTCCAGCTCTCTTGCTTTCTTTTTGCATACGTTTGCTTCGTGTAACTTTGCCTATCCTTTCATTTTTAACTTTTCAGAATCTCTTTTAGATGTGTCTCTTTTATACAACATGTTGAGTTTTGCTTTGTGGTATCTTCTGTAAAATCTTTTCCTCTTAATAGGTGAGTTAAGCCCATTTACATGTATTGATACGACATTTGCTTTCAGTTCTGTTTTATTACATTTTCTTTACTATTTTGATATCTCACATTTTATTGATTCTAAGACTCACGTTTCCCCATATTTTAACATTTATGAAATCAAGATGTGTCTTCCAGTTGATGGCATGTTTTTTTATTTTTTTCTTTTGCCCTACCCAGGTACGTAGGGAGTTTCTTGCCTTTTGGGAGGTCTGAGGTCTTCTGCCAGCGTTCAGTAGGTGTTTTGTAGGAGTTGTTCCACGTGTAGATGTATTTCTGGTGTATCTGTGGGGAGGAAGGTGATCTTCACGTCTTACTCTT
>NW_006779031.1:3572103-3572431 GCF_000442215.2 Lipotes vexillifer | reverse complement strand
TACGTGGGGAGTTTCTTGCATTATGGGAGGTCTGAGGTCTTCTGCCAGCATTCAGTAGGTGTTCTGTAGGAGTTGTTCCACATGTAGATGTATTTCTGGTGTATTTGTGGGGAGGAAGGTGATCTCTGCGTCTTACTCCTCCGCCATCTTTCCACCGCCCCTCCTGATGGCATGTTAAAGGTTAATTGACAGTGTTTCTTTTTAGCAGTACATAAAATAATGTTTTTTAAAAAAAAAATTTTTAAATTATTTATTTAATTAATTTATTTTTGGCTACATTGGGTCTTCCTTGCTGTGTGCAGGCTTTCTCTAGTTGTGGTGAGCGGGG
>NW_006779031.1:3564819-3571672 GCF_000442215.2 Lipotes vexillifer | reverse complement strand
CTCTAGAGCGCAGGCTCAGTAGTTGTGGCACACGGGCTTAGTTGCTCCGCGGCATGTGGGATTTTCCCGGACCAGGGCTGGAACCCGTGTCCCCTGCACTGGCAGGCAGATTCCTAACCACTGTGCCACCAGGGAAGTCCGTAACGATGTTTTATAAGTGATGGCATTTTGGATTCCATGAAATATAATATTTATTTGAAAAGTCTTTATGTGGTCTACATTTTTATTGTTGTAATTCTTCTAATATTTAAGGTTTGTATTTCTGTATAGTCCTTTCATTTATACCTACTTATTAGTCACAGTTTTTTGTTTTTTGTTCTGGCTGTGCCACACAGCTTGTGGGATCTCAGTTCCCCAACCAGGGGTTGAACTCTGGCTGAGGCAGTGAAAGCCCAGATTCCTAACCAATAGGCCACCAGGGAACTCCCAGTCACTTCTTTCTTTAGAGGGTGTTATGCAGTTTCATGATTCTGTGTCTGGTCATGGATTTTTGTTTTGCTTTTTTTTTAAAAAAAATTAATTATTTAATTAATTTTTGGCTGCATTGGGTCTTCATTGCTGCGTGCGGGCTTTTCTCTAGTTGTGATGAGCGGGGGCTACTTTTCGTTGCGGTGCACGGGCTTCTCATTGTAGTGGCTTCTCTTGTTGTGGAGCATGGACTCTAGGTGCGTGGGCTTCAGTAGTTGTGGCACATGTGCTCAGTAGTTGTGGCTTGTGGGCTCTAGAGCGCAGTCTCAGTAGTTGTGGCACATGGGATTAGTTGCTCCGTGGCATGTGGGATCTTCCTGGACCAGGGCTCAAACCTGCATCCCCTGCATTGGCAGGTGGATTCTGAACCACTGCACCACCAGGGCAGTCCCTGTTTTGCTTTGTTTTTAATACTGTTTGTAATTCCTTAAGTTTCCTGGTTTGATGCCTTTTATCAGTTCTGTAATTCTCAGCCATGGTGAGATATTTTCTTTCCTTTTCAGACTCCAATTAAAGCTATGTTAAATGTTATTTTCTCCTCCATGTCTCTCTTTTGCTTTTTTTAAAAATAAATTTATTTTATTTATTATTTTTGGCTGTGTTGGGTCTTCGTTGCTGTGTGTGGGCTTTCTCTAGTTGTGTTGAGCAGGGGCTGCTCTTCCTTGCAGTGTGTGGTCTTCTCACTGCAGTGGCTTCTCTTGTTGCAGAGCACAGGCTCTAGGCCCGCAGGCTTCAGTAGTTGTGGCTTGTGGGCTCTAGAGCGCAGCCTCAGTAATTGTGGCACACGGGCTTAGTTGCTACGTGGCATGTGGGGTCTTCCTGGACCGAGGCTCGAACTCATGTCCCCTGCATTGGCAGGCAGATTCCTAACCACTGTGCCACCAGGAAAGCCCCTCCTCCATGTCTGTTAACTTCCCTTCTGTATTTTCCACTTTTTTCCTGTGCTGTGTTCTTCTGGTCTATCTTCTAGTCTATAAATTCTCTTTTCACTTGTTCCTTTTCTTAAGAGAAGAGAATTTCAGTAATCATCTTCTCATTTCTACAAGTTTTGTTCTTCAGATCTGCTAGGTCATTATTTTGTACTTTACTGTTTCATGCACATGCTTTCACACTTGTATTTGATGTCTTTAAAATATATTAAATTTGGTTAATTTTAAATCTGCTTGTGATCATTTCTGGAACTGAACTCTTTACAAGTTTGTTTCTGCTGATTCTTGCTCATAATTCCTTTTTTCCTTGTATGCTCCATGTTTTGGGCTACATACTTATTGTTCTCGAAGATTGTTTGTGGAGTTTCTTTGAGTCCTAGGGTCGAAGTACTTTCCTCCAGAGAGGATTTTCCTTTACTTCCACAAGGAGTCTTTGGGAAATACCAGTCTGGGACCACCTTAAGGCAAATTCATAACTTGAACTTTCTGGGGCCACCATGATGATGTGAATCCAGCCTGCAAATCTATATCAGGGCTGGTCTGTGGCCACAACTTTTTAAGGACAGTCTTATTTCTCTCCCCCCACCTCTGCCTTGTTCTGTTTAGCTTCAAGGCCATCTTCCCAATAGTCCATTGGGACTATAGGAGCAGGTTCACTTCTGGCTCACCTTTACCCTGAGGATGTTACTTTTGGAGGGGGTGGGTGGTCTCAGCTTAATGTGCAGAGGGTCTCATATTAGCCTTTTCACCTGGGAGGGCCTTCCCTGAGTTCCCGCCTACTCATCCCATGAAGCTACCCAAACCCAAGTTCAAGTTTGCCCAGCTCAGCAGGTGACCTCAGGGCAATAGTAGCATCAGTGCTCCCTTACCCAGCTGACCTCTCTGGCTTCCTACTTTCCCTTAGAATTTGGCATGGTAGTTCCTTACTTTCTTGTCACCTCATGTTGCTTTTTTTCTTTTTTAAATTTTAAAGACTTTACCTTTTTAGAGCAGGTTTAGGTTCACAGCAAAATTGAGAGGAAGGTACAGAGATTTCCCATCTACCCCCTGCCCCACCCATGCATAGTCTCCCCCATTCTCAGCATCCTCCACCAAAATTGGACATTTGTTAAAACTGATGAACCTACATTGGTCCATCACATCATAATCATCCAAAGTCAATACTTTACATTAGGGTTAATTCTCGGTGTTGTACATTCCACGCTCATGTTTCTTTTAAGGAGATATTTGTTATATTTATCATTTGTAGTTTTTAGCAGGAGATTTGGCCCAAATAAGATTGGAATTGGAAATCTAGTTAAAGTTTTAAAGCATAATTTTAATATCTAGTAGGAAGGAAACTAACATTTAATAACTTCCTTACTCTGTGCCAGGTGCTGTGCTAGGTCTTTCTGTATAATTTCTCACTTAATCCTCAACAATTTTATGAATTAAGTGATGATAGCCCCATTTTACAGCTAAGAAAACTAAGGTCCAGAAAGACTCACGTACAAAAGATGGTATGTGGCAAAATCTGAATTCTATCCCAATGTTTCTTGATCCAAATTTTGATCTCTTTGTACCATACCAAACTGCCTCATATTTTTTGAGCATCTACTGGATATTAGCTCTGAGGATATATTTGAGAAGTTCCTGACACATAGTGGATGTTCAAAAATATTTGTTGAATGAATGAATGATCCAGACAAAGTTCATAGGCTTGTGATCTACTGGGGAACACAATTTACTAGGGGATGTAAACATGTAAATACACTGAGTACAATTTGATGTGGTAAGTGGCAGAGATATGAGCTGAGTGCTATGAGAGCACAGAATAAAGAATTCTCTTTAGTAACTTTTCAGATTATAAGTAGAGGCTATGGCAGCAGATGATTCTGGAGAGACAAGCGGGATTCAGATCCTGAAGGGCCTTGTTACCACTTTATCTCTCAGATTGAGTATGCGTGATGGTGGTTGAAATGCTTTCCATGGGCAGATTTAACCCTCACAGCACTCTATTATGATTTCTACAGTATAGGTTCGGAAACCAAGACACTGAGAGGTTAAGCAGCTCGGCCAAGGTCACACAGGCTAGCACATGCCATTCCTGAGCTTTCAACCTAGCCAGTTTGACTGTGGAGTCTTTAACCCCTATGCTGTGCTGCTTCTATTAGTATGTATCACGCACATACCTCTGTACCAGTACATGCTCTACTAGCTGCATTTTATTTCTCTGTATGTTTATACCATCTTTCATTTAACTGTACTGATAGACATTTTTGGTTGTTTCTAGGTTTTTGCAATTATGGACAGTATTGTGGTGAGCAGTACTTACTTTCCATCCCAAGCTGATTCTGGTACATCACCTCAGGATCACTCGTGCTGTCTTCTTTATCATCACTGTAGTAAATGATCTCTAAATTTCCTTCAGGGCTATCACTCTCAATTCTGAGATTCGTGGTAATCTAGGAGTCCTGCATGTTGTAGATTACTCAACATGGTAATTGACAAGGCTCATTTGTACTCATTCTCTGAAGATTGAAGGCCTGGGTGACATAATAGCTAATATTTAGGCTTTCTATGCCAAGCACTGCACTAAGTACTTTACATACATTATTCTGTTTAATCCTCTCAACAATCTTATGGACAATCCTATTATTGTCCCCAATTTTAAAAAGGGGAAACTGAGACTCAAAGAGGTTAAATGACTTGTCTGTGATCATATAGCTAGTAAATGGCTGTCTGATTGCAAAGTTCATATTGTTAACCCTTATCTTAGTTTGCTAGGGCTGCTGTAACAAAGTACCACAAAATGGGTGTCTTAAAACAACAAAAATTTATTGTCTCAGAGTTTTGGAGACTAGAAGTCTGAGATGAAGTTGTCAGCAGCAGTGCTTGTTCCTTCTGAGGGCTCTGAGGGAGAATCTGTTCCATGCCTCTCTCCTAGATTCTAGTGATGGCCAGCAGTCCTTGGCTTGTGGCTGCATCCCTCCATTCTCCTCCTCTGCCTTTACATGGCCTTCTGCCTGTGTGTTTTTCTCTCTACATGGCCTTTTCCTCTTTTTATGAAGACTCTGGTTATATTGGATTAGAGCCCACCCGAATGGCCTCATTCATCTTAAATTGATTTTTGTCTTACAGAGACCCTATTTCCAAATAAGGTCACATTCACAGGTACAGTGGGTTAGGACTTAAGCCTGTCTTTTGAGGGGGGGGCACAGTCCAACCCATCACAACTCTTATACAAAAACTGCCCCCCAAATCCTTATGGAAAAATAGTCCCTCACTCTCCCTTAACCACTGGTCCTCAAAGTGTGTTCCAGGACCAGGAGCATCAGCTTGTTAGACATACAGAATCTCAGGCTTCACCCTAGGCCCAGCAAGTCAGAATCTGCATTTCAACAAGATCCCTGGGCAATTTGTATAAACTTTCAAGTTTAAGAAGAATTGACTAAGATAATTATCTTCAGATATAGTTGTGGCTACTAGGGAGTGAACTAATGAATACTTGGCTGGTAGAGAGAGTTTCACTCTGTTTTTATCTGTTTGATGCTTCTGATTATAAATGTAGATATATCCTCATTATACAAAATTTCTTAAGTACAGAAAAATCTAAAGAAGTAGAGGAAAAATTATTGCCTATAATCTCACTACCCAGAGGCTCCACAGTTAACATTCTGAAACACATCTTCCTTCTCTTTTTTTCTTGCTTCATTACTTTTACCATAAATAAAGCCCAAACTCATTTTGCGGTACGTGGGCCTCTCACTGTTGTGGCCTCTCCTGTTGCGGAGCACAGGCTCCGGACGTGCAGGCCCAGCAGCCACGGCTCATGGGCCCAGCCGCACCGCGGCATGTGGGATCCTCCCGGACAGGGGCACGAACCCGTGTCCCCTGCATGGGCAGGCGGACCCTCAACCACCGCACCACCAGGGAAGCCCAAGCCCAAACTCTTGATAGGCTTAAACTTTAAGTACTGATAACACTTTATTAGTTTATTTGTATTACTTCATAGTTTTGTGTGGTTAAAAATCCAGCGATGCATGCATTTGTGAATTTTACATTTGCAATATTATTCCTTTGTAACAACTATTTAAAACTGTAGAATTAACTAACATCTTAATTTTAGGCCAGATGCTCAGGGCTGCAGTTTTTATCTTATAAAAACACATTTACACTTCAGTATGCTTAATTTATAGCTTGATTTTTTAGAAGTAACATATCCCATTTCATTCCATTTCATTCATTTCATTTTATATTTTTTAGTTTGTAGGAAAAGTTCAGACTTCTTTCAAATTTCTTTATCTTTCTTCAGTCTGAATTCAACAAAAGTAATACTTTCTACCTCTTCAGCCATGTCAATATTACCATTACATATCACGAGGAAAGTGAAACAAATTGGGGTATTGTAAGATTGGTTATTGCTAGACTTGATCCCAAAAGGTAATTATAGAATCTCTTTCTAATTAGTTCCATTAATTTAAAAATTAATTCAAAATGCAGAAGATCTCACCAGAATTTTTATTTTTAGGATACATGTGTGATATAACCTTAGACATAAAGTTTAAAAAATCAAATAGGCAGGGACTTCCCTAGTGGTGCAGTGGTTAAGAATCCACCTACCAATGCAGGGGACACGGGTTCCATTCCTGGTCCAGGAAGATCCCACACGCTGCGGAGCAGTTAAGCCTGTGCGCCACAACTACTGAGCCTGTGCTCTAGAGCCCACGAGCCACAACTACTGAGCCCACGTGCCACAACTACTGAAGCCTGTGCGCTCTAGGGCCCGCGTGCCACAACTACTGAGCCCACATGCTGCAACTACTGAAGCCCGTGCACCTAGAGCCTGTGCTCCACAATGAGAAAAACCACTGCAGTGAGAAGCCCATGCTCTGCAACAAGAGTAGTCCCCGCTCGCCACAGCTAAAGAAAGCCTGCACGCAGCAATGGAGACCCAACGCAGCCAAAAATTAAAAAAAGAAAAGGGCTTCCCTGGTGGCGCAGTGGTTGAGAGTCCGCCTCCCGATGCAGGGGACACGGGTTTGTGCCCCGGTCCGGGAAGATCCCACATGCCGCGGAGCGGCTGGGCCCGTGAGCCATGGCTGCTGAGCCTGCGCGTCCGGAGCCTGTGCTCCGCAATGGGAGAGGCCACAGCAGTGAGAGGCCCGCGTACTGCCAAAAAAGAAAAAAAAAAAGAAAAGAAAAAAAAATCAAATAGGCAATTTTATTCCATTTAACCTATAGTAAGCATCTGAATAACATGTAATGTGAGGAAGAACTGACAGATCTGGAAGAGAATTGACTTATTGAGGGTATCCTAACTCTCTTCTTTAGTTGCTGCCATATGACAAAGAGATTAGATTAAGATTTGTGTTTCTTCAGAGGACAATTCTAGTACCAGTGGAGTCTATTAGGCAGGTATCAGCTGGGTATAAGGAAGAATCTGCTATAGCAATTAGAGCTCTCTAACATTTGAA
>NW_006779031.1:3530947-3564809 GCF_000442215.2 Lipotes vexillifer | reverse complement strand
CTACACGTTTGTAGGAAGAGCCTAGATGACCCAGCTCTTTGAGATTTCATAATTAGGCACCCAGCATAGTGTCTGGTCCCTAGTAAGTGAGTGGTCCCTAGTAAGTGAGTGCTTAATATCTGGTCCCTAGTAAGTGAGTGTCTGGTCCCTAGTAAGTGAGTGCTTAATGAGTTGTAAAGGGCAGTTCTGTATTGGGTAAGAGACTGGACAGGTGACCTTTAATGTTCCAACTTTAAGATTCTTTGAAACTGTAGGATAAGAATGTACTCTTCAATTAAAAGAGATAGTGGGGGAATATATCATACAGTGTATCAAATCATGATCCATATGGGCAAAATATTATAAAACCTGAAATATTAGGATGGGAAAAGTGATCCTTTGAAACGTACGTGAAGTATATTAAAGGAGGTAAGTGTGGTATGGTTTTCTGAACACAGAACAAGGAATTTGGAAATTTGGTTTTTTGTCTCATCTCTGCTGGTTCCATTTTGGAAGTTAACCCTAAGTTCATCGAGATGAATCAGACTTCACTGTTTTTAAGCCTACTGGCCTATTTTACTTTAGCCAAGGTTGTTCCATCTGTCACAGCTGATGGCCAAAGGGAAAGAATAGTTAGAGAATGTACTGTGCCAAGCTTTTGACCATGGGTAGGTTAACTTGATCTCTCATAGGTTTAAATTTCCTCATCTGCAATAGGAGAGGGCTGAATTAGGAGTTTTTAATATAGATACTGATGCATCGAACCCAATTTTTATTTTATTTTATTTTTTTAATTTTTATTTGTTTATTATGAGTGATATTTAGCATTGTTTTACATGTTTATAAACTATCTGTATCTGTTCCCAGTTTTTATTGATGTGTATGTTTTTGGGCAAAGGCGTCTGTACATTTCATTAGATAAACAGACCCCAAAAGATGAAGAACGCTGGTACTTTCCAACTCTGATTTATCTTAGTAAAAAGATATTCTTTTTAAATTAGTGGCTACGTTAAAAATTTTTGAAGATTTATTTCATAAGGTGTTGCAGACAGGAAATAAAAGAAGGATTAAAAGGATCAGGACATATTTATGAATAACGGGGTAAATAGAGCTACTAAGAGAGGCCAGGGAATACTAACCAAGAGCAACCGCCATGCTTCTTTGTGTCTGTTACTTCCAATATCTGGGAACAGAATTTTAGGTTGATGGGCCGTGAGGTCTGACACAGGATGGCTACTCATGTTGAAAGTCATTTGGGTAGAAAGGTCGTAAACATACAAAGTATGATACAGGAAGCTAATCTCATCAGCTATATGAAAATCACATTTAATGCTTATAATCACATCTCATATTCTCAGGCTCGGATAGAGTAAAAAAGCCAAGAAAATCACTTTCTAGAGCTGCATTTATTCTACACTGCCCATAGTAATAGCTTATGTATGCATGCAATAAAACTTTTATCTAATCACAGTAAAGCTCATTTATTTGAGCCCCCTGAGAATGACTGTGTTAAAATTCATCTTTTTCAGAATTAGGCAATAGACGTGGTCATAGACGTGAGTTAGGCCTAATGGTTTTCTGGGTCTGGAGTCTTGTGTTTTCTTTCATGTTCTGTACTTTGTTAATTTCCCTGATGGTTGCTATAACTGATCATCTCTTTTTCCTTAAAAGACCTGCTGCATTTGGCTTTTGGGTTACCACTTTTGTGGTTTTCTCCTGTTTTACTGGTTGCTCATCAGTCTTCATTTCTCCAACCTATTTTTTTTGTTCACTTTTGGCCTCACCACGCAGCTTGTGGGATTTTAGTTCCCAGACCAGGGACTGAACCTGGGCCCTCAGCAGTGAGGGCATGGAGTCCTAACCGCTGGACAGCCAGGGAATTCCCTCATTTCTCCAACCTCTTAATGTCCGAGGGCCCCAGGACTCAGTCTTTGAGCTTTGCGTCTTCTTTATTTATACTCACACCTTGGCAATCTTACCCTCTCTCATTGCATCAGACACCTCAATGACGCTTAGGTCTCTAGACTTGTATATCTGGCTGTTTACTTGACCCGTCCACTTGGATGTCTAGTAGGCATTTCCAACTTAACATGTTCCCAAAAGAACTTCTGATCTTCCCTCCAAATCTGCTTCTCCTGTTGTCTTCTGCATCTCAGTAAATGGCAACTACATCTTTCTAGTTGCTCAGGCATCACCCTTGATTCCTCTTTATCATTCTTCACTTATACCCTATATCTAGTCCAACCCTTTGGCAGATCATGGGCTCGAATATTTTTTTTGGCTGCATCACGCGGCTTGCAGGATCTTAGTCCCTGACCAGGGGTCAAACCCAGGTCCACAGCAGTGAAAGCCCTGTGTCTTAACCACTGGACAGCCAGTGAATTCCCCATGTGGCTCTATTTTTAAAATATTTTCAGAATCCACCACTTCTCATCACCTTCACCACTATCAGCTGGTCTAAGACACGGTTATATCTCACATGGATTGTTGCAAAAACCTAGTTGGTCTCCTTGCTGCCAGACTTGTCTTCTCACAGTCTGTTCTCAGTACAGCATTCAGAGCATTCCTTTTTAAATTTCAGCTCGTGTGAATCCTCTGCTCAGAGCCTTCCAGTGACTTCCCGTCTTAGAGCAAAAGTCAAAGTTCTGAAAATGGCTTGTAAGGCCTTATACAACCGATATATAAGGCCAGTGGTTTAAAATAGGGCTTCTACCTTGATTAGAGATCTTAACACAATTTTTGCTGCATAATCTCTCATATGAAACGCAGATCTTTCCTGTACTGGGTTCAGGACCCATACTTAAGCAGTGAACCTTGATATGCATTATCATGCAGTAATTTAATTTTTCTCTTTAATGTTAAGTTTTGATCTGTAGCATTAACAATTATTATTTCTCTAATTCATAGCTGTTTTAAATTGTATTTTGGCTTTAAGTAGAATGCATTCATCCTACAAACACGTATAATATAAGGGCACATTATGTACCAGACAGTAGGGTTACAGGAATGAATAAAAAGAGGCACACACCAATAACCTTTGCAATCGTGAGCGAGTGGTTTTATTGTGCATATACACGTACAGATAACAATCCCATAAGGATTACATATTATTCTTTAGACAGAAGCCAAGGGGTAAACTGTATGTTGAGTAAATAATTCAAAATGGAAGCATCATGGTTTCTCCTTGTGATTTTCTATCACCCTTTATTCCTCTTTTACTTTTCGAGTGACAGAAGAGTCTCTATTTCTGACCAGGCATTTGCTAGCTTCACCAGTCCTGTCTAGTTTCAAACTTCTCTAGTTTTTGTTTTCCATCTTCTGATTTTAGTAATCATTCTCTTTTTCAAACACAAAAGGTTCACATAGATTATATACTTAGTACCTTTCATCATTAAGCATGGCATTTTACACACAGTAGGCCCTCAAATCTCTGGGTGCTTATAAATATGATTTCTGCATCATCTATTTGATTTTCTAACTCTATAGCTAAGGTTACAAGATAGTTTTCTGTTTTAGTATATAGAAAGGGGGATGCAGTAAAAGATGAAAAATAAAGCCATTTGCTAATAGAAGGATTAAAAAAATCTATCCACAGGCAAAGAGAAGGTTCTTAAGTATTGTGTTTTGGGCAGTATACTGAGTCTTATTTGTGTGTTAGGGACATTTAGAAACAAAAATATTTTAAATCGTAAAGAGTTTTAAATGCAGAATATAATGAAAGGCCTATTTTTTTTTCAGCCTTCTATTGTTAACGTGCCTGAAGAGCCATGAATCAGAAATTTATAAAGTCAGTTTGGTATAAAAATTCCTTTCCCTTTCTTTTTTCCCTCTCTTTTATTAGCTATAAACATTCAGATGAAAACCACCTAACTTGTGATGGACCCCCTATTGAAATTCCTGGAGAATATACAGATAAGTTGAATGTAACCTACACTCACTCTGTGAAATTTGAAGTAAGTATTCCATGCCATCATCTTATTTTTTTCCCAAATCAAGTATATAAATATCATATATTTCATTAATATTAAAGCCTTAATTTCCGTCAATTTAAAGTTGTGTAACACAGCTTAGGAGCCCAAGAAAGTAGGTAAGTTCTTTATGTTAAAACTATTCAAAAGGCAATAATTACAGGAATTGCTGTATTCAATCTACTACATTTCAGGTACCTTGCCCAGTACTTTACTTTCTCATACTTCATACTGAGGTTTGAATGAGGTACATGGGTAACCAGAGGGGTGCAGTGAGACCTTCAAGGAAGAATATCTTGTGGAAGAGACACAATCTATTGTAGTGAAAAGGGATGACATATTGGACATTTGGACTGACCTACAGTTCAAATTGGGGCTTGGCCACTTACTAGCTGCATGAGCATAGGCAAGTCATGTGATCTCTGCGGCTTGAGTTCTTTTCATGTCATTTCATCCTCATTTTCAGAATATATAAAGCCCTTAGCATGACACGGAGTAGGTCCTCAACATATAACATTCATTATTATTTATACATCTGGAATTTTTCCTTTTTTAAATAGCTATTTTTGTAAAGATGGTATGTATTTTTGGTAAATAGATAGATAGGTAGATAGATAGATTGACTGTTAACATTCTGGTGAACAATGTATCAGCTCTTCAAAGAGTTTTCCAAAGAGTTTTCTGTAAACTAGTTCTTTCATATTTTATTTATTTTAGCTTGGTATTTTAAAAGGTGTTACGTGAACAAAGGATCTATGATGAGGTTACTTTGGATAATGCTAGGTTAAACAACGTTAAAACAATGGCTTTATGAATATCCAGTATGTTAAAAAGCATTGTGAATTTTCAAAAGATGATTGTAATATGCAGCATTTCATAGACCATGGCAAGAACTCATGGGGATATAATTTTCTGTAGAATATATAATGAAAACACTGCGTGTGGTGCTAAAATGTGTACATCTTTGTACAAATGGGATATTACATGTGCTATTTTCACTTAATGTGTATGTCATGGACATCTTTCCAGGTCAATAAATATAGTCACAGCCTTCTTTTTATTGACTATATAGTATATTTAACATACAGGCTGTAATTGACTTATTTAGTGCCATATTTATAAAAACAACCCAAATGTCTAATTTTTAATTATTATAAACAATGCTTTAATGAGCATCCTTACTTTTTTTTGTTTTGTTTTGTTTTTGTTTTGTGGTACGCGGGCCTCTCACCACTGCGGCCTCTCCCGCTGTGGAGCATAGGCTCTGGACGCGCAGGCCCAGCGGCCATGGCTCACGGGCCCAGCCGCTCCGCGGCACGTGGGATCCTCCCAGACCGGGGCACGAACCCATGTCGCCTGCATCGGCAGGAGGACTCTCAACCACTGCACCACCAGGGAAGCCCATCCTTACATTTTTATTTGTCTGATTATCTCCTAGAGTAAAATTCCTAGAAGTAGGATTATTTAGGTAACAGGGTGTGCACATTTTGATAATACCTTACCAAATTCCTTTGCAGAAAAGTTGCTAGGCCTGAAGATCTGCTGTTTCCTCACACACTCAGCAATACTAGGTTTTTGTCAGTTTTAAAAATCTTGCTTCAGAATTTTAATTCTGTGAGTATAACAAAGGGAGGTAGATTCATACTAGGCACACTCCTAAGGATCCAGTATATAAACGAGAACACCAATTTTGTAATTTATGTAAAGGAATATAAATGTCTAGTGGACCACACCATTCATGTCAGCTGGTTAGCCCATCTGCTTATAATAAAGATATATGAGAAAGCAAATGTAAATAGAATAGAATAAATAGAAAGTTTCTTGGTGAGCATAGGACCCCAGAGCAAAAGTAAGAGAGTATTAAAAGATGATATTCAGGTGCACTAGTGCTATGCTTGCCCATGGACAAGACATCTGGTTCATATTCATGGGCCAGGTACTCTTAGCCTTGGACAGTATTAGAGGTGCTTCTCCAAAAGATGAACTTTGTAGCTTTCCTTTCATAGGGAAAACTTTTTATGACTATGTAGATATATGTATTTCTCTTTATAGTTTTTAAAGCTTATGCATCATATTTTTGATTCAGCTTTCATTATACTTGATTTTATATAAGGCTTATTTCTTATGGCTTTAGATTTGATCTCCTGAGACAAAACCCTAATCACCTTATTTGGGATTAGGTCTCAAATCTCTTTGAACACTTAGAAATTGTGCTTGGTTTGTGTCATTTCTATAGATGGCCTGGCAGCCATTATAACACGATTCTTCCTAATCTCATTCTGAAAGCAATTCCAGTTTGGGGATGCCTTGCTTTTGTCCCTATGTATCACCTATAAAATGTTATCTCCATTTTATAAATGAGGACCCTGAAGCCCAGTGAGCTGAAGTAATTTTCTCTGGATCGTAGCTAGCAGGAGGTGGAAGTGATATTCAAACTCAGGTCTGTTTGGCCCCAAACTCATAGTTTTTCCACTATTCCATTCTGGCTTTCTATATTAAAGGTCTATTATATTTTCTGCCTACAGAGTTACTGTAAAGAAAATGAGAAACGTTTATTTTAGAAATGTGTGTGTGTGTACTTTGAATCATCCAGCTAGAGGTCAGGATTACTTGATCCTACATCCTGCAGTTTACCCAAAGTACAATTGGTGAAAACAGGCAATTTACTAGTCCAATAAGTATAGTCCAGTCTTCTAATCTCTGAATGAAACACAGAAGTGTAATCTGGGGAAAGGAATGAAATACACCCTGAAGAAATTAAAATAACCTTTCCCCAGTGATTGAGAATAGTATTCCAAGTCTAAGCTATTATCAGAAGTTGACTGAAGAGCTGAAACCCTTATACATTTTTATCACTTATCAGTTGGCTATTAAAATTTTAAGTATAGGATGGTAACTAGACTTATGGTGGTGATCATTTTGAAATGTATAGAAATATTGAATCACTATGTTGTGTAACAAGAACTAACATAGAGTTGTAGGTCAATTATACTTCAAAAACAAACAAACAAATTCATAGAAAAAGAGATCAGATTTGTGGTGACCAGAGGCAGGGGACCGGGGGAGGGGGAATCACATGACGGTGGTCAAAAGGTACTAGGGATGTAATGTACATCATGATAAATATAATTAACACTGTACATTATATATGAAAGTTGTTGGGAGTAGATCCTAAGAGTTCTGATCACAAGGAAAACATATATATATTTTTTCTTTAATTTTGTATCTACAGTATATAAGATGATGGATGTTCACTAAACCTATTGTGGTCGTCATTTCATGATGTATGTAAGTCAAATCATTATGCTGTACACCTTAAACTTATACCGTGATGTATGTCAATTATATCTCAATTAAACTGGAAGAAAAAATAACAAAATCAAAAAATTTAAGTGTAGGAACGCTTATGTTTACAGTAAAAGCCAAGGGAAGGCACATCTAAATTGAAGTTTAGATTCATGCCAGGAGCCTGCATGGTATGGTGTTAGTGGTCTGCCTGCCTGTCAGGAAGTAACTGTGGCAGTCAAAAGAGCTGAAGTGCAAGTTCAGATGCAGCCATACCAAATGGGGCTTTTGGGGAATTGCCTTATTTGAGGTTAGGTCTCAACTCCTTGTTCTTTAAGTTTCCTTAATCCTGGGAGGTATACTCCAGAAGAGGAATTTTTCCTTTCCCATTGAAACTCATTTAGGGTGCTTAGAAGGCTCTTGGCTTCCAGACGTGGTACCGTGGAAAGAACCAGACACACCCAAGGTTTGAATCCTGGTTTTGACATTTCCTAGCTGTGTGAACTTCGGTAGGTTACACTGAGCCTATATTTCCTGATCTGTAAAATGGGGCTACAATAGTTACCTCACGTGACTGCTGTCAGAGATAAGTGAGCTAACATATAAAATATTAGACACACAGTGTTTCCTATCCCTTCTCTCAGATACAGGAGCACCTGATTTACTAATGTTTATACAAGAGTAGCTCATGTATGCAGAGTGCACTTACACAGTGAGAACACACCAAGCCACAATATTCTTTTTTTTTCTCTTTAATTTCTTTTAACCACAATATTCTTTACCTGAACACCAGAAAGTTGCTGTTATAGTTGTGGGGAGGGCACCAGGAAGAGTGGTGATGGATATCTCTGATGGTGCTGTTTCTTTATTTTCTGTTGGGTTTGGGTTGATTTTTTTTTTTTTTTTTTTTTTTTACCCAGTGATAATCGTACACGTCAACATTTCTCAAAGTGCATTCCCAAGAATACTAGTCAAATAAGTTTGGAAAATGCTACTTTCTACTGTCTCCTTTCTTAGCTGCACAAAGCACATTAATGTTTAAAAGTCTCCTAATAAAGAAACCTTTGACTGAGTCTAACTCAGCATTTTATAATCATCTTTGACTATGGAGTACCATTCTGGAGTAACATTTATATCCCACTGCAGATTCCACATTGTGTACCCTAGGTGTACATGGTTGTTGTGTCTTATAGTAGCTTACAAAATCCTATTGAACTAGAAATTTTTATTTTTAATTTTTTTAAATTAGAAAATTTTTTATTGAAGTATAGTTGACTTACAATATCGTGTAAATTTCAGGTGTACAGCACAGTGATTCAGTTATACATATATATATATATATATATATATATATATATATATGATTTTTTAGATTCTTTTCCCTTATAGATTCTTTTCCCTTACTGCATGATGGTGAGTATAGTTCCCTGTGCTATACAGTAGGTCCTTGTCAGTTATCTATTAAAAAGAAAGAAAAAAAAAAAAGAACCTTCAGAAGGAACCATCCCTTGCCAACTCCTGGATTTTGGACTTCTAGCTTCTAGAACTGTGAGAGAATAAACTTCTGTTGTTTTAAGTAAAAAAAAAATTATAGTAGTTATTCATGTTCATTGTAGAAAATGTAGAAAAATCACAAAATGTGAATAAAAGTCATTTAGAATACCACCACGTGCTGAGAACTACCATGAAAATTTTTGTGTATGTAATTAAGAGTAATAATTCAAAATCAGACAGCTGGGTGTGGGATTTTTTCCTCTAGTTGCGGCGAGCGGGGGCTACTCTTCTTTGCAGTGTGCGGGCTTCTCACTACGGTGGCTTCTCTTATTGTGGAGCACAGGCTCTAGGTGCGCGGGCTTCAGTAGTTGTGGCACGTGGGTTCAGTCGTTGTGGCTCACGGGCTCTAGAGCGCAGGCTCAGTAGTTGTGGCACACGGGCTTAGTTGCTCCACCGCATGTGGGATCTTCCCCGAGCAGAGCTCGAACCCGTATCCCCTGCACTGGCAAGCGGATTCTTAACCACTGCACCACCAGGGAAGCCCTTGAACTAAGTCTTTGAAATCTGGTGTGTGTTTTACACTTAGAGCTGATCTCACTTAGGACCGACCACGTTTCAAGTGCTGAATAGCCATGTGTAACTAGCTGCTGCCATCTTGGCAAAGATCTAGACCTCCACATTTTCAGGGACTGTCCCCTTTGGTCTGTGCTTCTACTTGTTTTTCACCTTTTGTTGCTTCTCACTCTCAATACAGAAAATCCCACCAGGTCCTGTGACATGGATTGATCCCAGGCACCTTGGCTGGGTGAACTACAGTCTCTCACCCTCCTGCAGACTGCAGAAGCCTTCCACAAAGACAGTCTCAGGCTAGGGGAGGGGTAGGTGTGATCCTGACACAGGGATGGGGCGGGGCTGGGGGGCCTGGCTAGAGAAGCTGAACACATCAAACGACTTACAGATGTCAGTGCCATATAGCAGCAATGGCGCCTGAGCCACCTGGGTTGCGATCTCCATCCTCCTGCACCGCCTCTCCCACCTTAGTGCAGCCACCTGCAAACTGCTGTTAGGACGCAGAGCTTGTGGTCATCGGCCGAGTTGTTGGCCTGAGACCCTGGTCAGGCAGCTACTGGCCACAGAAAGGTTCAGAGGCAAATACAGCAATTTTTAGTTATAAAAGTTTTGTCTTTTTGCTTTTTAATTGAACATCTTATGTACTTTATGTTTTCAGAAAATAATACATGTTCCCAAGTGAGTACAAAGTTTGGTGTTTATATAACAATTTTGTTCAGAAGTTATTGAAGGATGGGACCATAAAGATTAACATTTGAGTGAAGACCTTTTATTCATCCATTTATATAACAAGTATTTATTGAGGGCCTATTATGTGCCTAGCATGGGAATTTTTATAAAGTACCTAGTTTAACTATTATTCACAATAGTCCTCTGAAGGCAGGTACTATTTTAAATCTCCATTTTATAGACTATAGAACTGAGACTCATAGAGATAAAGTTACTTGCCCAGGGTCACAAATGTAAAGGATTATAAGTCTAGATTAGCTTGACTACAGAATCCAGGCTTCTAACACAGTCTCTTTAATACATCGTGTGAGTTTAGAATGGGAAGGAGTTATGGTGGGTGAATTGACCAAGACTTTATAAGAGAGAGGCCTTTAGCTAGTCCTTGAAGGATGCTGAGGATAATTTGGATAGAAGGGGTAGAAGTGTGCAAGGCATTCTGGGAAGGCCTATAAACTGAGTTAAAAGACCTGGCATTTAGGAATCTGGAGAGGAGCTAGAGGAAGGGCTTTTCAGGTAAGAATGTACATGGTGTATGTGGGGAACAGTGAATAGACTTGTCTGATTGAAACAAAACTTTTTTCATTTGTTTATTCATTCAGCAACAGGCAGTAAATGCACTCCACGTGCCAGGTGTTAAGCCCTGGGGTATATAAAGGCCAAAAAGATTCAGCCTAGTACCCCAGACTTTAATTGTTTATATAGTATTGGTAGAAAGGTTAGAAAGATAGGTTTGGGCCAGGTTTTGAATGGCTAAAGTATTTCTATTCACCATATTTTACTTTAGAAACTTACTGTTTTTATACCACCAACCAAAGATTTTTTGGTTTCACTCTAATCACATTAATTTTAGCTATGTATCTACGTATGTGAGTTATATAAGCTTTAGTTGTGGGCTAGCTTGGGACCGTAGCCACATATATAGTTGTGTTTTTTTTTTTTTTTTTTGCAAGATGCATTCCTGATTTTCAGGCACCATAGACCAATAACTGAATTGAGAATCAGAGAATTTTGGTGCTGGTTTGCTTCAAACTCATACTGTGACCTTGAGCAAGTTCATTTTCCTTTCTGGATTTCAGTTTCTGCATAGTGAAGTGAGGGAATGGAGCTGGATCAGTAGTTCTCAACCCTATCAGACCGATGTCCTCTTTTTATAACAAATGTTTTATCATTCTCCCTTTACTATTGTAAAATTATATTAATAGATACTAGATAATTAAACCTGTCTTACACATAGTTTCAATAGGCATCAATATAGCACCCTAACTATAATATAAAGGAAAAATAAAGATAAATTAGTTTTTAATAAAATAATATATGTTTCAGTATATATTTCAGTCATTGTCAGATGCATGCACCTATGTGTATACTCATTGTAAACATGACATCTACGAATGCATATGGCTATGAGAATATTGTACATTGACGGCTCAAATATCACATCTTTCTAAAGGATGCCATGATTTTCTCAAATGTTGATGAATTTTGGTGAAGTTTCAAACCAAACATAGTACCATTTTCCCTCAATTTACATGGTACTTGCATTGCTGGGGGGAAAATCAATGTATATTAAAACTATGTAAAAAATACTTTATCTGTAAAATGAAGTTAGAATCTAGGCACAGATAATCATAAGCAGTTTTTCACTCACGTGAATGTTGGATGGGGCTTTTGGAAGTTCTTCTCAATTCTTTGTGTGGGTCTCCTGGTGCCAAGCAGGACGTCTGGCCTTCTATTCAATACTATGCTGCTAAATACCAGTAGCATCCCCACACCTTTTCATTATGCCCCCTAGAGGGTGCTGCTTCCCCTGTTGAAAACAGCTAGACTAAAAGAAACTGTAGTTACCTGCCAGCTTGATTCTTTGATTCCCTGCCTGTATTTTTACCGAGTGAAACCCATCATGTGCTGTGTCCTGAATCAAGAATTCTCGTCTATATTTCTACATTTGCTTCTTGTGACTTCATTATAAATAGCATCAAAGACCTGCTTACCTTGTATGCATTTATGACAATTGCTATGTCTTATAAAAGATTTTGAAACTCTGGGATGTAGAATAATTCATTAATTTTAAATGGATTTAAAAAATGGGTTCCACCATTTAAGTTATCTTTTTGCATTTGCCTCAAATGTACCTTAGGATTTTAAAACGATTTATTTTCTTATGGAGGAGTAGTATGTGTTGTGGACTGTTATTTCCAGCAGATGGCAATGTTTGGTGCAAAAACTACTTGATTTAACAACTGCAGATTTTCTAGGCTCTCTTTGTATTTAAAAGCCAAACTTCTTAGTGCATATTTGAGTTTCTCTCCTTTTTTTTACATTTTATTTTTTCTTCCAGTTTTATTGAGATATAATAGATACACAGCACTGTATGAATTTAAGGTGTACAGTGTAATGATTTGACTTATGTCATGAAATGATGACCACAGTAAGTTTAGTGAACATCCATCATCTCATATAGATGCAAAATTAAAGAAATAGAAAAACAATGACTTTTCCTTGTGATGAGAACTCTTGGGATTTACTCTCTTTAACAGCTTTCATATATAACATACAGCAGTGTCAATTCTATTGATCATGTTGTTTTTACATCCCTAGTTCTTATTTATCTTATAACTGCAAGTTTGCACCTTTTGACTGCCTTCATGTAATTCTCCCTCTCCCCATTCTCCGCCTCTGGTAACCACAAATCTGATCTCTTTTTCTATGGGTTTATTTGTTTGTTTTTGAAGTATAATTGATCTACAACACTATGTTAGTTCCTGTTACACAACATAGTGATCCAATATTTCTATCCATTTTAAAATGATCACCATGATAAGTCTAGTTACCATCTGTCACCATACAAAGGTATTACATAATCATTGACTATGTTACTCACCCTGTACATTTCATACTCGTGATTCATTTATTTTGCAACTGGAAGTTTGTGCCTCTTAATTTCCCTCACTTATTTCACTCCTTTTTATTTATTTTATTTTTTGGCTGTGTTAGGTCTTCGTTGCTGTGTGCAGGCTTTTTCTAGTTGCGGCGAGCGGGGGCTACTCTTTATTGTGGTGCTCGGGCTTCTCATTGCAGTGGCTTCTCTTGTTGCGGAGCACAGGCTCTAGGTGCGTGGGCTTCAGTAGTTGTGGCACGCGGGCTCAGTAGTTGCGGTACATGGGCTCAGCTGCTCCATGGCATGTGGGATCTTCCCGGACCAGGGCTCGAACCCGTGTCCCCTGCATTGGCAGGTGGATTCTTTTTTTTTTAATTTTTAAATTTTATTAAACACATATATATATTTAAATTTTATTTATTTTATTTATTTATTTTTTTGGCTGTGTTGGGTCTTCGTTGCTCCACGTGGGCTTTCTCTGGTTGGCGGTGAGTGGGGGCTACTCTTCGTTGTGGTGCACAGGCTTCTCATTGAGGTGGCTTCTCTTGTTGTGGAGCACAAGGCTCTAGGCACGTGAGCTTCATTAGTTGTGGCACATGGGCTCAGTATTTGTGGCTTCTGGGCTCTAGAATGCAGGCTCAGTAGTTGTGGTGCATGGGCTTAGTTGCTTCGCAGCATGTGGGATCTTCCCGGACCAGTGCTCGAACTGTGTCCCCTGAATTGGCAGGCAGATTGTTAACTACTGTGCCACCAGGGAAGCCCCTTCACTCCTTTTTAAAAGGCTTGATATGAGTTTACTTGCTTAAGGTGATGGACAGTCTGGTGAAGAGATGCATGCAATTCAAATTTTGAAAAATTAAGTCACATTTTAGTATAGGAACAATATTTTAATAAAATGGCCAAGATGAATCCTTTCATACAATGAATATTTATCCCTGGATTTGTCAGTTCTATAAATTCAGAGTTTCTTATAGGTTTTAAAAAAATAGTTTATTTCAAAACAATTTCGTACTACAGAAAAATTGCTAGAATAACGCAAAGAACTCCCGTAGTTCTGTTAACCAGACATCCCAATTGTTAACATTTTACTTCATTTGCTCCATTGTTCACTCTTCTTTGTGTGTGTTGATTATCATTAGTCTACTACAGCATTGTCATACCCGAACCTGGAACCTAAACTGTCCCTGTATCCTAACCCTTTCCCTAAAACAAGGTCACCCTCCTATGTAACAGGCATACAACCGTGCAAACCAGGAATCAATATTGGCATTACATTACCATCTGATTCACATTCATCCATTCAGATTTCACCAGCTGGCCAACGATGTCACTTTTCTCCTTTCTGGTTCACTATCCTATCCAGGATTACATGTTATGTTTAGTTTTTGATCTCCTCCAAACTGGGCCAGTTCTTTAGTCTTTCCTTGTGTTTCATATTCTTGAAATTTTTTTAAAAAATTATTTATTTTTTATTTATTTATTTTTGGCTGTGTTGGATCTTCATTGCTGTGTGTGGGCTTTCTCTAGTTGTGGCAAGAGGAGGCTACTCGTCATTGCGGTGTGCGGGCTTCTCATTGTGGTGGCTTCTCTTGTTGCGGAGC
This sequence comes from Lipotes vexillifer, assembly GCF_000442215.2. Taxonomy (NCBI): domain Eukaryota; kingdom Metazoa; phylum Chordata; class Mammalia; order Artiodactyla; family Lipotidae; genus Lipotes; species Lipotes vexillifer. The sequence goes on along the minus strand of NW_006779031.1, from coordinate 3,550,305 downwards.
ATGGGCTCTAGGTGCACAGGCTTCAGTAGTTGTGGCACGAAGGCTCAGTAGTTGTGGCTCGAGGGCTCTAGAGCACAGGCTTCAGTAGTTGTGGCACGTGGACTCAGTAGTTGTGGCTCACGGGCTCTAGAGCGTAGGCTCAGTAGTGTGGTGCATGGGCTTAGTTGCTCCACGGCATGTGGGATCTTCCCGGACCAGGGCTCGAACTCGTGTCCTCTGCATTGGCAGGCAGATTCTTAACCACTGCGCCACCAGGGAAGTCCCTTTTAAAATTTTTGAAGAGTACAAACCTTACAGTCTGTAGGATGACCGTCAACCTGGGTCTGTCTGATGGTTCTTCATGACCAGGCTCAGGCCATGGATTCTCAACAGGAAGACCACAAAAGTGATAGCTCACATCAGTAGACACATAATGTCAACCTGACCTTTCATGGATAATGTTAACCATGATCACCAGGTCATCAGGTGTCAACTAAAATCCATTGTTCAATTAAAACCCATCATTTCAGTTTTTTTAAAGCAGTGTATATTGGCTTGCTTCATACCCACCCCCAAACTTCAGAAAAAACACTTAAAGATACCTAATTTTAAATAGTAAGTCATTTCAAACATAACTTAGTAAACCTGTACCAGTGTTTTCCTTTTGCTAAGAGCATGCCACTAAGTTAAGGGGTAATAATACTGCATTAATGGTTTAAATGTTTACTGGGGATTACCATTTAAGATCATTTATTGGGGATATTTTACAAGAAAGCTATTGAAAGGTTGAGTTTGACTGCACACCAGCAGAAACAGTTGGTGATTATATTTTCTTGTGTTTTATTCTGTACTGAGCACTACAGTATTAAAACAACTTTTATAAATTCGTTGCTAAAATATTTCAAAATGCTTAACATACAAAAATGTAAAATATTAAAATATTCTATAAGAAATAATGACTGAAATTGAATACTGTTTTCTAATTAAACAAAATACCCTAATAATAAACCTATTTGCAGGAGGTGGATTTTGTGTGTTGCAGTGACGCAAGTTGTCTTTTAGTTCAAATGTTGAGTTCAATTTAAATAATAATATTGATAATTCTTGTATGTGGTGAAGACTGCAAACCATATAGAAAATGTATAAGTAAAATTCTCCCTTCCTTTAGTACCCTCCCCCCAATTTCTAGTCTCTCACTCCAAAAGTATAACCGTTATTTTTTCTTCCAGAAAAATGTCTGCATCTACAAAATATGAATATAATTTTGTGGGGGGAATGGAATCTTGCTGTACATAACTTGTCTTACCATATACTTTTCACCTTTCTTTTTTCGCTTAATGCTATTTCATAGACATATTGTCACCTATAGATGCACATCATACCTTTTAATGGTTACGTAGTATTCCTTAGCATGGATTACCACAGTTTTATTCCCATTCTGATGGGAATTTTTGGTCGTTTCTACGTTTTTAAATTTACAAACAAAACTACAGTGACATTACGTATACCTTTGTAAGCATGGTATGAAATTGCAATTAAGATGAAAATGTGGTCTGGACAAAAGGAAATGAAGTATGGGGTGGATTTAGGGTTACAGAAAAATAGTAGCAAAAAGGTGCTATTTCTGGTGAACAGCAGTAAGCTAAAATTATTTTTTTCCTAGTCCCTTTCTGAAATGAGGTAGAATATCAGTAAATAAAAAAATGATAAAAATATCAGGCTAGATAGCATGATTCCATGAAGTTAGCAGTGAAGAAATAGAGAAAGTATAGGCAGAATAACTTTCTGTCTGTTTTAGGATTATAACCAGTAAAAAGTCAGTTAAAGTTTGGCCATGTGATTTTGTATTTTTGTTTTTAGGAAAACAAACATATCAAGTGGGGTTCTAGATGGGATTATATTTTGGAGTCCATGTCTCATACCAGCATTCAGTGGTTTAGGTAAGCACTTTATGAAATAAAGAATAAGTAGCTTCCCGGTAGGAAATGTATACAAACACACACACACATACATACATATATGTATTTTAAAAATTATTTTGTCACCAGAGATGATCTTTTTTTCCTTTTAGTTTTATTGAGATATAATTGACATACGGTACTCTATGAGTTTAAAGTATGCAGCATAATGATTTGACTTACATTGATGACCACAGTAAGTTTAGTGAACATCTATCATCTCCTATAGATACAACATTAAAGAAATAGAAAAAGATTTTTTCCTCGTGATGAAAACTCTTAGGATTTACTGTTTAACAATTTTCATACATAACGTACAGCAGTGTTAATTATATTAACCATGTTGTACATTATACCCCTAGTACTTCATCTTATAACTGCAAGTTTGTACCTTTTGACCACCTTCATCCAGTTCCCCCTGCCCCCACCCCCATCCGAGATGATCTTGAGTGACATTTTTTCTTCTCTGTGGCTAATTTCCCTTCTTCTTCCTCTCCCCCACCTCTCCACATATGCAAAGAGAAAGGAAAATCTGTTTTAAATACACTAATGTTTATGCTGAAGGGAAGGAGAAGGCTGAGATGTCCTAGAGATAAGATGTCTGCACGTAAAGAGTAGTTCATGCTGGGAAGTAGGCAGGATAGGGCTGTGGCGGTGGACACTGTGCAAAAGATGGAATGAAGACAGGAGAGACGCTTTCATTTGTGGGGTCAAAGTCTGAGCAAGCTAGAGTGTAAGAGAAAGCAGTAACCAGCTGGGGTGGAGGAAAGTCAGGATGTCATGAAAGACTGGGAAGAGAGCAGAGAAAGATGAAAAGATTAAGTATGAGAAACCAAAACATGGCAAGTGGTCAAGGCAGGTCATATAGACGAAAGGACTGTGTTGAGATAATGTCTGTGAGTGGAGGTGGGTTCGTTCTCCACGTATTCTTTTTCATCCCTATTAGGGTGCCAAGCACTAGGAAGGGCTCTCAGACATGGCGGTGCATAAGGCCAACAGGCTTCTGCTCGCAGGAAGCTTATATTCTAGTGGATTCAGAGTGAAGGGACTTGATTCCTCAGGAATCTTCAACAGGACAGACCACAGAGTTAGGAGTCCTTCATGACTGTGGAAGGAGTAGTTTCAACATGAAATCGAAGGATGGACCAACTGAGAACGTGATGATTGGGGCTGTCATAAAGCGCTGACAACGAGAGTAGGATCTTCAGTTAGTAACTTAGGAGACTGATCAGAGAAGCCGACGAGAAATAGGTGAACCTGTGTATGTAGTATTTTTTTCCCGTTATCCTCATATCCTATAATAAACTAGTTTTGGATGGAAGAAGACTATAAAGGTAAAGATGAAAGTAAGGAAAGGTGTGATTCTATGAGTATGGTCTTGTGAGGTGATGATTTTCCTTATGTGCCATTGCCTTTATTTAAAAAACTTTTATTTTATTGAAGTGTAGTTGATTTACAGTGCTATTGCCTTTAAAGTGAGAATAGCACCCCCTTCTCCTCCTGTTTCTATCCTTATTCTTCCTTCTCCTCTACCTCCTTTTCCTCCTCATTATTATTATCATATTGTAGCTTTTCTAGAAAATCTTCTGTTTGAGCAATAGTCCAGGTCCCATTTTGTCACACCACCCAGAACTCTCTTCAGATAAACTTTATTTACTTATTATTTCTTTAAAGATTTACTTATTTATTTAATTTATTATTGGCTGCATTGTGTCTTGGTTGAGGCACGTGGGATCTTCATTGAGGCATGCGAGATCTTTTGCTGTGGTCTTCTGTCTAGTTGCGGAGTGCGGGTTTTCTCTTCTTTAGTTGTGGTGCATGGGCTCCAGAGTGCGTAGGCTCTGTAGTTTGCAGCACACAGGCTCTCTAGTTGAGGTGCACGAGCTCAATAGTTGTGGTGTGTGGGCTTAGTTGCTCCACGACATGTGGGATCTTAGTTCCCTGACCAGGGATGGAACCTGTATCCCCTGCATTGTAAGGTGGATTCTTTACCACTGGACCACCAGGGAAGTCCCTGGATAAAATTTATTTAAATGCTTTCTTTAAAGGGGTTGTGAAATCGAAGGGCGTCCAGGTAGATTGTGGGGCTAATCTCTAGTAGTATTAATATTTATAATGTAACAATAAATGTACTTTAGTTTCTGTCTCAAGCTAATTTACTTATGACATTTAACAGACATTTTAGACATTATCTTAATGGCATTTTTCTAAAACAGTGCTGGCCTTTTCATAGATTCTGGTGAAACATTTTTGATGTGTCTGGATTTGTCTGGGCGGTGGAATGGCAGAAAGTCTTGATTTTGATTTGGGCATAGATTTTAAGATTCAGTTTTGGAAACAGTATGTAAGAGCTGGTAGGTAAGTGGTCCGTGAGGTCTTTACCCCGAATCTTGGTAAAGACTTGCTAAAGTTAAAAGCCTTGGTCCATCAGCTAAGAAGTCAGTCAGTCAGTCATCAATTCAACATTGATTCCTGAACTTCCATTCTCAGTTTCATGTTCTGGAACTATGTCTGTGTTCCTGATCTTATTCATTTCCCCTTGTTTCTTTTTGGGAATGTACTCTTACAAAGTTCTAAAATAACCTTAAGAATAGTGTTGCTTCTACTGATTTATTTGTAATGCACTTTTGTGATAGAGCTTTTTTTTGGCTGTACGTGGGCCTCTCACTGTTGTGGCCTCTCCCGTTGTGGAGCACAGGCTCCGGACGCGCAGGCTTAGCGGCCGTGGCTCACGGGCTCAGCCGCTCTGAGGAATGTGGGATCTTCCTGGACCGGGGCACGAACCCGTGTCCCCTGCATCGGCAGGCGGACTCTCAACCACTGCACTACCAGGGAAGCCCTGATAGACTTTTGTTTCAAAAAAAAATTATTTATTTGTTTTTGGCTGTGTTGGGTCTTCGTTGCTGTTCGCGGGCTTTCTCTAGTTGCGGCGAGCAGGGGCTACTCTTTGTTGCGGTGCGCAGGCTTCTCATTGCGGTGGCTTCTCTTGTTGCGGAGCACGGGCTCTAGGCACACGGGCGTCAGTAGTTGTGACTCACGGGCTCTAGAGCACAGGCTCAGTAGTTGTGGTGCATGGGCTTAGTTGCTCCGTGGCATGTGGGAATCTTCCCGGACCAGGGCTCGAACTGGAGTCTCCTGCATTGGCAGGCGGATTCTTAACCACTGCGCCACCAGGGAAGCCCCTTGTGATTGATAGAGCTTTAAGTTCATTTAATATATTGATGTATTCAGCCTTTGATCCACATTTAACCTTAGAAAACTGATCGACATAATGATAATTTGAATGTCTTTCTTCTACGTGTGCACACATTTTCTTTTCAGTATTCAAATAAGAAACTTGAGATTTAACTTCTCTTTTTCCTTCTTTATGTTTTCTAGTATTATGAATTCCATTGTTATTGCTGTCTTCTTATCTAGAATGGTGGCTATGATCATATTAAGGACTCTCCATAAAGATATTATCAGATATAATTAGATGAGTTTTCCTATAAGTAAAAATGCACATATTTGATTCAGCAAATATTTGAGTGCCTGCTTTGCCCAGTTCTCAATGTTATATTTCTACTTAGAGTATAACACCTTGAATACAATGCATTTTGATGTCTAGTAATTTTGCATATTATGCTGAATCAAAGTACAGAGTGTTGTGTTGATTCTTAAAAAGTACAGGTAAGTTTATTAGAGAGTTATTTGCTATCAACTCTTTGGTTATATTCCTTTTCATGTTTCTGACCTTTCAAAATATCATTATTTAAGATTTTCATTAATTTGCAGCATGAGATAAGTATATGAAACACTGCAAAATACTACAATTTAGGGTAAATTTAGTTTTATCAATTTATACTGTTTTGACTCTTGTAATGATTTGTGTATCGATGAACTTTTAATTTCTATAGAATTGGTTGAATCTTTTTTTAAAAATTTATTTATTTATTTTTGGCTGCGTTGGTCTTTGTTGCTGTGTGCGGGCTTCCTCTAGTTGTGGTGAGTGGGGGCTACTCTTTGTTGCGGTGCGTGGGCTTCTCACTGCGGTGGCTTCTCTTGTTGTGCAGCACGGGCTCTAGACGCGCAGGCTTCAGTAGTTGTGGCACACGGGCTTAGTTGCTCCGCAGCATGTGGGATCTTCCCGGACCAGGGATTGAACCCTTGTCCCCTGCATTGACAGGCGGATTCTTAACCACTGTGCCACCAGGAAGTCCCTTGGTTGAATCTTTTATGTATGTTCAATCGTGTTGCTTTCTTCATGAAAATCAAGCCAGTTGTGTCCTTTATATAATTAACACACTCCCTCCAATGCAAAACTTAAAGTAAGGGAATAGCTCATTTGTATGGCAGGGTCCCATACCTGCCAGAGACCTACTGTATCCAAAATGAGCCATTGGTTTCCAGCTAGTCTGTCTCTAGAGGAAAATTCATTTTTCTCTAACCTTCAGAGCTCTTGTAACTTTCTGTCCTAGTAAGTCCCGTGTTTATTAAAGACTTTCTCATATGCAGGAAGATGCCCAGAAGGAATTTGGTTGGAAGCTGGTTCATGGGGATGTATTCAGACCTCCAAGGAGTGGAATGTTGCTGTCAGTTTTCCTGGGTCAAGAACACAAGTTTTTATTATGACATTTATTACTTTATGTGAGTAATCTCAGATCAATATGTGTCTTCTTCAACATTCTTAGTGAGCTGCTAACATATGTTAAACTTTGATTCATGTGTACAAAAGAACTTTGAAAATTCTACCCTAAAGTTTAAGGAAATGTGTGTTTTATAGTACTTATATTTCTTTCTTCTCAAATTAAGGATATGAGTCTGAATATGTTCCTATATCAAGGAACTTTCATAGCTTCTTCAGTTTTGAGTAATTTATTGTAATGTCCAATACACTTGTTCCTTGCTTTGCAAGGTAGATGCGTTCTTGAAAATCAGCATGTGGGTAGAATCATATTTTAAATGAACTCAGGGAGTTATAATTCAAAGACTAGCATTTTGAAATGCTATGGCAGGCCTGAGTGCTGGTCTTTAAATGTTTTCTTTTTTTTTTGTGGTCTTTAAATGTATAAGTGCAATGGCATCGTTAGTAGGCTTACAGTGGCTGAGGAACTCTGGCTGCCTTCATTTATCAGCTAAAAATGGAGTTTGTCAGTTTTTGATAACCAGAGTGCTGATTTTCACAAACAAAGCTGCTGTAAATAAATGGCTTATTAGCTGTTTCAGATGTCAGTGATAATTTCAAAATTTAGCTCTTAAGGTTATATTTTCCTGAGACCAAGTCTCACTTTGATTTTTTCCCGCTTACCTTGAATAAAAGGAAACAGAAGGAAATTTTTGTGGGAAAAATGATTTGCTGTTTATGCAGTGACTACTGGAGTAGGGAAGGGGAAGATCTTTGTTTAATTTTGATTTAAACAGTGAGATTAAAGGCTAAATTGAAAACATATCATTTGCCTTGTATGGAAAATCAGACTTTTTCATTAAGAAAAAATTGTCAAAAAAATTAGCTAAGAGAATAACATCAGAGAATTTCCTTGTATGCTGTTTCATAAAAAATATCTTCATAAGGTTGTCTTTATTATAAAGTCCTATGTGCTTTTGAGGCCATTATTGTCACTGGTTTGATATTTCTCTTTTGTGCCTTTAGTTCTCGCCTGTCTTGGTTTCCTTTTCCCTGTCAATCGAGGTGCTTTAATGACCAGTGCTATTCTGTTATGGGTCCTTCTGGGAACCTCTGCTGGATACGTATCTGCTAAGATGTATATGAGTAAGCATTGCAACTGTTATTATTCCAGTAAGTTGGTGTGTTAAATGTAGAAATTAAAAAGCTGTAAAATTAAAAATTCAGAAATTGCATGGGGAATTTTAGCTGACCTAGCAAAATGTAGTTGTGTGTTAGTTACTATAAAGTATTTGTAAAGTGGACTAAATCCACTTGCTCCAGTAACTCTTCTGTCCTTTACTTCCTCAGCATTTAGAGGTATTAAGTGGAAGACAAATTTTTTGCTGACGGCACTACTGTGTCCTGGGTTAGTATCTCACATTCTCTTTTCTCTACGCAATTATACTCTTTCTTATACTTTTTTTTTAAATAACTTTATTTATTTATTTATTTATTTATTTCTTATTTTTGGCTGAGTTGGGTCTTCATTGCTACACACAGGCTTTCTCTAGTTGCGGTGAGTGGGAGCTACTCTTTGTTGCGGTGCATGGGCTTCTCATTGCGGTGGCTTCTCTTATTGCTGAGCGTGGGCTCTATGCATGTGGGCTTCAGTAGTTGTGGCACACGGGCTTCAGTAGTTGTGGCTCGTGAGCTCTAGAGAACAGGCTCCATACTTGTGGCACACGGGCTTCGTTGCTCCACAGCATGTGGGATCTTCCTGGACCAGGGCTCGAATCCATGTCCCCTGCATTGGCAGGCAGATTCTTAACCACTGTGCCACCAGGGAAGCCCCTTTCTTATACTTTATCTTGGAAAAATCATTTTACACGATAATGAAGAGTAGAAAGGAGTTGAATGACGACTGTGTTTTCTGTGGCTGCAGCATTCTTTTTCTGGTGTATCTGCATTCTTTTCATCTTTCTGCACATCTTAACCCCTAGTACAAAGAGATGGCAATGGTGCTGTGGTATTCCATTTTGATCTTTGTTTTTGAAGCAGGTTTCATAAATGCTCATCTCAGTTATGCATCTTGCCTTATATATCATGTTAGAGTGGCAATTTATACACTACATTGTGTTATTCTCTTCGTCCTTGCCTTCAGTGATTATTTCTTCATGTCTCATCTAGTTACTGCAGTGTCATTAGTGACTACAGTCCCCAGGCACAGTCATGGTCAGAGTGGGAGTCGGGGTGGTGCTGCACAGTTGCCATAATGGGAGCTCATCCAGTCCCCTAATTATAGAGATGTGGAATCAGCGTGTTCAAGGTCACACAAGAAGTCAGTCATGAAGCCCAGGCTGTATATAACCGAATGCACCCCTTACATCCCGTCCAGTGCTCTTCCCATAATACCTCACTGATAAGGTGCTGACTTGCTTAAGGTTTTATCTCCAAATTCTTTAATATGTTTTTTCTTAGTCAGCTTGGGCTGCCATAACAAAATACATAGACTGAGTGGCTTAAACAACAGACATTTATTTTCTCACGGTTCTGGAGACTGGGAAGCCCAAGATCAGGGCATCAACAGGGTCGGGTCCTGGTGAGTGCTCTCTTCCTGGTTGCTGCTAGCTGCCTTCTTGCTGTGTCCTCACATGGCAAGGGAAAAGAGAGAGAGAGAGAGAGAGAGAGAGAGAGAGCGAACTCTTTGGTGTCTCTCCTTATAAGGGCACTGATGCCATCATGAAGACCGCACCCTCATGACCTCATCTAAACCTTATCACTCCCTAAAAGCCCCATTTCCAAATACTGTCACATTAGGGGTTAGGGTTTCAACATATGAATTTTGGGGGACACAATTCAGTCCATAGCAAGTTCCGTTAAAAAAAAATTCTTTCCTTGATATGTTCTGAAGGGCAAGTTTTTTTTTTTTTTAAGGAAAAAGTAGTGGATTATATCTTAACTGTTATGTGGTACTTTAATTTTCTTTTGTTGTAAAATTCCCATGTCCTTGATGCTAGAGTGTGTCACAATAGTGGAAGTCCTATAATGAAACTTATACATAGTAAATTCAGTTATATTATATACTAATTAGTGACAAAATGAGAACAAATGCTCTTTGACTGAGTATAATGCCATAAACAGTTCAATGCAGTAATAGATGATATATTCAGTAGGCTCATAATCTTTTATCTATATGTGGCTTGTTTTCTCCTAAACTCCAGGGAAAAAGGTAATATCATTGAAAAGATTGAACATTATAAGTTTGCACATCAAATACATGTACCGCAGTTTTTGACTTATTTAAAATAAGGACAATGCGCTCCCCTCCCCCATACCACCTTGAATAAAGCCATCTGCTTTTTCTATAACTCTTTTCAAGGGAACTAGAATGGGTGGTCTTTCCTGAGGTGAATGCTTTAATATATTTATGTAAGAAAGCAATGTCCTTGACAATATTTCAGATATTTGTTGCTTCAAGTTCAAGACTCAGATGAATCTGAAATTGAATAACTTTGGCAACAAAGTGCCATTGTGCTAAAGTCATTATACTGGATTGTCATGCAAGGGATATTGCAAGTAAGAACTAGTCAATAAACCATGTACTATTCTCTTCATTATTTAGTTACTCATTCAACATATTTATTGTGTTTTTAAAAAATTTTGTCTTGTTTTTGTTTTTTACTATATTTAATGCATTATGCTAGGCACTGTAGAGGAAATAAATGTAAATCTCCCCTGAAACTGCCTTTGTGGCTTCAGATGAATAATAATGGCCCATTTTTCATCAGACAGATGTTCCATCTTATTGTAAAAAGAAGTTATGTCATTGAAATAGAAAATGTAAAAGAATTAGAATATGCTGTGTCACTAAGCTTGATTAGCTAAACTGAACAATTAATGTCTGAAAAGCATTAGCATTTGCAATGTACTATGAGCTGTTTTTATCATGTTTTCTATGGGATCAATTTTGAAGAATGTTTTACACAGAAAAATTTAAAAATTAGAGTAGGAATCCATAATAACGTGGCTCAGGGTTACATGGGCTATGAAATGATGCAGGGGCAAACCACTTTTGTGAAAATAAATTTGTTTTTAAATTTGAAAAGCAACTGTTAACAGTGGTTGTCTCCTGGGTGGCTGGGGGACAAGAGTGAGAAGGAGACTATTTTATACTTATTTTTCACTGTTTCTCTGTTTCTTTTTACTTTTCACATTGTGTACCATATGCATGCATTACCTATTTTTAAATAATTTAATTATAAACAACAATAACAACAACTCATAACCATATTTTGAAGTGGAGAGGTAGCATTAGAGGCTACCGGCATAGGCTTTAGAGTCAGACACACACACACACACACACGCACGCACGCACGCACGCACCCTATGCTCTACACACATAGGGGTCCATTTCCCAATTCTGCCCCTTTCTAATTAATGAGGCCTTGAATAGATTGTGAATAATGCTGCAATGAACATGGGAGTGCAGCTATCCCTTTGAGATAGCTGTTTTCATTTCCTTTATATATATACCCAGAAGTGGGATGGCTGGACCATATGGTAATTCTATTTAAAAAATTTTGGTGAACCTCCATACTGTTTTCCTTAGTGCCTGTACCAATTGAGATTCCCACCAAGAGTGCACGAGGGTTCCTTTTTTTCCACATCCTCGTCAACACTTCTTATCTCTTGTGTTTTTGGTGATAGCCATTCTGACAGGTGTGAGGTGATATCTCACTGTGGTTTTGATTTGCATTTCCCTGATGATTAGTGATGTTGAGCATCTTTTCATGTGTCTGTTGGCCATCTGTATGTCTTCTTTGGAAAAGTGTGTATTCAGGTCCTCTGCCCATTTGTCAACCAGATTGTTTTTTCGCTATTGAGTTGTGTGAGTTCTTTATATACTTTGGATGTTAACTCCTTATCACATATATGATTTGCAAACATTTTCTCACATTCTGTAAGTTGTCTTTCCATTTTATTGATTGTTTCTTTTGCTGTACAGAAGGTTTTTAGTTAGATGTAGTTCTGCTTCTTAAGTTTTGCTTTTGTTGCTTGTGCTTTTGGTGTCATATCCAAAAAATTGTGTGAAGACCAATGTCAAGGAGTTTTGACCCTATGTTTTCTTCTAGGAGTTTATGGTTTCAGGTCTTATGTTTAAGTCTTTAATCCATTTTGAGTTAATTTTTGTGAGTGGTATAAGATAGGGATCCAATTTTATTCTTCTGAATGTGGTTATTCAGTTTCTTAACATCACTTATCAATTTCTTGGCTCCCTTGTCAAATACTAGTTGACAGTATATGCAGGGATTTATTTCTGGGCTCTTGATCCTGTTCTAATAGCCTGTGTGTCTATTTTTATATCAGTACCATACTATTTTGATTACCATAGCTTTGTAGTATAGTTTGAAATCAGGAAATATGATGCCTCCAGTTTTATTCTTCTCTCTCAAGATTGCTTTGGCTATTCGGGGCCTTTTGTAGTTCCATACAAATTTTACGGTTGCTCTTTCTATCTCTGTGAAAAATGCCATTGGAATTTTTCAGCTGCTAATCTACTAATCTAATTTCTGTCCCTATGGACTTGCCTCTTCTGGACATTTCATATAAATGGAATCATAAAAAGTGTGGCCTCTTGTGTCTGACTTCTTTCACTTAGCATAATGTTTTCAGAGTTCATCCATGTTATAGCATGTATCACTACTTCATTCCTTTTATGATTGAACAGTATTCCATTGTATCAATATACCACTTTTTGTTTACCCATTCATAAGTTGATGGTCATTTGTGCTGTTTTTACCTTTTGGATAATATGAAGTGTTGCTATGAACATTTGTATGTGATGTTTTGAGTGAAAATATGCTTCCAATTCTACTGTGTAGATACTGGGTTTATACCTGGGAGTAGAATTACTGGGTCATATGGTCACTGTGCTTACTATTTTGAGAGACTGCCAGCCTATTTTCAAAAGTTGTTGTACCATTTTACATTCCCACCAGCAATGTATGAGGGCTCCAATTTCTCTACACCCTCGTCAACACTTGTTACTGTTTTTGCTTATAGCCATCCTAATTATTATGAAGTGATCTTTCATTGTAGTTTTAATTTACACTTTTTGATGACTAATGATATTGAGCATCTTTTCATGTGCTTATTGGTCATTTGCATATCTTCTTTAGAAATATGTCTATTCAGATCCTTTGCCCGTTTTTAAATTGGATTATTTTTCTTTTAATTGTTGAATTGTAAGAGTTCTGTATATATTTTGGTTACTAGTTGCTTATCAGGTATATGATTTGTAAATATTTTCTTCGATTCTGTGAATTGTCATCTCAATTTCTTGATAGTGTTCTTTGAAGTGCAAAACTTTAAAATTTTGATGACATTCACTTTATTTACTTTTTCTTTGGTTGCTTGTGCTTTAGGTGTCATATTTAAGAAGCCTAATCCAAGGTCATTAAAATTTATGCTTGGGCTTACCTGGTGGTGCAGTGGTTGAGAGTCTGCCTGCTGATGCAGGGGACACGGGTTCGTGCCCCAGTCCGGGAAGATCCCACATGCCGTGGAGTGGCTGGGCCCGTGAGCCATGGCCGCTAAGCCTGCGCGTCTGGAGCCTGTGCTCTGCAACGGGAGAGGCCACAACAGTGAGAGGCCTGCATACCGCAAAAAAAGAAAAAAAAATTTATGCTTATGTTTTCTTATAAAACTCTTCTAGTTTTACATCTTAAATATAGGTCTTTGATCCATTTTGAGTTAACTTTTGTATATGCGTGAGGTAGGGATCTAACTTCATTCTTTTGTACACGGATACCCAGTTGTCCTGACATTATTTGTTGAAAAGACTCTTCTGCTCCAATTGATTTGTTTTGATTCCCTTATTGAAAATGAAGTGTCCATAGGTCTGTGGGCTTATTTCTGAACTTTCACTCCTGTTCCATTAGTCTATATGTCTATCCTTAGACCAGTACCCATAGTCTTTTTTCCTTTTTTTTGGGGGGGGGTACGTGGGCCTCTCACCGCCGTGGCCTTTCCCGCCACGAAGCACAGGCTCTGGACGCACAGGCTCAGCGGCCATGGCTCACGGGCCCAGCCGCTCCACGGCACGTGGGATCCTCCTGGACCGGGGCACGAACCCGTGTTCCCTGTATTGGCAGGCGGACTCCCAACCACTGTGCCACCAGGGAAGCCCCTTTTTTCCTTTTTTTATAAGTTTGTTGCTCCTTTTTGTGTATTTGTAATCTCTGAGATTATCTCTAATCTATTTATTTATTTTTGGCTGTGTTGGGTCTTAGTTGTGGCATGCAGGGTCTTTTGTTGTGGTATGCAGGCTCTTCATTGTGGTGCATGGGCTTCTCTCTAGTTGTGGCACATGGGCTCCAGAGTGCATGGGCTCTGTAGTTGTGGCATGTGGGCTCTGTAGTTGTGGCACACGGGCTCAGTTGTTGCGGCACATAGGCATAGATCCCACGGCATGTGGGATCTTAGTCCCCCAACCAGCGATCGAACCCACATCCCCTGCATTGGAAGGTGGATTCTTAACCACTGGACCATCAGGGAATCCCACCCATAGTCTTGATTTTAGTCTGTGGCTTTTAATAAATTTTGAAATTAGGAAGTGGGAGTCCTCCAGCTTTGTTCTTTTTCAAGATTATTTTGGCTGTTCTGGAACTTTGCATTTCCATATGAGTTTTAGGAAGGGCTTTTCAATTTCTTCAAAAAGCTGACTGGGATTTTGATAAGATTGCATGGAATCTGTAGATCAATTTGGGGGATATTGCCATCTTGACAATATTAAGTCTTCCAATTCATGAATACAGGATGTCTTTCCATTTATTCGGTCTTCTTTAATTCCTTTCAATTACATTATACTTTGGGTGATTTCAGAACTGTTAAATTTATTGAGACTTGTGTTATGGACTAACATATGGTCTGTCCTGGAGAACGTTCCATGTACACTTGAAAAGAATGTGTATTCTGCTGTCAATGGGTGGAGTGCTCTATAGATGTCTGTTATGTCTAGGAGGTTTACAGTGTTGTTAAAGTTTTTCATTTTCTTGTCGATCTTCTGTCTAGTTGTTTTATCCATTATTGAAAGTGTTTATTCAAGTCTCCAGCTATCATTGTTGAATTGTCTGTTTCTTCCTTCAGTTCTGTCAGTTTTTGCTTCATATATTTTTGGGGCTCTGCTGTTAGGTACATATATGTTTACAATTGTTATATATTCTTGATAGATTGATACTTTTATTGTTATAAAAGTCCTTCTTTACCTCTCATAATGCTTTTTGTCTTAAAGTCAAATATATTTTGTCTGTAAGAAGTATAGCCACTCTAGCTCTCTTTTGGTTACTGTTTGCATGATATATCTGTATACAGTTGACCCTAGAACAACATGGGGGCTAGGGGCCCTGACCACCTACACAGTCAAAAATCTGTGTATAACATTAGAGTCAGCCCTCTCTATCCACAATTCTGCATCCACGGATTCAACCAATAGCAGATTGTATAGCACTGTAGTATGTATTTATTGGAAAAAAATCCATGTATGAGTGGACCCATGCAGTTCAAACCTTTTGTTCAAGTGTCAACCGTATGTAAAATCCTTTTACTTTCAATCTGTTTGTGTCTCTGAATCAAAATTGTGTCTCTTGTAGACATCATATATTTATTTGGATCATTTTTTGGGGGTTCCTTTTGCCAACCTGTGCCTTTTAATTGGAATATTTCATCATGTACATTTAATGAAATTATTGATAAGGTAGGATTTACATCTGATATATTGCTATTTTCTTTCTATAAATTTTAGGTCTTTTTTGTCCCTTCATTACTGCCCTCTATTGTGTTAATTAGATATTTTTAGTGTACTATTTTTATTCCCTTGTCCTTTCTTTTACTATTATTTTGAGCTTGTTTTTAGTGGTTACGTTATGGGTTACAATTAATGTCTCAATTTATAGCAATCTAGTTCAGATTAGTACCAACTGAATTTCAATATTATTAAAAATATTATATGCTCGTATATAGCTCCTTTCCCTCCTCCCTCCTTTATGCTGTTATTGTCATACAAATTACATCTTAATGCTTTGTATGCTCATCAACACAGATTTATAATTACTGCATTATGCAGCTGTCTTTTAAATTTGATAGCCAAAAAAGGAGTTTTAAATAATATTTACTAATATTATTTACTAATATTATTACCTTTCTAATCTTAGGCTTCTTCATCTGCAGTATGGAAATAATAGTATTATCTACTTCATATAGTTGTTATGAAGATTAAGTGGGATAATGTATTAAAGCATTTGGAACAGTGCCTAGCACATAATAAGTGCTTAATAAATGGTAGCTGTGGTTATTAGCTACTGTTTTCTTCTATTATCATGCCTTTGCTCAAGCTATTCCATCTATTTGTAATCCCTTCGTTGCAATTTTCCAATGACAAATTTCTGTTCATTCTTTAATTTCTAGCTCAAATACTACCACTTTCATGTTTAGAAATTGTACAATGTCTATTACCATTATTACAACACTTACAACAGTATTTCTTAGATTGGAGTTATTTGTGATATGTCTTATCTCTCATTTTACATTCCAAGACTCATGAGGGTCAGTACTATGTCTTACTCATTTCTGTATCTTTCACAGTGTGTAGCCCAGTGCCTTATATGAAGTATGAGTGCTTATAGAGAGTAAGTGCTCAGTAAATGACTGAATCATGAATAATTTAAAATGCAAGACATATTCAGTTTCCTAGTTCTGTTACTAGAACTGAATGCAGTTTAAAAGCAATAAACCAGGCATGATACAAAGAACATGTTTCCCTCAAGAGGTTTAGAGGCTCTCTTAGGTACATGAGAGAGAGAATCATAAGGTACTGGGATTCTTATTTCTTAGAATGTGATAGGTTACCAGAGAATTTCAGTGCCTCGTGGTATATACATGGACAGTGAAAAAATGGATTTGATATTGAGCTGCATGAGTTGCTTGTATGTTTTGAAGATTAATCCTTTGTCAGTTGCTTCATTTGCAAATATCTTCTCCCATTCTGAGGGTTGTCTTTTGGTCTTGTTTATGGTTTCCTTTGCTGTGCAAAAGATTTTAAGTTTCATTAGGTCCCATTTGTTTATTTTTGTTTTTATTTCCATTTCTCTAGGAGGTGGGTCAAAAAGGATATTGCTGTGATTTATGTCATAGAGTGTTCTGCCTAATTTTCCTCTAAGAGTTTGATGGTGTCTGGCCTTACATTTAGGTGTTTAATCCATTTTGAGTTTATTTTTGTGTATGGTGTTAGGGAGTGTTCTAATTTCATTCTTTTACATGTAGCTGTCCAGTTTTCCCAGCACCAAGGCTGTCCTTTCTCCACTGTATATTCCTGCCACCTTTATCAAAGATAAGGTGACCATATGTGCATGGGTTTATCTCTGGGCTTTCTATCCTATTCCATTGATCTATCTTTCTGTTTTTGTGCCAGTACCATACTGTCTTGATTACTGTAGCTTTGTAGTATAGTCTGAAGTCAGGCAGCCTGATTCCTCCAGCTCCATTTTTTGTTCTCAAGATTGCTTTGGCTATTCGGGGTCTTTTGTGTTTCCATACAAATTGTGAAATTTTTTGTTCTAGTTCTGTGAAAAATGCCAGTGGTAGTTTGATAGGGATTGCATTGAATCTATAGATTGCTTTGGGTAGTAGAGTCATTTTCACAATGTTGATTCTTCCAATCCAAGAACATGGTATATCTCTCCATCTGTTTGTATCATCTTTAATTTCTTTCATCAGTGTCTTATAATTTTCTGCATACAGGTCTTTTGTCTCCTTAGGTAGGTTTATTCCTAGATATTTTATTCTTTTTGTTGCAATGGTAAATGGGAGTGTTTTCTTGATTTCACTTTCAGATTTTTCATCATTAGTGTATAGGAATGCCAGAGATTTCTGTGCATTAATTTTGTATCCTGCTACTTTACCAAATTCATTGATTAGCTCTAGTAGTTTTCTGGTAGCATCTTTAGGATTCTCTATGTATAGTATCATGTCATCTGCACACAGTGACAGCTTTACTTATTCTTTTCCAATTTGGATTCCTTTTATTTCCTTTTCTTCTCTGATTGCTGTGGCTAAAACTTCCAAAACTATGTTGAATAAGAGTGGTGAGAGTTGGCAACCTTGTCTTGTTCCTGAACCCAATCCAAAAATGGGCAGAAGACCTAAATAGACATTTCTCCAGAGAAGATATGCAGATTGCCAACAAACACATGGAAGAATGCTCAACATCATTAATCATCAGAGAAATGCAAATCAAAACTACAATGAGATATCATCTCACACTGGTCAGAATGGCCATCATCAAAAAATTTACAAACAATACATGCTGGAGAGGGTGTGGATAAAAGGGAACCCTCTTGCACTGTTGGTGGGAATGTAAACTGATACAGCCACTATGGCAAACAGTATGGAGGTTCCTTAAAAAACTAAAAATAAAACTACCATGTGACCCAGCAATCCCACTACTGGGCATATACCCTGAGAAAACCATAATTCAAAAAGAGTCATGTACCAAAATATTTATTGCAGCTCTACTTACAATAGCCATGACATGGAAGCAACCTAAGTGTCCATCGACAGATGAATGGATAAAGAAGATGTGGCACATATATACAATGGAATATTACTCAGCCATAAAAAGGAACGAAACTGAGTTTTTTTTAGTGAGGTGGATGGACCTAGAGACTGTCATACAGAGTGAAGTAAGTCAGAAAGAGAAGAAGAAATACCGTATGCTAACACCTATATATGGAATCCAAAAAAATAGAAAAAAAATGGTCAGAAGAACCTAGGGGCAAGACGGGAATAAATATGCAGACCTACTAGAGAATGGACTTGAGGACATGGGGCGGGGGAAGAGTGAGCTGGGACAAAGTGAGAGAGTGGCATGGACATATATACACTACCAAACGTAAAATAGATAGCTAGAGGGGTGGGATTGGGAGGGTGGGAGGGAGGGAGATGCAAGAGGGAAGAGATATGGGGACATATGTATATATGTAACTGATTCACTTTGTTATAAAGCAGAAACTAACACACCATTGTAAAGCAATTATACTCCTATAAATATGTTAAAAAATGGATTTGAATTTAAATGGAGAAGTAGTTAAACTAATGAACCTATGCTTCCTAAGAGAAATTGAAGAAAGTAAAATTATTTATTTATTTATTTATTTATTTATTTTTGCGGTACGCGGGCCTCTCACTGATGAGGCCTCTCCCGCTGTGGAGCACAGGCTCCAGACGTGCAGGCTCAGCGGCCATGGCTCACTGGCCCAGCCGCTCCGTGGCATGTGGGATCTTTCCGAACCAGGGCACAAATCCGTGTCCCCTGCATTGGCAGACGGGCTCAACCACTGCGCCACCAGGGAAGCCCTATTTAATTGTTTTTTAAAATAAATTTATCTATTTATTTTTGGCTGCATTTGGTCTTTGTTGCTCCACGTGGGCTTTCTTCCTAGTTGTGGCGAGTGTGGACTACTCTTTGTTGCGGTGCACGGGCTTCTCATTGCGGTGGCTTCTCTTTGTGCAGAGCATGGGCTCTAGGCGTGCAGTCTTCAGTAGTTGTGGCATGTTGACTCAGTAGTTGTGGCTCGTGTGCTCTAGAGCACAGGCTCAGTAGTTGTGGCACATGGGCTTAGTTGCTCTGCGGCATGTGGGATCTTCCTGGAGCAGGGTTCAAACCCATGTCCTCTGCACTGGCAGGTGGATTCTTAACCACTGCGCCACCAGGGAAGTCCCTAAAATTATTAAATTATGCCCTTTTCCTTCATGTAACCCCTAAAGCAGTAGGTAGAAAA
>NW_006779031.1:3529140-3530937 GCF_000442215.2 Lipotes vexillifer | reverse complement strand
GGAAAGAGTCAGCAGAGGTTGATTGGCATGTACTCAAATTTTAAAATTAGAAGAAGAAAGTTTGAATTCCAGCGCTCAGTATTAGGTGAGTGACTTTGGATAAGTCCTATAACCTTTCTGATTGTCCATTTGCTTACTTGTAATGCTTGTGTCACAGAGTCATTTAGAGAAGTAAATGAACTAATGGATTGTGAAATTGTTTTGTGAGCTACAAAGCATTTTTAGTCACTCTTTTCTTTTGTGTTCCTACTGTTCTATGTTTGTCATCTGCTATAGCATTTCCTATGTTGTAATTTATTTGTTTATCTCTGTCTCCCACTAGACTGAGCTTTATCAGAGCAAGGATTTTTGTTTTATTTATCTTGGAACACCAGGGCCAAACACATAGGTACTCAATAAATGTTTAATGAATGTGTGAATAAATGTTTCGAGTAGGAGGTGGACCCAGGTTACCTTTTAAGTTTCCTTTTAGTTTTGCTGTTTAAGATTCCATGAAAAGGTCTAGAAATAATTAGAGATTGACAAAGGAATTCATACTTAGAATATAAAAACCTGAAATTGAAGGGCAGTTACAGAATCGTTAAACACATATCAACATTCTAGAGTGTACTTTCAAAAGGGAAATTGTTGAGACAGGTTAATTGAGTTTATGTATAAGAAGGGAGGTTATGATTTGTCAAGTGAGAAGTAATTTTTCTGGCCATAGAAAGATAACAGTTGAAATGAATCTCTCCAAAGCTAGGAAATGTGGCAGAGGAATATTGTGGCTAAACAAATTCATTACAGCAGAAAGGTATTAAAAAACATTTTAAGAAGTATGGTTAAGTCATGGGAAACTAGACTCCCTTACTGAGATGCCAAAAACCGATGAGACATAGGTGGAGCTTTTGTTGTTGTATATGTTGTTGTTTGAAAGGACTGGAAACTACATCTCCAACAGGAGCAAAGTATGAATAGATATGTTTACTGAAAAAGTGTTGATAGACAGAAGAGACCGTGGACACAAGGGGGAAAGGTGGAGTAGAAGTAGTAAAATGAAAGAACAAATGACTGAAGTTGGTTTAGAAAGGACCAAATCACTTATAATGAGAGAGGGGGAAGCATCCAAAGCAGTGATCCTAAGGAAGAAATTGAAAATACATCGTAAATATGAAGGCAGCCTTAAAATCGTAAAATTAGAACGGACCTTGAGAGAATTTACAACTGAAGAACAAAACCAGAGATTCTCTAAACAGTAGACCTCAAAGCCTAACCTGGTTCAGCATGAAGTGGCTGTCACCACATTCCCTGGCTCTGCTCTTTGACAAAATGTTTGGGGGAGGAGAAGATAGACGTGATTGGTCAAGTTGGTTCCTACCATAGAGACTCTATTATAGCACAGTGGAATGGAGAAAGCTTGCTCTTAAAAACGTCATACACATCTGATTAAGAATCCCAGCTCTACCTCTTATCAGCTGTTCAATCTTCAGCAGATTACTTAATATCCCTAAAATACATTCAGAAAGAACTCTGTCTATCCACATAACTTCTGTTTTTCATATACCTGGGTTGATCATTAATTTTCCTTTTTTTTTTCCTGTTCATTTCTTTCTTTCTTTTTTTAAACACTGCTTTCTAAGACATTTCATGAGCTTTATCTTCCAACCCTTTTATTAAGGTTTAAATTCCTCTTGTCATTTTTTCAAAATTGAAGTATAGTTGATTTACAATGTTGTGTTAGTTTCAGGTGTACAGCAAAGTGATTCAGTTATACATACATACATATATATATATATATATATATATATATATATATAT
>NW_006779031.1:3510103-3529120 GCF_000442215.2 Lipotes vexillifer | reverse complement strand
ATATATATATCCTTTTTCAGATTCTTTTCCATATAGGTTATTACAAAATATTGAGTATAGTTCCCTGTGTTATACAGTAGGTCCTTGTTGGTTATCTATTTCATATATAGCAGTGTGTATATGTTAATCCCAAACTCCTGATTTATCCCCACCCCCTTTCCCCTTTGGTAACCATAAGTTTGTTTTCTATGTCTGTGAGTCTCTTTCTGTTTTGTAAGTAAGTTCATTTGTATTTTTTTTTTAGATTCCACATGTAAGCACCTATTGTCATATTTTTAATTCCTAAGACCTCTTCTATTTTCTCAAAAGTCCTTTAAAATTTCCTCTTCTTGTCTCATGGCTGCAAAGTCTTCTTTAATTTCTCTGAAGATCATATATTTTCTTGGTAAAGTTTTCTTCTGAGCTTCAGGGATCTTCTCTAAGGGACTAGCCCTCCCGTCTAATGTGGAGGTCTTCAAGGGGAGTTGTTTGGCTCTGCAGGTCTATCAGCATCTAAGGCTGACTTTCAACGAGTCCTCCTGGTGTTAGCCAGTCGTTCACCCCTACTTGTAGAGGTACCTGGCACTACAAATTCCTGAACCTTTTTGGAGCTCTGTGGTATAAAATTTCTTTTAAAAAATTTTATTTATTTACTTTTGGCCGCGTCGGGTCTTCGTTGCGGCACGTGGAATTTTTCGTTGAGGCACACGGGCTTAGTTGCCCCACAGCATGTGGGATCTTAGTTCCCTGACCAGGGATTGAACCCGTGTCCTCAGCATTGGGAGGCAAGTCCCTTGTGATATAAACTGAGTTGCCTCTCAGCCTTCCCTACTGATGACTTCGGATACAGGTTCCCACTTTCTACTAACTTGGTTACTATTTGTCTGTCCACTATCTGGTTTCCAAAATTTGCTGTTAATGTCTTCTCCCCTGTATCCCCCATCCTTTTGTATTTATGCTGTTTAAAAATTCCTTTGCTATAATTTTATCAGGGTTTTGAGGAGGGAGCAGAGCTAAATGTGTGAGTTCAGTCTGCCATCTTTAACCCAAAGTCTTTTAATTCTTCACGTCTTTTGTATCCTTCAGGTCTTTTATATCCATCCTTTACATTTTAACCATCACCGCATTGTACAGATTCTTAACATTTTAGTCTCCTTGCCTCTAGTATCTCCTCCCTTAGATTTGTCCTTCGAAATGCTGTAGGTTCACCTTCCTGGAAAACTGCGCTGTGTACCTCACAGCTTTGAGTGTAAAAACCCTTCAGTTATCCTGATGCTGACAGGATAAAGCCTACATTCCTTAACCTGACTTTCAAAGCCTTCCACAATCTAGCCTCTGCCCACCTTTTCAACCTCATCTTTTAGGCTTTCAGAAACACTCACATCCATACCCACCCACAGCCATACTCAGCTTGTAGCTGTGATCAAACTTGTCTGGCACACATACAAGCACAGTAGCTGGGCTTGCCTGAGGGTTTATCCAGTAGACTTAGGGGTAGACCTGCTGATTTTGAATGACTAATTTAAAACTCTGTTTTATTTTTTTTGGAAAATTTAAATTATTTTATTATAAAAAGTTATACAAAATAAACCATAAACACAACAGTGAAAAATAAAATTTAAACAGAGTTAAGCCAGTCCATAAAACATTTCAAATGAAAAAGTAATAACAAAAACCTTATCAGCTCATTTGAAATTATTCATCTTTAGATATATGATGCTTTATTTCCTAGACTTAAAATAGTGATCTTATTACACTTAGTTAGGCTGTGAAGTATTACATAGTATTTTTATTTATTTACTTATTTATTTTGCGGTACGCGGGCCTCTCACTGTTGTGGCCTCTCCTGTTGCGGAGCACAGGCTCCGGACGCGCAGGCTCAGCGGCCATGGCTCACGGGCCCAGCCGCTCCACGGCATGTGGGATCTTCCCGGACCGGGGCACAGAACCCGTGTCCCCTGCATCGGCAGGCGGACTCTCAACCACTGCGCCACCAGGGAAGCCCTCAATATACTTTTTATTTATCTCTTATTAAGTATAGTTGAATTACAATGTTGTGTTAATTACTGCTGTACAGCAAAATGACTCAGTTATACATACATACACTCTTTTTGTTATTCTTTTCCATTATGGTTTATCACAGGATATTGAATATAGTTCCCTGTGCTGTGCAGTAGGACCTTGTTGTTTATCCATCCTATAGATACCAGTTTGCATCTGTTAATTCCAACTCCCACTCCTACTCTCTCCCACACCCCTCCCCCTTGACAAGTATATATATATATTTTGTGGTACGCGGCCTCTCACTGTTGTGGCCTCTCCCGTTGCGGAGCACAGGCTCCGGACGCGCAGGCTCAGCGGTCATGGCTCAGGCCTAGCCGCTCCGCGGCATGTGGGATCTTCCCGGACCGGGGCACGAACCTGTGTTCCCTGCATCGGCAGGCGGACTCTCAACCACTGCACCACCAGGGAAGCCCGGCAAGTATATTTTTTAAAAGCAAATCAAACTGGCCACCATTCCTGAAAACGCCTCCTACACTATGCTGGAATTTAAAATGACTTTTAATAACTTTAAGCCCTATCTGCACTACATGTGAGGCAGCCTTTAAAATTTCTTTACCTCCTGTACTGAAGGCCAAGAAAAATAAACTGAAAATATCTGCATGATAGTAAAAATATTTCCCCCATTACTTAGAGCTATTAATAGAAATTGTACGGCAGAATCTTTGTTAGGAAGGCTGTGAAAAAAATAAAGATGTGTGTAAGATAATTTTAATGAACTTTCTTACAGGAAATATTTGTAAAACTCTGTTTTAAATGAATACTTGTCTGACTTGAGGCTTGTTTTTTTTTTTTTAAAGGATTGACTAATTTAATCCTCACATCCACGGTGGCATTGGTACTTTTGTTTTTAATTAATTTATTTATTTTTGCTGTGTTGGGTCTTCGTTTCTGTGTGAGGGCTTTCTCTAGTTGTGGCAAGCAGGGGCCACTCTTCATCGCGGTGCGCCGGCCTCTCACTGTCGTGGCCTCTCTTGTTGCAGAGTACAAGCTCCAGACGCGCAGGCTTCAGTAGTTGTGGCTCACGGGCCTAGTTGCTCCGCGGCATGTGGGATCCTCCCAGACCAGGGCTCGAACCCGTGTCCCCTGCATTAGCAGGCAGATTCTCAACCACTGCACCACCAGGGAAGCCCCTGAGTTGAGGCTTTTAATAGTCCATTTCATTCAGTCTAGGATTCTAAAATCTTTTTTTTAATTAATTAATTACTTTTATTTATTTTTTCGCTATGTTGAGTCTTCGTTGTTGCATGCGGGCTTTCTCTAGTTGTGGCGAGCGGGGACTACTCTTCGTTGTGGTGCGCAGGCTTCTCTCACTGCGATGGCTTTTCTTGTTGCAGAGCGTGGGCTCTAGGCATGCGGGCTTCAGTAGTTGTGGCACGCAGTCTCTAGAACGCAAGCTCAGTAGTTGTGGCGCAGGGGCTTTGTTGCTCTGCAGCATGTGGGATCTTCCTGGACCATGGCTTGAACCCGTGTCCCCTGCATTGGCAGGTGGATTCTTAACCACTGCACCACCAGGGAAGTCCCCTAAAATCTGTTTTTAATATATGTATTTTCTTAATTGTGTTCACTGTATTGCATATTGAGTTTTTCAGTGGTATATTATTCCACACCTTATTTGTTTTCTGCTAGACTCTTGAGCTGCAAAGATTAGTGGAATGTAGAAATTATATCCTGTAATAAACTGCTATCTTATTATATGGTATTGAGTTTAAGCTCCAGCTCAATGACTGGGTTTATACAGTGTGATTTAATATTCTTCTAGGGTTTAACCTAGTAATTTGTGATATCCTTCCCACCAAAAGAGTGTTCTGACATTCATATCAAGTATGTTTATAACATTTTCCTGAAATCATAACGTTTTCTGATAACTTTTCTCCTCTAGTATCCTCTTTGCTGACCTCTTCATCATGAATCTAATTCTTTGGGTGGAAGGGTCATCAGCTGCCATCTCCTTTGGTACCCTGATAGGTATCCTCACAATGTGGTTTGGAATTTCAGTACCACTAACATTTTTTTAAACAAGTTTATTTTCTTTTTTTAAAATATTTATTTATTTATTTATTTAATTTTGGCTGTGTTGGGTCTTCGTTTCTGTGCGAGGGCTTTCTCTAGTTGCGGCGAGCGGGGGCCACTCTTCATCGCGGTGCGCGGTCCTCTCACTGTCACGGCCTCTCTTGTTGTGGAGCACAAGCTCCAGATGTGCAGGCTCAGTAGTGTGGCTCACGGGCCTAGTTGCTCCGCGGCATGTGGGATCCTCCCAGACCAGGGCTCGAACCCGTGTCCCCTGCATTAGCAGGCAGATTCTCAACCACTGCACCACCAGGGAAGCCCCTGAGTTGAGGCTTTTAATAGTCCATTTCATTCAGTCTAGGATTCTAAAATCTTTTTTTTAATTAATTAATTACTTTTATTTATTTTTTCGCTATGTTGAGTCTTCGTTGTTGCATGCGGGCTTTCTCTAGTTGTGGCGAGCGGGGACTACTCTTCGTTGTGGTGCGCAGGCTTCTCTCACTGCGATGGCTTTTCTTGTTGCAGAGCGTGGGCTCTAGGCATGCGGGCTTCAGTAGTTGTGGCACGCAGTCTCTAGAACGCAAGCTCAGTAGTTGTGGCGCAGGGGCTTTGTTGCTCTGCAGCATGTGGGATCTTCCTGGACCATGGCTTGAACCCGTGTCCCCTGCATTGGCAGGTGGATTCTTAACCACTGCACCACCAGGGAAGTCCCCTAAAATCTGTTTTTAATATATGTATTTTCTTAATTGTGTTCACTGTATTGCATATTGAGTTTTTCAGTGGTATATTATTCCACACCTTATTTGTTTTCTGCTAGACTCTTGAGCTGCAAAGATTAGTGGAATGTAGAAATTATATCCTGTAATAAACTGCTATCTTATTATATGGTATTGAGTTTAAGCTCCAGCTCAATGACTGGGTTTATACAGTGTGATTTAATATTCTTCTAGGGTTTAACCTAGTAATTTGTGATATCCTTCCCACCAAAAGAGTGTTCTGACATTCATATCAAGTATGTTTATAACATTTTCCTGAAATCATAACGTTTTCTGATAACTTTTCTCCTCTAGTATCCTCTTTGCTGACCTCTTCATCATGAATCTAATTCTTTGGGTGGAAGGGTCATCAGCTGCCATCTCCTTTGGTACCCTGATAGGTATCCTCACAATGTGGTTTGGAATTTCAGTACCACTAACATTTTTTTAAACAAGTTTATTTTCTTTTTTTAAAATATTTATTTATTTATTTATTTAATTTTGGCTGTGTTGGGTCTTCGTTTCTGTGCGAGGGCTTTCTCTAGTTGCGGCGAGCGGGGGCCACTCTTCATCGCGGTGCGCGGTCCTCTCACTGTCACGGCCTCTCTTGTTGTGGAGCACAAGCTCCAGATGTGCAGGCTCAGTAGTGTGGCTCACGGGCCTAGTTGCTCCGCGGCATGTGGGATCTTCCCAGACCAGGGCTCGAACCCGTGTCCCCTGCATTGGCAGGCAGATTCTCAACCACTGCGCCACCAGGGAAGCCCCCACTATCATTTTTGGGTGCATACATTGGAAGCAAGAAAAAAGTAAACTTTAAAAATACTTCTTTTGACCATTGAGTGATGTCTGAAATAATACCTCCATGTGTGTAGACTATACATGGAATGGAAGATGTACCATTGGAGAAAATGACAAAGAATAATCATTTAGGGATAAAAGGCTTCTACAAATTGTAAATGAAAGACAGTGACACTTTAAAAAGCATTCTTTAATGTATTTCTCATTTTATGGGTTGTTTATATTTCCCTCTCTCTCTGATGGGCAACATTAAAAGGATATATTGTAGGAAGGCTGACTTTAAGAAAGTCAGAAAAATAATAAGATTATATGGTTGGGGGAAGAAAGCTAAGATACAATCCAAGAAATGAGGCTGTTCAGTTTACAGATTTTTTTCTTTTCCATTATGGTTTATCCCATGATATTGAATATAGTTCCCTGTGCTATACAGTAGGACCTTGCTGTTTATCCATTCTATATGTAATAGTTTTCATATAATCCAGTTTACAGATCTGAAGTTAGCCTATTCCACATATAAGGAAAAGGAGCAGTATACCGAAAAGACTAAATGAGGCCACACTGCAAAAGGGTTGTATTATAAAGATATAGCATGAGTTTGCAGGGGAGAAATCAGACAGAACAAAACAGGAGGTGGAGTTCCACAGAGAGCAGAAAAAGAAAATTTTCTGAAAGCTATTGACAAATTTTCAGAGGCAAATTATTAGACAAATTCTAAGAGAGAACTTTCGGACATCGTACATTATTTCATATTGCAATAGTCACTAGTAAGTTTTGTCCAATCTCTCCCTTGAAATTTGTAAGAAAAGATAAACATCCTTATTGTTTAGCTGTGTCCTATCTAGTATGCTGGCCACTAGACACCTGTGGCTTTTGAGTACTTGGAATGTGGCTAGTCTGAATTATGTGCTGTAAGTGTAAAAAACACACTGGTTTTCAACTACTTAGAACAACAACAAGAGGAATGCAAAATATCTGATTAATAAGTTTTATATTGATCATAAATTTAAATGATAGTATTTGGACATGTTAGATCATTAGATTAGATAAAATATATTAATAAATAATTTTACCTGTTGTTATTTTTTTACTTTTTAAAATGCAGCTACTAAAAATTTTGATACTGCATTTGTGGCTTGCATCATAGTATTTCTGTTGCACAGCATTGGTCTAGCCTCTGCCCACATAACTGCTCTTGGAAATATTCAGATTCAAGATTGTGTATTTTGATGGTATCTGTATAAATTTACTTCAGTTTTGTTTCATTCTGATTTTCATTTCATTTATTTTCGAGCAGTTTAGGTATCCAGTTCGCACAAACCAGATTCCCCGTCAGATTCCTCAACAGACTTTCCTTAGAAAACCGCTTTTTGGCCTCATCATCAGTGGCATTTTACCTTTTGGCTGTATTTTTATTCAACTCTTTTGCATTCTAAACAGTATTTGGTGAGTATTGTATCTTCATAATCTCAAAAATATTAAATGTTAATAAATTAATGTTTTTATATGTCAAAGAGGTTAAATTCTGGTATGGTAAAGCTTTATTTGCTACCCTGTTTTATCCAGGAAATAGCAATCTGACCTGAGGGAATTTCCTAGGAAACTAAGACTTAATTAACAAAATTATAAAGCTACTTTTGGATGGAAATGTCTATAAAGATTTCCTTTTTGGAAATTAATAACCTCTTTTTATTTTTTTTGCGGTACGCGGGCCTCTCACTGTTGTGGCTTCTCCCGTTGCAGAGCACAGGCTCCGGACGCGCAGGCTCAGCGGCCATGGCTCACGGGCCCAGCCGCTCCGCGGCATGTGGGATCTTCCTGGACCGGGGCACGAACCCGTGTCCCCTGCATCGGCAGGCGGACTCTCAATCACTGCGCCACCAGGGAAGCCCTTAATGACTTCTTTTTAAGCCTTTCCAGGTGACTTAGAAAAGTTGGTCTCAAACTGTACTTCTTTGAGACTTTGCAAGGGGTGGGATGGGGGTGTCTCTTGAAGGGAGGTACGTAAAGATGGGAAGGGGCAGCTCTGATTTGTATCTGTTTTCCATACTGGTCTTCCATGCAAGATTTCATTTAGAGTTTCTCTGCTAAAAATAATTTGGAGACCACTGATTTTGGATCTTCATCTGTACTGAGCTATAAGTAATGGTTTTCTATCTTCCTTTCTGTCAACTGTTAGTTCTGATGTCAGATGCCTTTTCCTTATAACTTTCCTCTTTTTATCTGCTACTTTTAATCTGTTGTAGTTAAGAAGTCTAATAGCCAAGATAGTTAGAAATGCATGTGAAGTAAGAACAGGTACTGTCTGATTAAAGTGCCACAGCTTTAGTGCCCCTGCTTTGTGACAGCTATTTCAGTTGCTCCAAGTCCCTTTTTTTCTTACTTCCTGATTCTTGACAGCATTTTGGTTTTGGGAGTTGGCCAAGTGGGGTGTTACTGTGGAAGGATTTTTGGAGAGGGGGCAAAGGCACCATAAAATGAAATAAGATGAGAAAAAATAAAATAAATAAAATGCAGTCGCCAACTGTGTGTGTTTATAACACTTTTGTCCCAAAGGAATCTTCTGGACAAAACTTTGAAGTCCTTGGAAATTAGGCTTAATCACGTACATTAATTGCTCACCTTTTAAACAGCATTGTGTCAAAATTGTTTAAAAGATAAGCAATAAAATCTGTTACCTTGTCAGCAACTAAATATTTAACATGCTGTGAAATAGATTACAGTAACCAAATTTTCCAGATGTTTTTGATGGAAAAGTAAAGCGAAACTGAAAGATTCTTGAGACGAATTAATTTTTAAAAGTTTTTTTTAACTTTTTACTTTATATTGGAGTATAGTTGATTAACCATGTTATGATAGTTTCAGGTGTACAGCAAAGTGATTCAGTTATATGTGTACATGTATCTATTCTTTTTCAAGTTCTTCTCCCATTTAGGTTGTTACAGAATATTGAGCAGAGTTTCCTGTGCTATGCAGTAGGTCCTTGTTGGTTATCCATCTTAAATACAGCAATGTGTACATGTCAATACCATATTCCCTAACTATCCCTTTCCCCCCACCCTTCCCCCCTGGTGACCATAAGTTCATTCTCTAATAGATGAATTAATTTTTGTTTCAATGAGAAACAGCATGCTTGTTGTGTACAATTTTGTATATATTTATTAACTCTAGAGATGATTCTCCCCTACCTCCATCCTTCATCCTCACTCCCAGGTGTATATCTTACATGAGGTTTTAAAATGGGATATTGATCGGTTCACCAGTTTCTTCTCTTCAGAAGGCTTTTAAAAATGTGTATTTCTTATCCCAATTTAGTCAGCTCGCTCTATAATAATGAAAGAAATTACTTCATTCCTTCGAAGT
Organism: Lipotes vexillifer; assembly: GCF_000442215.2. Taxonomy (NCBI): domain Eukaryota; kingdom Metazoa; phylum Chordata; class Mammalia; order Artiodactyla; family Lipotidae; genus Lipotes; species Lipotes vexillifer. The sequence continues at coordinate 3,520,157 of NW_006779031.1, read as the reverse complement.
TTGACCTAAATGTAATCCACACATAGATGTTTTTAAAGATGCATGTCTGAAAGTATATTTAATAGAATTATGTGTGTCATGCTATAAAGACCTATTTGGGGAAGCTACCTGTCAACAGACCTCCAAAGGCAAAATGGCGTGTGTTTCTGTGGTTTTCTGTTGTATAATGTAGTCACTGGTATTTATGGCATTTACAACCTTCCATTTCTAAAGAGAAAGCATGTTTTTAAATGTGTATAGAGAAAATTGATGGGTCTCAAGTGAAAACTAAATTATAGGATCAGAGAAATATGGGTAAGTAGCAACACTGATTCTGACGAGAGAGGATATGGCCAAACTCTGAAGCTGTGTAGGTAAGGGAATATATATATTTATATGTACTCGATACTACATGGATACTACATGGATTTGATGATACTGCATGGATAGATGAAGGTTTGGAATGAAAAGCCCAAGGGGAGAAAAGTGTGTGACAGTTTACTGTATAGAGTTGGACGGGTCTTTTTGTGTGTATTGTTAAGTTAAAGGTTATTTTAAAGCTGTCATTTTTCTTTTCAGGTTCTCATCAGATGTACTTCATGTTTGGCTTCCTTTTCTTAGTCTTTATAATTCTCCTGATTATTTGTTCAGAAGCTACCGTTTTGCTGTGTTATTTTCATTTGTGTACTGAGGTAAAGACATAGGAAACAAATGTATCTGAAGCTTTCTAAACGTGCATTACTGGAATTAGAGGTCTGTGTTGAGAAAGGAATTGAAATAAATGTTAACTGCATGGTTTCTATAACTTGGGAATCACTTTTATATTGTGTTTTTCTAATGACACATTTTAATTTTAATGCATCTATCAAGTTAATGCTACTTTAATGGAAAATTTTCAACAGAAAGCAATTTCTCTCTGGCTAGTTACTATAATTGCTGCATAATATTCAGTTAACATAGAAAAATATAGGGAACTGATTTGATAGTTTAGACATATAAAAGATCTGGTTCGATGATGTTTTCTTTTTAACAATTAAAATTTTCTTGCAGCTCAGGCCAGGATTGCATTTTATGGGTTTGAGATTTGCTGCTAAAGGCCCTTTCTCTTTCATTTCATTGCCTTTCGGTTACCATGGGCATAAATAATTCTTTTTACCCCATGCCATCCCCAATTTTTTCCTGATGTCATTTTGGATAACTAAGCTGATGGTGAACATGTTTTCTTTTTTTTTTTTAAGTTAATTAATTAATTATTTTATTTTTGGCTGTGTTGGGTCTTCGTTGCTGTGCACGGCCTTTCTCTAGTTGCGGCGAGCGGGGGCTACTCTTTGTTGTGATGCGCGGGCTTCTCATGGCGGTGGCTTCTCGTTGCAGAGCACGGGCCCTAGGTACGCGGGCTTCAGTAGTTGTGGCACGTGGGCTCAGTAGTTGTGGTTCACGGGCTCTAGAGCGCAGGCTCAGTAGTTGTGGCTTGCTGGCTCTAGAGCACAGGCTCAGTAGTTGTGGCACACAGGCTTAGTTGCTCCATGGCATGTGGGATCTTCCTGGACCAGGACTCGAACCCATGTCCCCTGCATTGGCAGGTGGATTCTTAACCCCTGTGCCACCAGGGAAGTCCCTGAACATGTTTTCTTAAATGCCCTAAATCCCTCTTACTTTGGTAGTTTAATGTGACTCTCTAAAGGTGACAAGAGAGTTTAGGGAACGATTATTATATACATGATGTCTTAGAGCATTTTTTTCTTGGGCTATAAGAATAAAGGTAAAAAATATATAATTATGTATATATTATACTTAGCTACTCATTCATTCTGTGGTACATTTTGTCATAGAAAATCTGCAACAGTCATTAATGAAACATACATTAATAGGCATATAATGTGTATATTTTTATTCCTTAGAAAATGTTTTTGGGGCCCCCAAGACCACCCACATGTTTGGTGACTCACTAGAAGGACTCATGGGACTCAGGATATAGATGTCTTCTTGGCTAGGGTTTGTTACAGCAAAAGGTTACACAACAGGATCAGCAAGGGAAAAAGACACAGGTGGAACCTGGAAAAAAACCCATGTGCAGTGTTCCTATGCTTTCTCTCTCTCATGAGGGGACACACCAAGCATGCTCCTTTCTCCAGCAGTAAAAAAATGCAGGAATATATGTGCAACGTGTCTGCCTAGGGAAGCCCATTAGAGACTCAGCATCCAAGGTTTTTATTGGGAGCTAGTCACATAGGCACCCTCTGCCTAGCGACTCCCAAAATTCCAGACTCTCAAAAGGAAAGCAAGTGTTCACCATAAATCACATTGTTTGTACAGTCTAGGTAGGGCAAACCAGTCTCATCAGTCAGGGAATGATTAAATGCCAAATTCCCAGATATAAGCCAAGAGTCAACCTTGTAAGCAGACCCTTCTAAAGATAGCAACCTCAGACCTGCTATGTTAACTCTTTTCTGCACACTTTATCCCCTTAGCCCTTGACCACAGTGCCCTTATGGTAAAATTACTATCAGGAAGGGCCCATGGAACAGGATGAGACTAACCTGATTATTGACCTCAGTCATGCCTCCATGGGTCCTGAATTTAGCCAGTTAAAACAAATCCTATTAACCATAAAGGTCTGTCTTAGAGAAACAAACAGACTTATAAAAAAAGAGATCAGGTTTGTGTTGACCAGAGGCAGGGGCTGGGGGGAGGGAGAATTGGATAAAGGTGGTCAAAAGGCACAAACTTGCAGTTATAAAATAAATAAGTACTAAGGATGTAACGTACAACATGATAAATACAATTAACACTGCTGTATGTTATATATGAAAGTTGTTGAGACAGTAAATCCTAAATTCTCATCACAAGGAAAACATTTTTTTCTGTTTCTTTAATTTTGTATCTGTATGAGATGATGGGTGCTCACTAAATTTACTGTGAAAATCATTTCATGATGTATGTAAGTCAAATCATTATGCTGTATAACTTAAACTTAGATAGTGTTGTATGTCAGTTATATCTCAATAAAAATCCCAATAAAACTGAAATGGTAAAAAAAGGTCTATCTTAAATTTCTATATTAACCTTTTTCTACCTGGCCTGAGGCATCAGTTCAGGCCCAGCACAACTCTGGCCAGTTAATTGAAGCTGACCTGAAAGCCTTCCAGGGCTGAGGCAGCATCTGCAGAGAAAGGATGCACACATTAGAAGTACAATCCCTGAGGGCACACACTGTCCCCCTGGAAACCAAGAGTTTATCATTGTTAGGGCTCCCCAAGCAGGATGTACATTAGTCAGACAGTACATATTATATTAAATTTCTTATAAAACTTCCCCCTTTTATTTCTTTTAATCCATAATCCTACAGAGCCTATTTTATATTTCTTGTTATTACAATAATTGCTAACCCATGTATAGTTAGAATTTCATCTAAAAATTTGTTTTTTCTTCCTCTTTTTGCAGGATTATCATTGGTGGTGGAGAGCCTTTTTTACCAGCAGTTTTACAGCTGTTTACCTTTTTTTTGTATGCAGTTTATTACTTCTTCTTTTATTTATTTATTTATTTATTTATTTATTTATTTATTTATTTATTTTCGTTTTAAGATCTTTATTGGAGTATAATTGCTTTACAATGGTATGTTAGTTTCAGCTTTACAACAAAATGAATCAGTTATATATATACATATCTTCCCATATCTCTTCCCGATTGCTTCTCCCTCGCTCCCACCCTCCCAATCCCACCCCTCCAGGTGGTCACAAAGCACCGAGCTGATCTCCCTGTGCTATGCGGCTGCTTCCCACTAGCTATCTACCTTAAGTTTGGTAGTGTATATATGTCCATGCCTCTCTCTCGCTTTGTCACAGTTTACCCTTCCCCCTCCCCATATCCTCAAGTCCATTCTCTAGTAAGTCTGTGTCTTTATTCCTGTTTCACCCCTAGGTTCTTCATGACATTTTTTTATATCTCATTGTAGTTTTGATTTGCATTTCTCTAATGATTAATGATGTTGAGCATTCTTTCATGTGTTTGTTGGCAGTCTGTATATCTTCTTTGGAGAAATGTCTATTTAGGTCTTCTGCCCATTTTTGGATTGGGTTGTTTATTTTTTTGTTATTGAGCTGCATGAGCTGCCTGTAAATTTTAGAGATTAATCCTTTGTCAGTTGATTCATTTGCAAATATTTTCTCCCATTCTGAGGGCTGTCTTTTGGTCTTGTTTATGGTTTCCTTTGCTGTGCAAAAGCTTTGAAGTTTCATTAGGTCCCATTTGTTTATTTTTGTTTTTATCTCCATTACTCTAGGAGATGGGTCAAGAAGGATCTTGCTGTGATTTATGTCATAGAGTGTTCTGCCTATGTTTTCCTCTAAGAGTTTGATAGTTTCTGGCCTTACATTTAGGTCTTTAATCCATTTTGAGCTTATTTTTGTGTATGGTGTTAGGGAGTGATCTAATCTCATACTTTTACATGTACCTGTCCAGTTTTCCCAGCACCACTTATTGAAGGGGCTGTCCTTTCTCCACTGTATATTCCTGCCACCTTTATCAAAGATAAGGTGACCATATGTGCATGGGTTTATCTCTGGGCTTTCTATCCTATTCCATTGATCTATCTTTCTGTTTTTGTGCCAGTACCATACTGTCTTGATTACTGTAGCTTTGTAGTATAGTCTGAAGTCAGGCAGCCTGATTCCTCCAGCTCCATTTTTTGTTCTCAAGATTGCTTTGGCTATTCGGGGTCTTTTGTGTTTCCATACAAATTGTGAAATTTTTTGTTCTAGTTCTGTGAAAAATGCCAGTGGTAGTTTGATAGGGATTGCATTGAATCTATAGATTGCTTTGGGGAGTAGAGTCATTTTCACAATGTTGATTCTTCCAATCCAAGAACATGGTATATCTCTCCATCTGTTTGTATCATCTTTAATTTCTTTCATCAGTGTCTTATAATTTTCTGCATACAGGTCTTTTGTCTCCTTAGGTAGGTTTATTCCTAGATATTTTATTCTTTTTGTTGCAATGGTAAATGGGAGTGTTTTCTTGATTTCACTTTCAGATTTTTCATCGTTAGTATATAGGAATGCCAGAGATTTCTGTGCATTAATTTTGTATCCTGCTACTTTACCAAATTCATTGATTAGCTCTAGTAGTTTTCTGGTAGCATCTTTAGGATTCTCTATGTATAGTATCATGTCATCTGCAAACAGTGACAGCTTTACTTCTTCTTTTCCGATTTGGATTCCTTTTATTTCCTTTTCTTCTCTGATTGCTGTGGCTAAAACTTCCAAAACTATGTTGAATAAGAGTGGTGAGAGTGGGCAACCTTGTCTTGTTCCTGACCTTAGTGGAAATGCTTTCAGTTTTTCGCCATTGAGGATGATGTTGGCTGTGGGCTTGTCATATACGGCCTTTATTATATTGAGGAAAGTTCCCTCTACACCTACTTTCTGCAGGGTTTTTATCATAAATGGGTGTTGAATTTTGTCAAAAGCTTTCTCTGCATCTATTGAGATGATCATATGGTTTTTCTCCTTCAATTTGTTAATATGGTTAATCACATTGATAGATTTGCGTATATTGAAGAATCCTTGCATTCCTGGAATAAACCCCACTTGATCATGGTGTATGATCCTTTTAATGTGCTGTTGGATTCTGTTTGCTAGTATTTTGTTGAGGATTTTTGCATCTATGTTCATCAGTGATATTGGCCTGTAGTTTTCTTTCTTTGTGACATCCTTGTCTGGTTTTGGTATCAAGGTGATGGTGGCCTCGTAGAATGAGTTTGGGAGTGTTCCTCCCTCTGCTATATTTTGGAAGAGTTTGAGAAGAATAGGTGTTAGCTCTTCTCTAAATGTTTGATAGAATTCGCCTGTGAAGCCATCTGGTCCTGGGCTTTTGTTTGTTGGAAGATTTTTAATCACAGTTTCAATTTCAGTGTTTGTGATTGGTCTGTTCATATTTTCTATTTCTTCCTGATTCAGTCTTGGCAGTTTGTGCATTTCTAAGAATTTGTCCATTTCTTCCAGATTGTCCATTTTATTGGCATAGAGTTGCTTGTAGTAATCCCTCATGATTTTTTGTATTTCTGCAGTGTCAGTTGTTACTTCTCCTTTTTCATTTCTGATTCTATTGATTTGAGTCTTCTCCCTTATTTTCTTGATGAGTCTGGCTAATGGTTTATCAATTTTGTTAATCTTCTCAAAGAACCAGCTTTTAGTTTTATTGATCTTTGCTATTGTTTCCTTCATTTCTTTTTCATTTATTTCTGATCTGATTTTTATGATTTCTTTCCTTCTGCTAACTCTGGGGTTTTTTTGTTCTTCTTTCTCTAATTGCTTGAGGTGCAAGGTTAGGTTGTTTATTCGAGATGTTTCCTGCTTCTTAAGGTGGGCTTGTATTGCTATAAACTTCCCTCTTAGAACTGCTTTTGCTGCATCCCATAGGTTTTGGGTCGTTGTATCTCCATTGTCATTTGTTTCTAGGTATTTTTTAATTTCCTCTTTGATTTCTTCAGTGATCACTTCGTTACTAAGTAGTGTATTGTTTAGCCTCCATGTGTTTGTATTTTTTACTGCTCTTTTCCTATAATTGATATCTAATCTCATGGCGTTGTGGTCGGAAAAGATACTTGATATAATTTCAATTTTCTTAAATTTACCAAGGCTTGATTTGTGACCCAAGATATGATCTATCCTGGAGAATGTTCCATGAGCACTTGAGAAAAATGTGTATTCTGTTGTTTTTGGATGGAGTGTCCTATAAATATCAATTAAGTCCATCCTGTTTAATGTATCATTTAAAGCTTGTGTTTCCTTATTTATTTTCATTTTGGATGATCTGTCCATTGGTGAAAGTGGGGTGTTGAAGTCCCCTACTATGAATGTGTTACTGTCGATTTCCCCTTTTATGGCTGGTAGTATTTGCCTTCTGTATTGAGGTGCTCCCATTTTGGGTGCATAAATATTTACAATTGTTATCTTCTTCTTGGATCGATCCCTTAATCATTATGTAGTGTCCTTCTTTGTCTCTTCTGATAGTCCTTATTTTAAAGTCTATTTTGTCTGATATGAGAATTGCTACTCCAGCTTTCTTTTGGTTTCCATTTGCATGGAATATCTTTTTCCATCCCCTTACTTTCGGTCTGTATGTGTCTCTAGGTCTGAAGTGGGTCTCTTGTAGACAGCAAAGATATGCGTCTTGTTTTTGTATCCATTCAGCCAATCTGTGTCTTCTTTTTTTCTTTTTTTGCGGTACGCGAGCCTCTCACTGTTGTGGCCTATCCCGTTGCAGAGCACAGGCTCCGGACGCGCAGGCTCAGCAGCCACGGCTTACGGGCCAAGCCGCTCCATGGCATGTGGGATCTTCCCGGACCTGGGCACGAACCCTTGTCCCCTGCATCGGCAGACAGACTCTCAACCAGTGCGCCACCAGGGAAGCCCCAATCTGTGTCTTTTGGTGGGAGCATTTAGTCCATTTACATTTAAGGTAATTATCGATGTGTATGTTCCTCTTCCCATTTTCTTAATTGTTTTGGGTTTGTTATTGTAGGTCTTTTCCTTCTCTTGTGTTTCTTGCATAGCGAAGTTCCTTATCAGTTGTTGTAGAGCTGGTTTCGTGGTGCTGAACTCTCTCAGCTTTTGCTAGTCTGTAAAGGTTTTAATTTCTCCATCAAATCTGAATGAGATCCTTGCTGGGTAGAGTAATCTTGGTTGTAGGTTTTTCTCCTTCATCACTTTAAATATGTCCTGCCACTCCCTTCTGGCTTGCAGAGTTTCTGCTGAAAGATCAGCTGTTAACCTTATGGGGATTCCCTTGTGTGTTATTTGTTGTTTTTCCCTTGCTGCTTTTAATATGTTTTCTTTGTATTTAATTTTTGACAGTTTGATTAATATGTGTCTTGGCGTATTTCTCCTTGGATTTATCCTGTATGGGACTCTCTGTGCTTCCTGGACTTGATTAACTATTTCCTTTCCCATATTAGGGAAGTTTTCAACTATAATCTCTTCAAATATCTTCTCAGTCCCTTTCTTTTTCTCTTCTTCTTCTGGAACCCCTATAATTCGAATGTTGGTGCGTTTAATGTTGTCCCAGAGGTCTCTGAGACTGTCCTCAGTTCTTTTCATTCTTTTCTCTTTTTTCTTCTCTGCAATAGTTATTTCCACTATTTTATCTTCCAGGTCACTTATCCATTTTTCTGCCTCAGTTATTCTGCTATTGATCCCTTCTAGAGTATTTTTAATTTCATTTATTGTGTTGTTCATCGTTGTTTGTTTCATCTTTAGTTCTTCTAGGTCCTTGTTAAATGTTTCTTGCATTTTCTCTATTCTATTTCCAACATTTTGGATCATTTTTACTATCATTATTCTGAATTCTTTTTCAGGTAGACTGCCTATTTCTTCTTCATTTGTTAGGTCTGGTGGGTTTTTATCTTGCTCCTTCATCTGCTGTGTTTTTCTGTCTTCTCATTTTGCTTATCTTACTGTGTTTGCGGTCTCCTTTTTGTAGGCTGCAGGTTCGTAGCTCCCGTTGTTTTTGGTGTCTGTCCCCAGTGGCTAAGGTTGGTTCAGTTTTTTGTGTAGGCTCCCTGGTGGAGGAGACTAGTGCCTGTGTTCTGGTGGATGAGGCTGGATCTTGTCTTTCTGGTGGGCAGGTCCACGTATGGTGGTGTGTACTGGGAGGTCTCTTGTGGACCAGTGTCCTGAAGTTGGCTCTCCCACCTCAGAGGCACAGCACTAACTCCTGACTGCAGCACCAAGAGCCTTTCATCCACACGGCTGATAAGTAATAGATCAAAAATCATTTGTTTTCTTTTTTCTTCTGTTGGTTTTTCTGTTTGTACTGGTAATTGTATTTGATCCTGGCTGGAAGCCTCTATTTGACCGGTTATTTTTCTATGCCTCAGTTTCCTTATCTCAGACACGTTGAGATTAGTTTCCACACAAAATTTCAGTCAAGCGAGGGTGATACTACTTTAAGTTTCTATTCATTCTTTATCGTTCCTAAAGCTCTTTCAAAGCCTGGCCATGGTGGAAAGCTCCTGAGGAAACCCACAACAGCTTGGGCTTTTGAGGGCCGTCGCTGCAGTCAGTTTATTACTTCTTTACCAAACTTCAAATCACGGGCATTGCAAACACCATTTTGTACTTTGGGTACATGATGATCATGGTCTTGATTTTCTTCCTTTTCACAGGTAAGCACAGAATTACTTTGTGTATTTCAGATTCTCTAAAAAGACTTGGTGATAGCCATAATATAATAAGCATCAATTAACAATTAATGGAAGGAAGAGGGAACAAAGTCATGATGTTCATTTTTATGCTTTGGAGATGAAAGATTGCAAAGCCCGGGGAGCTGGAGGGACCTTATGTACTTAGCTGTAAGACTGTCTCTTGTGAATGTTTTTAAACAGTAGGGATGTGTTCCAAAGCACAGTAAGGGTTATGTGTGATCAACTTTGAATAACTCCCAAGCATAAAAAATTAACCGACTTGAATAACTTTTAAATGAGTAAAATTAGATTAAGTCAATATAAGCAATTATAGGTGAGGAACAAGATGTATACTTCTCAGGATTACTCATTTGGGATTCTTATTTGGGTTCCGCTGTGATGGAAACTTTTGTTTAAATTAATGCTTGAAGCAGGTGAAAAATGGCATGGTTTCTAAGATGATCCAGTTGGAGAAATAATGAAGATGGAGAGCTTTACTCCCTTTCTAACCCAAGGGAAGCAGCGGTCCACCTCTACCTGCCTCACTTTTAAGTTCTGGTTTTAGCTCAAGTTGTATCACTTATGTAGATCAGTTTGGAACATTTCAAATATTTTTCTCCGATTTTAACTCTCAGCCTCAACAAATATGGAAAAGTTAACAATGGAAGTTTGTCAGAAACCAAAGCCTTAAGACACATGTAGACATTATCTGAGAAACTGGGCATCTTGGTTGGTGGCTTCTTTCTGTGCTTTTCGTATACTGCTGCTCTCAACTCGTCAGTAAAGAGAAGACTGGGCAGGCCTTCTCTCATCTCTCAGCCACCAGAAGTTCTGTTTAGGGACCTCCCTGGCAGTCCAGTTGTTGGGACTCCGCTATTCCACTTCCAC
>NW_006779031.1:3475239-3510093 GCF_000442215.2 Lipotes vexillifer | reverse complement strand
CTCTTCCACTTCCACTGCACGGGGCCCGGGTTTGATCCCTGGTAGGGGAACTAAAAAAGTTCTGTTTAAAACCAAAGGCCTGAGAGTGTCTCACCATTCTAGTCTACCAGCCTCCTCATGTTTGTTTTTTGAGGTTTTTTGTGTTTTTGTTTTTTGTTTTTAAAATTTTTTAAAATTTATTTATATTTATTTTTGGCTGTGTTGGGTCTTCATTTCTGTGCGAGGACTTTCTCTAGTTGTGGCAAGTGAGGGCCACTCTTCATCGCGGTGCGCGGGCCTCTCACTATCGAGGCCTCTCTTGTTGCGGAGCACAGGCTCCAGACACGCAGGCTCAGTGGGTGTGGCTCACGGGCCCAGTTGCTCCGTGGCATGTGGGATCCTCCCAGACCAGGGCTCAAACCCGTGTCCCCTGCATTGGCAGGCAGATTCTCAAGCACTGCGCCACCAGGGAAGCCCTGTTTTTTGAGGTTTTTAAGCTTTTTACTGCAATATGCCTGCAGAAAAGTGCACACGTCCTAAGTGTAGAGCAGTGAGCACAGTCTGTAACTGACACCCACGTTAATAAACAGTACGTGATCTGCACGCCCAAAGCCACTGTTGGGCCTCTTTCCATTCACCTTTCCCAAAAAGCAACCACTATCCTGACTTTTAACAGCATCGGTTAATTTGGCCTGTTTTTGCTTTGTAGGTAAATGGAATCGTATGAGATCTACTATTTTAAGTCTGGCTTCACTGGGGTCTGGTTTCTTTTTCTCAAGATTGTTTGCGAATTTCATCTGTATCGCTGTGCATACATGTCGTCTCTGCCCGCCGTGTGTTCTGTTTTGGGTTTCTCCCCTGTGAGTTACTGGCTTTTCTATTTGTGTAATGTGCAGTTAGTTGGATTATGTTTTCTTTTCTTCATTACCTAACACTTTGACTCAGGCTGCCTTTTTCTGGGAGTCTTATATTACAACAGCTTCTTTCAGAAGTTAGATGTCATCCCAAATGGTCACATTGCTGACAAAAATCTGTGCCCTTTGGTTGGCTCCACCACTTGAATTGCTTCTGTCACTAATATGTGACTCTCCAAGGCTCTCAGTGGTCTCTTGCCAAATCTAAGGCCTTTCCCTGGTCTTCATCCTCCTTGGCTTCTTAGCTAAACACTACTCAACACCTATTCTGTGAAATTCTCCCAGCATGATTGGCATTCTTCTTCTTGTACCATGCTGTGAATTCTTTTGTTTTCCTCCCTCTTCCTGTCACCTAACTGTAGCCTTTATCAAGGGTTCAGCTTTCAGCATTTCAGCCCTTTCTTTCTACACTCTCCCTTTTAGAACTTTTTTAGTCCCAGGGCTTCACTTATCTCCTCAGTGCTGACAGCTCCCAAATCTGTATCTCTAGTCATAACCTCTCTCCAATTATATTCTGAACATTTGCATGTCACATTGGTACTGCCAACTCGACATGCCCCAGAAAGTGAATGTAGCACTTCCTTTCCCAACTGACTCATCTTAATTTCTCTCTTCCTTTGACCATCATCTCTAATCTCTCATCTCCTTGGCTTATTTTGCAGGAATTCTTAACATAGCCCTTGCATGCTTTATAGTTAATTAATTACAACTCCCCTATTTATTCTTCTTCAGAAGCTTCTTACTCTGTTTTACACTGCGCTAGACCCTGCGCTAGGTGCTGGGGACGTAGTGGTGAAGAAGACAGGTAAGGTCCCCTGCTTTTGTGGATCTTATATTTTAATGGATGGGGGACAAAGAAGGAATTATGGGTTTGATGAGCTTTGTGAAAGAAATGATATTGAAGAAGAGGTGGATAATCAAGTGTTTCAAACAGAGGTGACAGCACATTCAAAAGTCCTAAAGTGAGAAGGAGTATGACATCTTCAGAGAACACAGAGAAGTTCAAGATGGCAAGAGAAGGAAGGTGGCACTAGGTGGCAATAGTGATTAGAGACATAAGGAGCTAGCAGATCTTACCAGGGTCTTAAAAACTCTACTGTACTAGGGAATTTAGATTTTATTATAGGAATCATGGGAAGTTGAAGGGGTTTAAATAGGGAGCTAATGTGATAATATCACTCTTCTTATTTGAAAGCTTTAATACTGCCATACTTCTCTATCAAGGTCTAAACTTACCTTGGTGTTTGGGCTCCTGTTCTGCCTACTCAGCGTATTTTCTAAACCTCTTAAACTGAACCATTTACTGAGTTTAGGCGTGCCTCCTCCTGACTTTTTTTTTTTAATATATATTTTAAAAATTTATTTATTTTATTTATTTATTTTTGGCTGCATTGGGTCTTCGTTGCTGCGCACGGGCTTTCCCTAGTTGCAGCGAGTGGGGGCTACTCTTCGTTGTGGCATGCGGGCTTCTCATTGCGGTGGCTTCTCTTGTTGCAGAGCACAGGCTCTAGATGCACGGGCTTCAGTAGTTGTGGCTCGCGGGCTGTAGAGCGCAGGCTCGGTAGTTGTGGTGCATGGGCTTAGTAGCTCCGCGGCATGTAGGATGTTCCAGGACCAGGGCTTGAACCTGTGTCCCCTGTATTGGCAGGCAGATTCTTAACCACTGTGCCACCAGGGAAGCCCTCCTCCTGACTTCTTTAGCATGTCCCCCCACCTAACTTGGAATCTCCTTGAGAACAGGGACCACATCGTATGCCTATTTTATATCTTTTATAGTGCTAAGCACATGGTTCTTCTTGAATTACATAGAGCATGAAAGAGAGGAGATACCATTATGGTATAATGTTTCCCTACCTATTTTATTTTATTTTAAATTAAAAAAATGTTTAGGGCTTCCCTGGTGGCGCAGTGCTTGAGAGTCCGCCTGCCGATGCAGGAGACGCGGGTTCGTGCCCCGTTTCGGGAGGATCCCACATGCCGCGGAGCGGCTGGGCCCGTGAGCCATGGCCGCTGAGCCTGCGCGTCCGGAGCCTGTGCTCCGCAAATGGGAGAGGCCACAACAGTGAGAGGCCCGCATAACGCAAGAAAAAAAAAAAAATGTTTAGATTGAAGTATAATTGACATACAACATTGTATTCGTTTCTGGTGTACAACATAATGATTTGATATTTGTATATATTGCAAAATGATCACCACAATAAGTCTAGTTAACATCTGTCATCATACACAGTTACAAAATTTTTGGAGTAGATGAGAACTTTTAAGATTTATTCTCTTAGCAGCTTTCAAACATGCAGTGCAGTATTATTAATTATAGTCACTATGCTGTACATTACATCCCCATGACTTATTTATAACTGGAAGTTTGTACCTTTTGACCCCCTTCACCCATTTTGTCCACATCCTCTCCCCACCCTCCAGCCTCTGGAAACCATCAATTTGTTCTTTGTATCTATGAGCTTAGCATAATGCCCTCAAAGCCCATCCATGTTGTCACAAAAAGCAGGATTACATTCTTTTTTATGGCTGAATAATATTCCATTGTATACATATACCACATTTTCTTTATCCATTTATCCATCAGTGGACACTTAAGTTGTTTTCATATCTTGGCTATTGTAAATAATGCTGCAGTGAACATGGGGTACATGTATCTTTTTGAGTTAGTGTTTTCATTTTCTTTGGATAAATACCCAAGACTGGAATTGCTGGATCTTACAGTAGTTCTATTTTTAATTTTTTGAGGAAGCTCCATACCATTTTCTGTAGTGGCTGCACCAATTTACATTCCCACCAACAGTGCACAGGGTCCCCTTTTCTCCACATCCTTACCAACACTTTTTATTTCTTGTGTTTTTGATAATTGCCATTCTAACAGGTGTGAGGTGATATCTCGCTATGGGTTTGATTTGCATTTCCCTGATGATTAATGCTGTTGAGCATCTTTTCATGTACCTCTTGGCCTTCTGTATGTCTTCTTTGGAGAAACGTCTATTCAGATCCTCGGCCCATTTTTTTGTAATAAAATGCTTACATCTATCGTAACAGCCCTAAAATCTTTCTGGAGGGTGTATATATTTTTTCCTTTCCAGTTTTTTTGAGATTTTTATTGAGATATAGTTGACATACAGCACTGTATAAGTTTAAGGTATACAGCATAATGATTTGACTTACATAGTCATGAAATGATGATCACAATAAGTTTAGTGACTATCCATCATCTCATATAGTTACAAAATTGAAGAAATAGAAAAAATTCTTTTCTTCTGCTGAAATTTACTTTCAGCAACTTTCGTATATAACGTACAGCAGTGTTAATTATATTTATCATTGTACATTACAACCCTAATACTTATTTATCTGATAACTGAAAGTTTGTACCTTTTGACTGCCTTCATCCAATTCCTCTTCACCCACCCCTCACATCTGGTAACTACAAATCTGATCTCTTTTTCTATGTTTGTTTGTTTGTTGAAGTATAATTGACCTACAGCTCTGTGTTAGTTCCTGGTACACAGCATAGTGATTTGATATTTCTATCCATTTCAAAATGATCACCATGATAAGTCTAGTTACCATCTGTCACCATACAAAGATTTGCATAATCATTGACTATATTCCCCACACTGTACATTTAATCCCATGACTTATTTATTTTGTAACTGGAATTTTGTATCTCTTAATCTCCCTCACCTATTTCACTCCTCCACCTACCCCTCCACCCCTGGCAACCACCTGTTTGTTCTCTGTATCTATGACTGTTTCTATTTTGTTATGTTTGTTCAATTGTTCCATTTTTAAGATTCCACATACAAGTGAAATCGTACAGTATTTGTTTTTCTCTGTCTGACTTATTTCACTTAGCGTAATACCCTCTAGGTCCGTCCATGTTGTCCCAAATGGCCAAATGACAAGATTTAATTCTTTTTTTTATGGCTGAATTATACACACACACACACACACACACACACACAAGCGTATACCACATCTTATTTATCCATTCATCTATTGATGAGCACTTAGGTTGCTTCCATATCTTGGCTACTGTAAATGATGCTTCAGTGAACATAGGGGTTCATATATCTTGAATTAGTGTTTTTGTTTTCTTCGGATAAATACCCAGGAGTGGAATTGCTGGATCATGTGGTGGATCTATTTTCATTTTTTTCAGGAATCTCCATACTGTTTTCTACAGTGGCTGCACCAATTTACATTCTCACCAACAGTGTACAAAGGTTCCCTTTTCTCCACACCCTCACCAACACTTGTTATTTGTTATCTTTTTGATGATAGCCATTCTGACAGGTGTGAGGTGATATCTCATTGTGGTTTTGATTTGCATTTCCCTGATGATTAATGACATTGAACATCTTTTCATGTGTCTGTTGGCCTTCTGTATGTTTTGTCTTCTCTGGAAAAATGTCTGTTTAGATCCTCTGCCCATTTAAAATAAATTTTTTAAATAATTTTTTTGTGATGTAGACCATTTTTTAAAAAAAGTCTTTGTTGAATTTGTTACAATATTGCTTTGTTTTATGTTTTGGTTTTTTGGCTGCAAGGCATGTGGGATCCTAGCTCCCTAACCAGGGATTGAACCCTCACCCTCTGCATTGGTAGGCAAAGTCTTAACCACTGGACCGGCAGGGAAGTCCCACTCTACACATTTTTAATTGGATTTTTTTGGGGGGGTTTATTGCTATTGAGTTGGATGAGTTTTTTTTTAAATATATTTTGGATATTAACCCCTTATCAGATATATGATATGCAAGTATTTTCTCCCATTCAGTAGGTTGCCTTTTCATTTTTGTGGATGGTTTCCTTTTCTGTACAGAAACTTTTTAGTTTGATTTAGTCCCACTTGTTGATTTTTGCTTTTGTTGCCTTTGCTTTTGGTGTGAAGTCCAAAAAAATCATCACCAAGACTGATGTCAAGGAGCTTACCTCCTATATTTACTTTTAGGAGCTTTATGGTTTCAGGTCTTACATTCAGGTCTTTAATCTACTTTAAGTTAATTTTTGTGTCCAGTTTCATTCCTTTGCATGTGACTGTCCTGTTTTCCCAACACCATTTATGAAAAGACTATCCTTTCTCCATTGTATATTATTGGCTCCTTCGTCATAAATTAGTTGACCATATATGTGTGGGCTTATTTCTGGGCTCTCTGTTTTGTTCCATTGAGTTATGTTTTTTTTTTTTTTTTCGGTACGCGGGCCTCTCACTGCTGTGGCCTCTCCTGTTGCGGAGCACAGGCTCCGGATGCACAGGCTCAGCGGCCATGGCTCACAGGCCTAGCTGCTCCATGGCATGTGGGATCCTCCTGGACCGGGGCATGAACCCGTGTCCCCTGCATCGGCAGGCGGACTCTCAACCACTGTGCCACCAGGGAAGCCCTATGTATTTGTTTTTATGCCAATACCATATGGTTTTGATTACTATAGCTTTGTGATATAGTTTGAAATCAAGGGATTGATACCTCCAGCTTTGTTCTTGTTTCTCAAGATTGCTTTGGCTATTTGGGATCTTTTGTGGTTCCATACAAATTTTAGGATTGTTTGTTCTATTTCTGTGAAATTACCACTGGACTTTTATTTTATTTTTATTATTATTATTATTTTGTGACCATGCTGTGCAACATGTGGGATCTTAGTTCCCTGACCAGGGTTCAAACCTGCGCCCCCTGCATTGGAAGCACAGAGTGTTAACCACTGGACCACCAGGGAAATACACCACTGGACTTTTGATAGGAATTGCATTGACTCTGTAGATTCCTTTGGGTAGTGTAGACATTTTTACAATATTAATTCTTACAATCCATGAGCATGGAATATCTTTCCATTTATTTGTGTTTTCTTCAATCTTTCATTAACATCTTACAGTTTTAAGTGTAGAGGTCTTTCAGTTTCTCGGTTAAATTTATTCTTATGTATTTCATTCTTTTTGATCAATTGTAAATGGGATTGTTTTCTTAATTTCTCTTTCTGATAGTTCATTATTAGTGTATAGAAATGCAACAAATTTCTATACTTTGATTTTGTATACTGAAACTTTACTGAATTCATTTATTAGTTCTAATAGTTCTTTGGTGGAGTCTTTAGGGTTTTCTATACATAATATCATGTCATCTGTAGATAGTGACAGTTTTACTTCTTCCTTTCTAAATTGGATACCTTTTATTCTTTTTCTTGCCTAATTGTTCTGCCTAGGACTTTCAGTACTCTATTAAATAAAAGTGGTGAGTGTAGGCATCCTTGTCTCGTTCCTGATCTTAGAGGAAAAGCTTTTCACTTTTCACCTTTGAGTATGATGTTAGCTATGGGTTTGTCATACGTGGACTTTATTATGTTGAGATACGTATCCTCTATACCCATTATCATTATGTAATGCCCTTATTAGCTTATTACAGTCTTCTTTTTAAAATCTACTTTGTGTAAATATAGCTACCCCAGCTTTCTTTTGGTTTCCATTTACATGGAATATCTTTTTTTTTTTATTCCCTTCACTTTCAGTCTGTGTGTCCTTATGTCTGAAGTGAGTTTCTTATAGGCAGCATATAGATGGGTCTTGATTTTTATCCATTCCAGCCACTGTATGTGTTTTGATTGGAGAATTTAGTCTATTTACATTTAATTATTGATAGGTACATCCTTATTGCCATTTTGTTATTTGTTTCCTGGCTGTTTTTTAGTTCCTCTGTCCCTTTCTTCTTCTCTTGTCACTGCCTCTGTGGTTTGATGACTTTCTTTAGTGGTATGCTTAGATTCCTTTCTCATTATCTTTTGTGTATCTCTATAGGTTTTTGCTTTGCGGCTACCATGAGGCCTATATATATTGGATTGGCCACAAAGTTCGTTTGGTTTTTTCCATAAGATGGCTCTAGTAGCACTTCGTTGTCTTTAACTTCATTCGAAACAGTTTTGTTAGATTGTATTGTGACAGCTGTCATATCAGCGTGCATTTAAAAAAAAAAACTTATCAAAATTGCATTTTGGGGGACTTCCCTAGTGGTCCAGTGGTTTAGAATCTGCCTTCCAATGCAGGGGACGCAGGTTCAATCCCTGGTTGGGGAACTAAGATCCCACATGCTGCAGGGCAACTAAGCCCGCATGCTGCAACTACTGAGCATGTGAGCCACAACTAGAGAGCCTGCATGCTGCACCTACAGAGCCCACGTGCTCTGGAGCCCATGCAACACAACTAGAGAGAAGCCCATGAGACGCAATGAAGATACTGCATGCTGCAACTAAGACCTGACACCGCCAAAAATAAATAAATAAATAAATAAATAAATAAATAGTTAAAAAAAACTGAATTTTTTTGTAGCCATTTTAATATGAAGTTGAAAGAAAAAGCAACATTTTCAGCATATTATGCTTTATTATTTCAAGAAAGCTAAAAACGCAACTGAAACATAAAGAAAGATGTGTGCAGTGTATGGCGAAGGTGCTGTGAGTGATTAGACGTGTCAAAAGTGCTTTGTGAAAAAAAAAAGTGGTTTGCGAAGTTTCTTGCTGGAGATTTCTCGCTGGATGATGCTCCATGGTCAGGTAGACCAGTTGAAGTTGATAGTGATCAAATCGAGACATTAATTAAGAACAATAAGCGTTATATAATGCGGGAGATAGCTGACATACTCAAAATATCCAAATCAAGCGTTGAAAATCATTTGCACCAGCTTGGTTATGTGAATCACTTTGATGTTTGGGTTCCACACATGTTAAGTGAAAAAAACCTTCTTGACCATATTTCTGCATGCGATTCTCTACTTAAAAGTAATGAAAATGTTCCATTTTTAAAACAAATTGTGACGGGTGATGAAAAGTGGGTACTGTACAATAATGTGGAATGGAAGAGATCGTGGGGCAAGCGAAATGAACCACCACCAACCACACCAAAGGCCAGTCTTCATCCAAAGAAGGTGATGGTGTGTATATGGTGGGATTGGAAGGGAGTTCTCTATTATGAGCTCCTTCTGGAACACCAAACGATTAATTCCAACAAGTACTGCTCCCAATTAGACAAACTGAAAGCAGCACTCGATGAAAAGAGTCTGGAATTAAGTCAACAGAAAACGCATAATCTTCCATCAGGATAACTCAAGACCACATGTTTCTTTGATGACCAGGCAAAAACTGTTACATCTTGGCTGGGAAGTTCTGATTCATCCACCGAATTCACCAGATATTGCACCTTTGGATTTCCATTTATTTCGGTCTTTACAAAATTCTCTTAATGGAAAAATTTCAATTCCCTGGAAGACTGTAAAAGGCACCTGGAACAGTTCTTTGCTCAAAAAGATAAAAAGTTTTGGGAAGATGGAATTATGAAGTTGCCTGAAAAATGGCAGAATGTAGTGGAACAAAACAGTGAATACATTGTTCAATAAAGTTCTTGGTGAAAATGAAAAATGTGGTTTTTATTTTTACTTAAAAACCAAAGGAACTTTTTGGCCAACCCAACAACAACTTATAACAGTCTATTTTAAGCTGATAAGACCCTAAGTTTGAAAGCATTCTAAAGCTCTACATTTTTACTCTCCTTCTATGTTTTATGTCTTTGATGTCACATTTTACATCTTTTTATTATGTGTATCACCTAACTTATTTTTACTACTTTTGTCTTTTAACCTTTATATTAGGTTTTTTTTTTTTTTTTTTTTTTTGCGGTTTGCGAGCCTCTCACTGTTGTGGCCTCTCCCGCTGCGGAGCACAGGCTCCGGACGCGCAGGCTCAGCGGCCATGGCTCAGGCTCAGCGGCCATGGCTCACGGGCCCAGCCGCTCCACGGCATGCGGGATCCTCCCAGACCGGGTGCGAACCCGTGTCCCCTGCATCGGCAGGCGGACTCCCAACCACTGCGCCACCAGGGAAGCCCTTTATATTAGGTTTTTAAATTTTTTTAATAATTAAAAAATTTTCCTGCCCCTTCACCTTCCTACTAGCTTTATAAGTGATGAATCCACTACCTTTACTAATATATATTTACCTTTACCAGTGAGAGTTATACTTTCATAAGTTGTCTTGTTACTAATTTGTGCCCTTTCTTTTCAGCATAAAGGAGTCCCTTTAACATTTCTTGTAAGGCCAGTTTAGTGGTGATGAACTACTTTAGCTTTTGATTGCCTGGAAAACTTTTGGTTTTGAATTAATTTTTATTGGATGATAATTGATTTACAATGTTGTGTTAGTTTCTGCTGTATAGCAAAGTGAGTCAGTTATACATATACATATATCCACTCTTTTTTAGATTCTTTTCCCATATAGGCCGTTACAGAGTATTGAGTAGAGTTCCCTGTGCTATACAGTAGGTCCCCATTAGTTATCTATTTTATATAGTACTGTGTCTATGTCAATCCTATTCTCCCAGTTTATCCCCCACCTACCCCGGAAAACTTTTTATCTCTCATTCAATTCTGAATGATAACTTTGCCAAGTAGAGTATTCTTGGTTGGATTTTTTTTCTTTCATCATTTTGAATATATTGCCACTCCCTTCTGGCCTGCAAAGTTTCTGCCGAAAAATCTACAGATAATCTTATGGGGGTTCATAACAAGTTGTTTTTCTCTTGCTGCTTTTAAGATTCTCCCCTTGTCTTTAACTTTTGACATTTTAATTGTAATGTGTCTCAGTGGGTCTCTTTGGGTTCATTTTATTTGCAACTCTCTGGGCTTCCTGGATCTGGACATCTGTTTCTTTCCCCAGGTTAGGGAAGTTTCCAGCCATTATTTCTTCAAATAATTTTTCTGCCCCTTTCTCTCTCTCTTCTCCTTTTAGAACTCCTATAATGCAAATGTTAGTCCACTTGATGGTATCCCATAAGTCCCTTAAGCTATTTTCACTTTTTTCATTCTTTTTCTTTTTTGCTCTGATTAGGTGAGTTCCTCTGCCCTATCTTTGAGTTTACTGATCCTTTCTTCTGTTTCATCTAGTCTGCTATTGAACCCCTACAGTGTATTTTTCAGTTGAGTTATTGTATTTTTCAGCTCTGTGGTTTATGTTTGAAACTTTCTTATATTTTCTATTGATACATCTTTGTTGGAGTTCTCACTGTATTCATCCATTTTTCTCCCGAGTTCTGTAAGCATCTTAATGACCATTACTTTGAATTCTTTATCAGGTAAATTACTTAACTTTGTTTCCTTATGGTTTTTTTTTCCTGAGGTTTGCTCTTATTCTTTTGTTTGGAACATATTCCTCTGTTTCTTTATTTTGCTTGACTATGTTGGTTTCTGTGCGTTAGATGAAATAGCCACCTCTCCCAGCCTTGAAGGGTTGGCCTTGTGTAGGAGACGAACCTCACTGTTGAAATCTGCCCTAGCTCTTGATTGTCTCTCAAACCTTTGTGATTATCCAAGTGGCCTATTTTATTTATTTATTTTTATTGGAGTATAGTTGCTTTGCAATATTGTGTTAGTTTATACTGTACAGCAAAGTGAATCAGCTATACATATACATATATCCCCTCTTTTTTGGATTTCCTTCTCATTTAGGTCACCACAGAGCATTGAGTAGAGTTCCCTGTGCTATACAGTAGGTTCTCATTAGTTATCTACTTTATACATAGTATGAATAGTGTATATATGTCAATCCCAATCTCCCAGTTCATCCCCCCCACCATATCCATACGTTTGTTCTCTAAGTCTGTGTCTTTTATTTCTGCTTTGTAAATAAAATAGTCTATACCAGGTGTCCGCGGCCTGTTAGGAACTGGGCTGCACAGCAGGAGGTGAGCGGTGGGTGAGTGAGCAAAGCTTCTGTTGCTCCCCATCACTCGCATCACCTCCTGAACCACTGTATCCTAGTCCCCCCGACCATGGTCTGTGGAAAAATTGTCTTTCACGAAACCGGTCCCTGGTGCCAAAAAGGTTGGGGACTGCTGGTCTCTACCAGGTTTTTCAGATTGCTCATATATGCGTTAATATACGATATTAGTTTTTCTCTTTCTGACTTACTTCACTCTGTATGACAGTCTCTAGGTCCATCAGCCTATTTCATTTTTAGTAGCTCCTAGTAGTTGAGGGTGTGCCAAAACCTTTTGGTGTCTCAAAGGGGAGGATCTCAGTCAGCACCGAGATTCAGACTGATTGAAAGCCAGACCCTCAGGCAGCAGCTTTTAAAGAATAGACATATATCTTCTGTGGAACTGCGAGTGTAAACCCCACTGGCTCCCTGAACCAGGTGATCTGGAGGTGTCTGTCGGGCAGCAGTCTCAAAAATCAGGGCTCCAGATGAGTGTATAAGCTCCTTTCTGGGAGGCACTGGTGAGCTGTAGCAAGGTAGAGGGAGAGTGCAAAGGTGATGTTCCTCAGCGTACATTCCCTGAGAGCAGCTCCATAGCTTCCAGATGTGTGCCAAACCTAACGCCTGTCCCTAAGGCTGAAGATTTAGGAGTAGCAAGTAGGCCTCCTTCACAAAAAGCCTGTGGAGGTCTTTCAGTCTGCTGTCTGTATAGTGCCCTGGGGGTGGTAGTTGCCAAGGACTGTCTTTCCAGTTGTTACTGTCCCATGGGACCCAGGAACACCAGCCCTCCTGGCCACCAGAGGCAGGCGATCAAGGGGTATCCCTGGGAGGCAGCTGCAAAAACCAGGGCACTAAATGTAAAAACTGGGGCACCAGACTCATATAAGAGTTCCCATCCTCCAAAGTCTCAGGGAAGGTTTACAGTCAGCCCTAAGATGTGGGCTTAATTAGAAGCCTGCCCCTCAGGCTGAAGCTGTGATGATAAGGTAATAGGAGCCCCTGGGTCTGTTGTCTCTTGCTGGGCCCAGGGAGTGGTAGCTGTTTAAGAACTCTTTCTCCATTGGTTACAGTCCTGTGGGACGTGTGAGCATAAGCCCCACTGCCCACCAGAGCCGGGCAATGCAGAGGTGTCCCCTGGCAGCAGCTGCAAAAATCAGGGCACCATATATAAAAACTGGGGTGCCAGATGTGTGTAGAAGCTCCCCTCTGGGAGATACAGCACTCTGGAGTACGGCCAGGGGAGAGCACGAAGAGGGCACCCACTGACTGGAGCAAGGCAAAGGGGAAGTGCACAGATGGCACCCACAGAAAAAAAAGGAAAAAAATGAAAGTAAAAGAAAAAGAAACCAAGAAGAGAAAGGAGAATGGGAAATAAAATAAGAGGTGAGGGAGATGGCACCTGCTGGCTTTAGCAAGGCAGAGGGATTTGGAGGAAGATGGTGCCCACTGGCTGAAGCATAAAGATGACACCTGCTGCAAAGAAAGGAAAAAATAAAAGAAGAAAAGATGGTACCAGCTAGCTTACGTAGGCATAGGGAGAGCAGAAGATGGCACCCACCAGCCTCTGTCCCTGAGATTATCCCAGCAGGCCCCATCCCTTCAGACCAATGCTTTATGATTAGCAAAGGAGTCTTTCACATCAAGTCTGGGTGCCTTTCAAAAGGCTGTTTCTGTTCTGTGCCCTGGAGCCAGTGAGTCTGTGTGTGGGCCCTTTTTTTAACAAAAATTTTTAGTGGAGTATAGCTGATTTACAATGTTGTGTTAGTTTCTGCTGTACAGTAAAGTGAATCAGTTATACATATACATATATCCTGTTTTTTTTTTTTAGATTCTGTTCCCATATAGGCCATTACAGAGTATTGAGTAGAGTTCCCTGTGCTAGAAAAAATAGGTCCTTATTAGTTACCTATTTTATATAGTAGTGTATATATGTCAATCCCAATCTTCCAATTTATCCCTCCCCCCACCCTTACCCCTGGTAACCATAAGTTTATTTTCTACATCTGTGACTCTATTTCTGTTTTGTAGATAAGTTTATTTGTACACTTTCTTTTTAGATTTCACATATAAGTGATATCATATGATATTTGTCTTTCTGTGTCTGACTTACTTCCCTCAGTATGACAATCTCTAGGTCCCTCCATGTTGCTGCAAATAGTAGTATTTCATTCTTTCTTATCGCTGAGTAATATTCCATTGTACGTATGTACCACATCTTCTTTATCCATTCATCTGTTGATGGGCACTTGGGTTGTTTCCATGTCCTGGCTATCGTAAATAGTGCTGCAGTGAACATTGGGGTATATGTATCTTTTCAAATTATGGTTTTCTCTGGATATATGCCCAGGAGTTGGATTGTTGGATCATATGGTAGCTCTATTTTTAGTTTTTTAAGGAATCTTCATATTGTTCTCCATAGTGGCTGCACCAGTTTACATTCCCACGAACAGCATAAGTGGGTTCCCTTTTCTCCACACCCTCTCCAGCATTTATTGTTTGTAAACTATTTTTTTTTTTTTTTTTGCGGTACGCGGGCCTCTTACTGTTGTGGCCTCTCCCGTTGCAGAGCACAGGCTCCGGACGCGCAGGCTCAACGGTCATGGCTCACGGGCCCAGCTGCTCCGCGGCATGTGGGACCCCCCCCAGACCGGGGCACGAACCCACGTCCCCTGCATCGGCAGGCGGACTCTCAACCACTGCGCCACCAGGGAAGCCCTAAACTTTTTGATGATCGTCATTCTGACTGGTGTGAGGTGATTCTTCTTTGTAGTTTTGATTTGCATTTCTCTAGTAATTAGTGATGTTGAGCATCTTTTCATGTGCTTTTTAACCATCTGTATGTCTTCTTTGGAAAAATGACTATTTAGATCTTCTGCCCATTTTTTGACTGGGTTTTTTCTTTTTGATATTTGGCTGCATGAGCTGTTTGTATATTTTGGAGATTGTGTGTGGGCCCTTAAGAGCCAAACCTCAGTTTGTATCAGCCCCTTGGGTCTCATGGGTGCGAGCCCTGTTGTTTTTCAAAACCAGATGTTTGGGGGGTTTACTTACATGTGCCAATCTTAAAGGGTGGAGTACTCCATATAGGATATGAATACTTTGCTCCTCAGAAAGAAGCTCCAGGTCTTGAGTTCCCTTCCGAATGTGCGTCACCATGCCGGGTTTGGGGTTTATGGTGAGATTGTGTCTCAGCCTTTCCTATCCCCTTCGATGTGGTTTCCCTCTCATTTGCCCCATGTGAAGAGGTCTCTCTGACAGGTTTTTTCAGAGGAATTTGTTCCATATATTGCTGTAGATTTGGTGTGTCTATGAGAGGAAGTGAGTTCAGGATCTTCCTGTGTCATCATCATGAATCAGAGCAAATTATTTTTCATATGGAGGGAGAGAGAGAGAAAAAGAGATCTCCATATCTATTTTTAAATTAAATCATGGGTAGGAGAAACCTCCAAAGTAAATCCTGGTTATTGTTCATATCAGGAAAAATATTAGTAAAATCATGAAGTGTGCTTTTGACATCAGTTTTCTAGAACTGTTGTTTAAGAAGCCCTCTCTGTGTTAAGACTCTTAAATGGCATCTCTTTACATTTCATCGTTACATTTTGAGGTTCACAGCAGGAAGCAAGGCTTATTGCCTCTGTTCATGGTGTTTCACTTTTGAGGAAGACATCCTTAATTAAATAATTAGTCTTAAGAATATAGATGTACACAAAAGTATAGTTCTTAATTGCTGATTACTCTTTCTTGCTGTAGACAAATCTTTCTGAAAGTGATTTTTTTTTAATGAGAACTTTAAAATTAGCAATATCCACTCATGTAAAAAATGCTGAAGAGTTTCACAGTCATTTAGGATAATCACGCATTCATCCCAAGCCATTCCTTGTGGTCACCACATTTCTCTTTGGTATTTGAATTAATCCATGGCATCACAATGGAAGTAGAAGACTTCATAGCTGTCACTTTTCAATATTGAGTATGTTTCTACATATCCTTTATATTTGCCATTTTTATGGCTGTTTAATCTATTGAGCAGATTACTTAACTGTTTCCTCACTGTTGAATCCCCGCCATTTTGGATTATTTCCTTAGGATAGTCTGCGTAATGGGATGACAGGGTCAAAAAGTGTAAATATTTTTATGGCTCTTTATGGTTTTCTGCCATCAGCAGTATTGTATCAGTTTCTCTACAGCCTTGGCTGGCATTGAATATTATTTTTAAAGAAACAATAACCAAAAAACCCTGAAAAAGTGGTTTTCTTTTTTGTTAACTCAGTATGTCTAAAATGACACCCCATTGTTTTCTTCCTCTCATTTTTTGAGGCAAAGGAAGTGATGTACATTGTGGCTGGTGTTCCTCTACCCAATTTTCAGTTCATAGCACCCTAACAGATGTGTAAATAACATTTTGAAATAGGATTCAAAGAACAGGAAGAAGAAGAATAAGCCACAATATGCCAATAATGTCACCAAAGGGTACCAGGATGGAAACCTTGTATTATAGAGACAAAGATAAATTTCAGTTAAAGTTCAGTGACTTGCCCCAAATCCTAACTGGTTTTAGTATAACTAGTTTAAGCAGCTGTTAAGAAACTGGCTATTAAAGAAACTAAGTCTGTGCATGACCAAGTAGGCTGTGATCTCTTCTAATTTGATCACTTTACTCAGATCTCTAATGGATGTTCATGGTTGGCACACATATGGATACTTGATCTTGATTGGAGGATAGTTAGTGATTTTTTATTTGCATTAAGTTTTGTTTTCGATATCAACAAATGCATTAAAGTCTTAAGAAAATGAATCGAAATAATGTATCTCTAGTTTGATGTAATAGACATAAGATCACAATAATCTAACACTTAAGATTCCTTCTCCTTGTGTTTAAATGCTATGTTCTATTATAATAATGGAGTTTATGGTTTAATATAAATCCTGGCTGCATTGCCATTGGGTAGTAAATTAAATATTTTAAATAAATGTTTGCATTCAGCCACAGTCTTTTATTCCTGAGCAGTGGTTCTCAACCAGGGACAAATTTGTCCCGTATAGGACAGTTAGCAATATCTGGAGACATTTTTGATTGTCATGACTGGGAGGATGCTAATGACATCTAGTGGGTAGAGGCTAGGGATGCTGCTAAACATGATGCACAGACCAGCCCTGAACAACAAAGAATTATCTGGCCCAAAATGTTAATAGTACTGCTGTTAAGAAATCTGGTCTAGAATGAACTGTTTTTGGACCTCACTTTTACTTGGGAGTTAATGCTATTTTCAAAATATAGTTTTGTTCATCTCAAGAGAACATGTTTAGAGTATGAGACTCTGAGCCACCAATCACTGTGCAGTAATTGAAGCCAGTGTGATGCAAAGAGTTTCTAGGACCCAGAAGAAGTATCAGCCAGGTGCAGAGTGCTTTTCTGTTGGCTTTCTCACTGTCTATGCTTTGAATATATTTTTATTCACTAAAAGAAGCGAATGAAGTTCAATATATTTTTAGAGTGTCTACCATATAATATTGTATCACTAAAGTGAAGAATGTTCTCACACAGTGCAAGATGAAATACACTGTATTGAAGGAAATGTCCAATTATCTTAACACACAAATGTTAGCTGTAGTGGGCCTTTTGTGCTTTATTATACCAAGTTGTCTCTGTCTTATTAAAACTTTCAATTCTAAAGGCCAAAAGATCAAAAAGGGATAAAGATGTATTAGTGCTAATTGTTAACCAACCAACAAATATTTACTAAACTACTTCTTTTGTGGGCTTGGCAATGTGCTGATAGGGAATATGGAAACATACATTTATCTCACTTAATTTTCACCTAATTGTCTGATTATTGTGAGGTGTAGGTCATGTTATTCCCATTGCATGTATGAGGAAACTGAGGCTCAGAGATATTAAGTGACTTGTTCAAGGTCACTCAGCTAGTAAGTGTGGGAGCTGTGTTTCATTCAAACCCAGGTTGGTCTGACTCTAAAGTTCATTCTCTTAAACATAACTCTCTATGTCCTCCTTAAGAAAGAGGTACTTTCTTTGAGGTGGGGCTAAACCAACCACCAAAAGATGCCTGCGGAATCTGCTCTGTGGGCCTCTGTTTGATCAGGTGGACTTCCTGTAATTGGGAGAATGAAGACAGGTGCATGTAAAGCAATGAAGTATTGCCCTCAGGAATAGATGATGAAAAGAGACTATCCCAAGTCTTTTCCATGCCCCTTCAACCCTTCCAGCCCTTCTTTAAAAATATAGAGGCACATCCTTCCAATTTTTCCACATTATTCTAGGATAGAGGGAGTCAAGGCCAGTGTAATCTCTGGGATAATTCCATTACTTCTTTAATTCCAGCTGATTTTGGTTTCAGCTTATATTTATGGACCAAAGTGCCAGGTGCTATAGGAATTAACAGGACAGAGTGTTCTCTATTCTCAAGGATATTGAAAACCTCAGGGTCTTATCATTTTTCCCAGTGCAAGTAGTTACAGACCTATTCTAACCCTGGGCCCTGTGGTAGCCAGTATTCTTCTAGTTTTGAGCATCATACTAAAAAATTTCAAAGGAAGGAAAGGATTCCTTTTCCCCAGAGGTAAGCAAAAGCTGCATTCTCTGGCATTCTTGTTTTGTGCATTTTACACTCTCTGGCATCTCATACCTGAGGTGATTTCTTACTCCCATCCTCAAGCATTTCCTGTCCAATTGCTGCTTATTCTTTGAGGTATTTTTCTGTACAAAGCAGTTCTTGGTCATCTCAGCCCGTATTGATTATCTCCACCCTAGAACAGTCAGGGCAGAATTGACTTTGAGTCCCAGCTGTACTGCTTATTGGCTGTGTGTTGTAAGGCAAGTCGCTTTACTTCTCTGAGCCTCCATTTCTTTATAGAAAATAATAGCACCTATCTCAGAGTGATCGCACAGGTGAAACACTTAACTTGGAGCCCGGCATATAATAAATATTTAGTAAATATCAGCTATTATCATCATTATTATTATCATCATCGTCATTGTCACTGTCTTGGTCATGAGCAAGTTTGTTCATCTCACTCTCTGGCTTATGAATCTTTGCTGGTCCCAGTTGCCTATGGTATCAAATCCAAAGTTCTTAATTTATCATTCATTATCTGTTCCCCACCTACTTTTGCGGTCTTTTCTCCTATATGCTCTTTTTAATATTCCCTTAATTTTCTGATCACTCACCCTTAATGTTCCAACCCCTCTGCCATGGTTCTCACTGTTCCTTAAAACTGCCGGGGTTTTAGTTGTTTCAGGCCTTTATGGGTACTTTCCCCTCTATCTGGAATAGCTGTCTCCCATCCTCAAATGCCTCTGAATCCAGCCTTATAGCACATTCTCTATGATGCCCTCTCCAAGTTCCTGCCATTTATTCATCATTCATTCATTCATTCAAGAAGAATATAGTGAACACCTACTGTATGTCATGCACTGCCCTAGAGGCTGGGGCTTTAGCAGTGATCAGAATCCCTCCTCATGGAGCTTACGTTGCTAAGCAGTTAATTTAAACAGTTCAGTTTAAGAGACATTTGTTGTCCACCTACAATGTGCCCAACACTATGCTATGCACTGGGGGTACAAAATTGAGTAAGACTTCACCCCTAGCCTCAAGGCTATCATCTGGAGAGAGAAGACCTCTAAACCGATCGTTTCCATGCATCGTGGTAAGGAGCCTAATAGAGTTAACCTGGAGTTTTGTGAAAGCACAGAGATCTTCAGGTAATTTGGGGTTGGGGAGTTTAAAATTTAAGGCATCAAGTGGCAGGAAGAAGGCCTAAAGAGGCGGGCCAGGGTCTGATACTGGAGGGCCTTGTGTGCTGAGACTGAGGAGTTGGAATTTTTATCATATATAGTCGTCATTTTCAGACTTGGGTGTGCCTTACATTCACTTGTGGAAATTATTTAAAACTACCTAAAACCAATAAATCTGATGCCCAGGGCCTATCCCAAAGCCCCTGAATCAGAATCCTTGCTGACCTGTATTTTTAGCAGCTTAAAAGGTTTCTGATACCCTCCAGGGTTTAAGTACTTTTGCTATGGGAAGCTATTAAAGGTTTGTATGTAGGGACCTGGCAATCAAACTTGTGTTTTTGGAAGTATCACAATCACTCTGACAGAGAATGGATCTGAGAGGGATACTGGAAGTGAAGACAAGCCAGGAGACAGTTTTCTAGATGAGAGATGAAGAGAGTGTGAGAGATTAAGAGAGTGTGACTTAAGACCCATCTCCCAATGGCTACAGAGATGGACAGATGGATGGAGGGGATGGATTCAGAAGATTCCCATAAAAAAAAATCAATGCCAATTATGTTCTGGAAGTGATAATAAAGTTTTTAGAGAAAAGATCACAGAAAACATTAATTTATAAATGATAGAGCATCGAGCTCGGAAAGTAAGCATAAACAATCAAGGAATCAGTGAAAACTACATTTACCATCTCTAATTTTTATTTTCATAACAAATTATACAATTATGCAAGAATGAGTATAAAATATGTTTATACATTATATTAAATTGTATCTATTAAGAGTTTCTGCAGTAAATAACACCACTTTCTTCCAATCCTAACAATAACGTGCACGTGAAAAAATGTGGTTTAATATGTAATATGAATTCTGGTAATATTTTCATCCATTCGCTGGCACTTTTAATGGGTGTGGCAGTGTTACTGAATCTCAGTCTCCTCTTTAGTTCTAAAACTTGTTATAAAGATATTTTCCTATGTATGTAAACACCAAAACAAAAAATTTCACAGGTTACCAACTGAGAGGGGGAAAGCAATTGTATTCTGTTATCACAGTATTTAGTTGAGGAAAAGAAGTATTTAAATAAGCATGTAAATAAAATATTTCCACTTCAGAAAAAATTCCACGTTGGAATTGGCAGGTCTTGGTGACTGATAAGATGTGGAAGCAAGAAAGACAAGGGGTTAGGGGTCCTTTCCAAGTCTCGGACTGCGACCTCTGTATAAATAGTGATATGTTGTGCGGCCACTGACATTGTTCCCCACCAGAGCCCCCTTTTCTATCCTTTACATTACCTGGCAAGTGCCGGGCCCAGAGAAAGTGCTTACTGGATACTGAATCAAATGTGGCTGAGGAGAATCAAGGTCCCCAAGACCCTTTCCTCCAAACACACTTTCTCTTTATTCCTCTGTGCAATGGCTTTAATTCCAGCTTTAGGAAAATCTTTTCTGCGTGTGTCTTATTCACAGCTGCCAATTCTCAAATTAATGTATATTGGAATTTAGTCCCCAAAGTGACTGTGGAAAGCCTCTTTAAAGGTTTGTTTGTATCACATTGCATAGAATGTGATAGACTTTCAAAATGTTTTATTTAGCTAGTTTCTTCTTTTTCAGGTGCACATGACTACTTTGGGAAAGCCCTGGAGGAAATGTATATTGGATGCCAGTTCTAGGTCAGACTGTGAATGTTTTTCATTATAGAATTGCAATTAGAGAAAGGACAGGGGGAAAACGGGTTTCTCTGCTTGTCTTGGACTGCCTCATTCAAGATCCTGTGGTTGGATTGTCTTTTTGTTATGTATCAACCCACCTAATGAAAAAAGGTTATGAGGTTTAGAAAGAAACTAGGACACTTCTAGTATTGGTTTAGTACTTTCTCTGTCCTGAGGCAAAAGTAGGCAAAGACACCAAAGTGATAATTTTCTCCCTTTTTGTCCCATCTCCCTTTTTCTACCCTCAAGTTGTAGTACAAGCAATTGAGCTGTAGACAAAAATATTTTAATTTCTCCAGATCCTTTATGTTGCTTTTAACTTGTGTGGTACATTGGCCCTTAGGAGAGAAATTTCCACACCTCTCTTCATACTTAAGGGAGGAAGACAGGCTAGCCCAGAGGTTCTGAACCATGGTTGCATGTTAGGACCTGGGGAGATTTAAAAACTCTTGATACTCAGGCTGCATGCCAGATCAATTAAATCAGCATAGCTGGGGGGGTTGACCCAGGCACTAGTATTTGTTAAATCTCCCCCTGTGATTCCAAGTTACAGGTGATGTTGAGGACTTCCACACTAGTCAAATAAATCCCATGTGAACATATTTTTCAAGCCCCAGATCAGAACATCAGTGACAGCTATCATTTCTTGGGTGCCTCTAATGTATTTTATCCTTTTTTTGTCAGGTCAAGCCTGTTAGCTGGGCAGGGATATTGTTGCGGTCCGGGAGCCACACGCCTGGAGTCAAGTTCCCCGGTAAATGCGACCCGTGTCCCAACCAAGGACACCCGAGAATCACCAACACCAAGCAGAAAGATTAGCAAAGGATTTATACAAGTATAGAAGCTTACACAAACTGTCCGGACAGGGTCCCACTCGGAGAGAAGTGAGTGAGACCCCGACTAACAGCCGGATGAGGCTTTTATACCCTTCACAGGGCGGGAAGTCCCCAAGGCGGGAGGGAGCTGTTTAATTTTGAATCAGCCAATCAGGAACCCGGTTCTTCCCGCCCCAAGCAAGCAAGCAAGTTTCTTACAGAAGCCAAAATGTGCTGTTAGCCCTGAAGCTGTTCTTCTGTTTCTTTCGTCACAATATGATTCCTTTTCACTTATGAGGCACAGAGGGGATAGGTATCTTGCTCTACATCATACAGCTAAGTGTCTGCCTAACTCCAGAGTCCAGATTCTTTAGCTCAGTCAACTATCAGAACAATGTGAGGGTTGATGGATTTTTGTTTTTAGGGTAGGAGACAATTTGGTACTTTAAATAGAGTATCAAAAAGTTGAGAATTTGTAGACATTTTAATGATTTATGGGAATAATATGCAGCAAATTGAAATCAGGAGTGTTTTAGATTCAGAGACATATGTTAGCTATGCACCTGAACCTTTGAAGTTGTTGGATTCAAAAAAGGAAGCCAAAAGCAGGAATAAGTATTATCGTCCCCATTTTTCAGCTGAGAAAACTGAGGCTTGGCAAGACTATCACTTGCCCAAGATCAACAAGTAACCAGCAGAGGAGATTTGTGTCCCTCCAGAGCCCATGGTCTTATCACTGTACCATACTGACTCCTGACAAGGAGCTTTGTAGGATGGGAGGGAAGTGGCATGATGGTATATAGGATGGAAAGTTATTCTATTGATAAATTTAGCAATCGGCATAGAAAAAGGTAACAAACCCTGCCTAAAGCTTTCTGTGATCTTGTTATTAAGATGTTTTCTTAGATGACTGAATTGTCTTAGGGTGCCCCATTTAGACTATGCGATTTGGAAATCTTATTAGAGTTTTCTTCAATTAAGTCATTAGACCTTAATGTCATCTGAAGATTTATTTTCATAGTATGAACATCAATGGAATTCTATGTTAAAGAAAAATTTGTCCATAATCATGTCACCCTAAGATATAAAGGTATCTTCTTTTGTTCATGCTCTGCTGTAGTCGACAAGTTTAGGCTTATGCAGTGTTCTCATAGGTGTGATGCCTGGGAGTTCTTTAAGGTCTGGCTTTTTCCACCTGACACCATATTATAAATATTTCCCCATGCTGCTTTATATGTCTTTATATTTGCCATTTTTGATGCCTATCTTATTTCATCTTAGTCCATCGTTTAGGTAGTCATCTATTTGGGAGCATTTTGATTGTTTGTGACTTTTCAATGTTATACATCAGTATTATGAACACCTTTTGCGTGTAATTTTTTTTCTTCTATGGGATCATTTCTTTAGGATAAGTCCCCAGAGATGGGCTGTTTCTCAAGCTTAATTATGCAAAACTTTGATTTAGAAAACTAATATATTCTCTGAGTATGTAAGTAAATAGATTATTCCTGCTTTTGCTACGTAGATAATGGTTATTTACATTTTCTAAAATTGAAGCAAGTTATACAAAGTTTACTGTGTTAGAAAGTAGCCTTGGGGGCTTCTCTGGTGGCGCAGTGGTTAAGAATCCACCTGCCAGTGCAGGAGACACGGGTTCGATCCGTGGTCCGGGAAGATCACACATGCCGCGGACCAACTAAGCCCGTGTGCCACAACTACTGAGCCTGCGCTCTAGAGCTTGCGAGCCACAACTACTGAAGCCAGTGAGCCACAAGTGCTGAATCCTGCACGCCTAGAGCCCATGCTCTGCAACAAGAGAAGCCACCGCAATGAGAAGCCCGCACACCGCAACGAAGAGTAGCCCCCCCGCTCGCTGCAACTGGAGGAAGCCTGTGCGCAGCAAAGACCCAACGCAGCCAAAATTAATAAATAAATTTATTTTTTTAAAAAAGAAAAAAAAAATAAAGTAGCCTTGCATTCTTTTCATCCTTTTTGAAATAGAGAACTTAAGTTACTCATTTTTATTACTTTGCTTTGGTTAGAGACCTGCAGTGTTCAGTCAAATGGCTTCTCACCCTTTTCCAGGTGATTGCCTCCAGCCCCACTGCTCATCCTCTTTGCTCAGTAAGAGAGCCTGGTGATTTTTATTTGATAAAGTCTGAGTCTTGAGATTTAGAGAATGAGTGCCCCACCTCAAAACGGGCATGCTTTGCGTTTTTGTTTGTTTGTTTGTTTGTTTTTTGCGGTACGGGGGCCCCTCACTGTTGTGGCCTCTCCCGTTGAGGAGCACAGGCTCCGGACGCGCAGGCTCAGCGGCCATGGCTCACGGGCCCAGCCGCTCCGCGGCACGTGGGATCTTCCCGGACCGGGGCACCATCCCGTGTCCCCTGCATCCGCAGGCGGACTCTCAACCACTGCGCCACCAGGGAAGCCCCGCTTTGCGTTTTTGAGAAAGCTACTTTGATGTTCTATAATGTCTGGTTAACAAAGCTATTTTTCATTTTGTTTCAGGGACAGTTGGATTTTTTTTCCTGCTTCTGTTTTATTACTAAAATCTACAGTGTGGTGAAAGTGGATTAAAGAATGTCCCCAGAGGCTTCCAGGCACATCACCCTTGCTTTTGAATATATATCTGTAGCTATATGAACATCTATAGAGCAATTGCATGTTTTTAATATCTATCAATTTAAAAACCTCATTGTCCGGCCTCAGTTTGTATGACGCAAAATACGATTGTATGGACAAAAAAAAAAAAAAAAAAAAAAAAAAAAAAACAGGTTGGAAGGTAGGTTCATTCTAAGTAATATTTTCCTGAAACAATAGCATAAAAGGGTTTGATTTAAAGCATTTAGAACAAAGGAAGCACATTTCCTTAAAAAATTAAAGTTGAGTAGACTGGATTTTTGGATGAAAAGTTTTTTCCTTTTTTTCTTCTTCATCTGCTTAGAGCATCAGAACTACTGTCAAATAACTCTTAGGTAAAATGTGAAAATTTCCAGTTTAAGTTGATTGTACAAACTATATTACACCTTTGTATCTGGGTGATCACCTAAAAAATATGCGTTGGTTTAGCATATAGAATTTATGGAATAGCAGATACTGCTGTCTTATTCCTCAATTAAATCGGCACATTTCTGGTTGTTGGTTGTCTTTTTTTGTTTGCTGCCTTTGGAGGCTGAGAATGTGCAAGAGTGACTTAGTTCTGTGTAGATACGAAATCTTTGGAGTCAATTTTCTTGGATTTCTTTGCTTCTACTCAACAATAGTCTGGCATCACACCTTCCCAAATGTCGGGAATTTGTATTGCAAGCATTCTTTGAGCTTGCAGTTTTGGGGGAGCAGTCATGAAAATCATACATTGTTCTGTGATAAATTTTATTGATAAATATTGGTCTTATTGACGTAAACGTTTGAAAACTATCTACACATACCCTTCAATTCATGAACGTTCTCAAAGCTGCCCTCAAGCTGAGGAGTACGTGTTGGTGGGTGCAGGGAGCAAAGAGGTGGTGTTGCCCTTGAAGGGGAGTTCAGAATGAGGAGGGACAGGGTCAGGGGGCTGCATTCTGAGAGAGTGGGAGACGGAGTAAGAGCTGACTAGTTGCCTCAGGGAAGAAGAAACTAGTTCAGTAACCAGTAGTAGGCCTTCCTCTGCATTGGAAGGAGCAGGGTTGTGATGGGGCCTGGAGCAGACTGCAAGGGGTGGGGGGGGGAGGGAGTGGCTACAGAAAGTCAAAGGTGTCTCTTGACAGTGGCATTTTCAGATCCTCTCAACCCTCTTTTTTTTTTTTTTTAAATGTTGATCTGCTCTAGGGATCAGCCCTTGGTTCTTTTAAAGAAGATGTTGGGGGTAGGAGTTTATTCATTTATTTATTTATTTTTGCTGTATTGGTTCTTCGTTTCTGTGCGAGGGCTTTCTCTAGTTGTGGCGAGCGGGGGCCACTCTTTATCGCGGTGCGTGGGCCTCTCACCGTCACAGCCTCTCCCGTCGTGGAGCACAGGCTCCAGACGCTCAGGCTCAGCAGTTGTGGCTCACGGGCCTAGTTGCTCCGTGGCATGTGGGATCTTCCCGGGCCAGGGCTCGAACCCGTGTCCCCTGCATCGGCAGGCGGATTCTCAACCACTGCGCCACCAGGGAAGCCCCCTCTCAACCCTCTTGCATTCAGTCTTGGAATCGAAGGCCGAGCCCTAAACCCTGCCTGAGAGGAGGAACTTCTCTGAGGCGATAGATACCTTGGAACCTGGCCCCTTCTCTAAATACTGTGCACTGAGCAGTGTTCTAGCTTCGGGGGACTCTGCTCCCACCAGGTTTGCTACCTGATAGTTTTATCGGAGCTCACGAGCTCACTTGCTTGCACTGGTGGTAGTCGTTTTCTAGATGGTAAATGTATTTCTGCAACACGAGAAGGTCATCTCCTGGACGTTGTTCATAAACCAAGGTTAAAGGTGACCACGGGCGGGTCTCACAGCAGCCATCTTTGAACATCTCGAAATAACAGCGCGTAAATCAGTATTTAGATTTTGGAGTGAAAAATGGAGAAGAGCACTTTCCTTTGATTGAGACGGGGATGAACAGCTCCCTGAGCCTCCGAGCGAGCGTGGAAGCACGAGGGCGCAGCTCCGATTGAGACGGGGATGAACAGCTCCCTGAGCCTCCGAGCGAGCGTGGAAGCACGAGGGCGCAGCTCCGATTGAGACGGGGATGAACAGCTCCCTGAGCCTCCGAGCGAGCGTGGAAGCACGAGGGCGCAGCTCCTTGTGCCACTGCTGATGAGATGATGGGAAGAAGGGCTACTAGTAGGTCAAGCACATTGACTTGAGAGGAACTAGTGGGCTCTTAAGTTTTAGACATATTTGCTTATCTCATCTGTGCCCTGTGTTTTCATATGTCATGGTTAGTGTTAGAGGCTGAGCCAGTTTCTTAAACTGGGGCTTGAGAGAACATGCTCCTGCCTCTTGTTGTGTAAACCCTGGTGAGTCGGGACTCAGGGTGTATGGGTGTGTGTGTGTGTGTGTGTGTGTGTGTGACAACGGTGTTGGTGTGGCTGAATTGTGCCGAGGGAGGTGTCCTGGTCATGAGTAGCAAGACGGAAGGGCCAGGAGCCCAGTGCGGGTGAGCCAGGTGCTGGGCAGTACTGCTTTTCCTAAAACAAAGCCTATTCAGCCCAACCCCCCAAACCTCATGGCCTTGAGACTAAGGCTGGCATTTGGGAGCCCCACAAACCACCTGGCCCCATTTTTCCACTCTGCCCACCCATCCTCACTTTGTTGGGTTTTTTTAAATGTTATTTTGTATGAGAGCATAGTTGGTTCACAATGTTGTGTTAGTTTCAGGAGTACAGCAAAGTGAATCAGTTATGCATATACATGTATCCATTCTTTTTCAGATTCTTTCCCCGTATAGGTTTTTACAGAATATTGAGTAGAGTCCCCTGTGCTCTACAGTAGGTCCCCATTAGTTATCTATTTTATACATAGTAGTGTGTATGAATCCCAAACTCCTAATTTATCCCTCCTCCCACCTTTCCTCTTTGGTAACCATAAGTTTGTTTTCCAAGCCTGACCACCCTCACTTTGGAATCCTTTTTATTCACAGAGGACTCAGCAGTTCCCCTCTTCCAGCAAGCCCCTCAAGATGACTCCCCCCTCCCACTGCATATTCCTCATATTGGAATAGTGCGATGTGAAGCATTGGAGCCTGTCTATTTCATTCTGCTGCGTACTACAATTAGTTTCCCCCCCGTTTCCTCTGTTCAAGCAAAAGAGAAGGGATAGAGAACTAGTTATGTGTCTCCCTCCCTTATGTGTTTTCCATGGAGCTTGGCATAATAACCAGATACATGCATTAAAATTAGACTTTATTCAGCATATTTAAGAAGAATATACCAAGGACAGATTAACAGCACCTATTTAAGAAACACAAACATTACTTAATAATATTTAGTTAAACCACAAACATCGATCTCTCTGTATTCCCCAAGCAGGAGTCCGTTATTCCTGTCCAGCAAGAACATGTACTGTAACCATTTTAGAAAGGATCCAATTGAAGCCAACCAATATATGAAACCTTGTCCTTGGGCAGAGTCTCCGAGACTACTGACCCGTGTAACGGTATTGATGAATGAATTTGACTGGGGTGTGAAGGGGTTTCTCTTCTTGCTGGGGGGAGGAGGATTAAGTCCACCACTTTTGTGCACCTGAAGGTAAGTTGTGCCAGTGGGAACTTGGCCCCAGGATTGTCGTTTGGCAATCCTTTGAAAAGGCACTTTTAAATTACAAATACTTTTTGATAAGGAAAAGGAAAAATTCAAATTCAAAATTTAAAATACTAACGAAAACTGTTTATTGACTGAATGCATTTTCCTCCTGCTTTCAGTCTCAAAAACAGCATATCAAATTTGGTATTAAAGGCAGTTTTAGAAATTATTCAATATATATAGCTTTCAGCTTTAATATTTTTATTCTTAAAATATAATAAACTCATCTCATAGTTCTCTTTTCTTGTCTGATGCAAATGCCATTGCTATACGATTGTAATTCTCAAACATCTTAGCTGTGACCCCCGGAGGAGTCCCACTACTTTATCTATTTACCCATCTATGCTCTCTTATCTCTCAGGCAACCGATCAAAGAAAAAGAAAAAAACTAAACAGAGCAGCCTTTTTCTGGTTTTTGGTACTGCTCTGGGAGGGCAGGGATGGTCGCAATACAGATCTGCTCGATGCAAACCCTTCCAGTTCACAGTCAGGCACTGGCTGGATCTTGAGACTACATCATTCTTTCCATCCTGCTAACAGGCCTCCAATAGCCTGTCCTGGGGCCTTTGCTCTTTAAGGACGAAAGGATTGTCTTTTTTGATTCTGCATTCTATACAATGAATGGAAAACAGGCGTACTAGTGCCAAGCGTGTTGTGGAGAACTGCCAGCGAGGACTTTGGCCAAGGCGATTAAGTCACAGTAATGACCAACTGTACCAGAATAAGTTCTCACCTGTCGTATATTATACCAGGGATTTAAGGAATGAAAGGCACCGCTTCCTGCCACCCCACCTTGGAGCCTCTTATACATCCTGCAGTATACACTTTAAAAAGAAAACTTGAAACACAAATATACTATGTTCTACTTCAGAAACTGACCAGGGGGTGGGTCACAAATAGAATTCTGCATGCATTTTATTAACTAACTTTACATGTACGTACTACCCAATTTTGAGGGTGACACTATCTATGGACACATAAATCTAATATCTAGCACCTTATCTCCAAGAACACATATTTTATATACAGTAATAGCTTACATTTAGAAGAATTACTACAGAAAGGAATACACCACTGAAACAGACAAAAATACCAAATTTTTAACATTAAAGTTGTAGCACAGATGAAGGGAGGGGGGAATCCACTCAACTTTGAAGCACCAAACTAAAACCAATCTTGTTTTTGCCTGTATTTTAGAACAAGAGAGATCCAGTAACGAATCCTTGGCCATAGCAAACCTCTTGTGAGTGTACAAGTTACTGTGTTTTCCCCTTGGTGTGTATACTTTGAGATATGCAAGCTTTGAGAGGCAGTGATGGGAACATTTGACACCCACTGGTGACCTTCATTTACCTTGAGGATTCTTATTCTACTTACCAAAGAGCAGTGAACTTTAGCTATGGACTTTAGCTCTCCTAGTTCTTCCTTCAGCCAGTCTTGCTGCTTTTAGCAGAAGACTGCTGTAAGCAAGCTGGGCCTTTGCCGTAGAGGAAGAGATTGTAAGTAACCGGAAAG
The DNA here is from genome assembly GCF_000442215.2 of Lipotes vexillifer. Taxonomy (NCBI): domain Eukaryota; kingdom Metazoa; phylum Chordata; class Mammalia; order Artiodactyla; family Lipotidae; genus Lipotes; species Lipotes vexillifer. The sequence goes on along the minus strand of NW_006779031.1, from coordinate 3,480,420 downwards.
AATTTATGACAAGAGCCTCTCTTCTTTTTGACTTTTAGGCTATGATCTGTTCTTTGTGGTTCACTGCTTCTGTCTCCTCATGCCTAAGCTTGGAGGGGCTTTGAGGGGGCCAGGAGCACCTGTCTGGCCCACAGAAAATAAGAGAGACACAGATAAGGACTGAGAGGGTTAAAAGCCATGACTGACCAGATTTTCTCTTATCTTGGTAACTGGCTCACGGCCAACTGTTCCTTTAATCTTTTGTCTGCTCTAGGGGGAAAAGACATTTTGCTTAGAGAAGCCTCTCCTGACAGCCCGAGGGTTTGTCTTAAAGAGGAATACAATAAAAAAGACATTATGAGGGAAAAACACTTCTTTTGATTTTTTTCCTCAAAATATGGGGGAAGGCAGTTTTGAGAAAAAAATACAGTCCACTAGTTGAAATTGGTACTCTCCGTTTTATCCCAACAACCTCTGTGGGTTTTATCTTGGAGCATTCAAATTACCAGATGATGGCATAATTTTTCTCTTCCAAATGGTGTATTTCAGACATTTTAAAGAGCATTTTGGCAAAGTCTAAGAAAGAAAGCCAGTTTAATCTTGTATATTACTCTTCAGGTAGTATGAAAAAAATCTTTTGAAGTAACTTTACCTAGCTTAATTGGTTAATTACATAGAAAATAAGGCAATATCAGGCACCTTACAATTCTATAGGTACACTTTTTTTTAGTGTTTTTCTTTTTTTTTTGCTGAAATAATTGGACAGTATCTACAGGGTTGAATGTGCTCCCAAAGACGTGTTGTAGTGTGTGTTTTTTGGTATGAGGTGCCTACCTCCTCCTATTATAAAATGGCACTTTTCCTTACCTGTTGAATTTGAAGTAGGTATCCCCTCATCTCTAAATTGGATTGGAGTTGGGGAGGAGACAGAAAAATACCTTTAATCCTATTGCTCACTTCGGTCCTTCCCTGCTGCCACGGGCCCCTGGGTCCCTGTGAACCTGTCAGCTCTGGGTGGGCAGGGATGAACAGGGGGGAGTGAGCTTCAAGCATGGGATTGAAGGGCCAGGACCGCGGGGGCAGGGGGCATGAGGCAGGTGAAGGCAGTGGGCATGATGGCGGGAGGTAGGCAGTGGGGCGGAAGTGTAGAGGACTTCCGGGCAGCTGGTATTTGTGGTGCCGTAAGAAGATGGGCCCTCACAGTCACAGAAGTCACAGAAGCCAGGGGCTTGCTCCTTATTACTGCCTTCCCAAGCTCGTTGAAATTGGTGTGTGAGTCAAAGCACCTGCGACTCCCTGGCAAACTGGAGGCTCTATTATTCTTAACTAAGGAAATCATTAAATTGGAAACCACATCATTTCAAAGTCTGGTTCGTCTGGCTCCTGGACTTTAATGGGATTTTTACTGCGCATATGAAGTGGCCTTGGCAAAAGAATACCTCCTTTAAAAACATTTAGGGAAAGCTATTGCACATGAGGATCTGTGAGTCTAATGATGACTTTTGTGTGTGCTTTCAGATTTTCAAATGACAAAACAGTATGTGCAGTAAAACCTCATTAAGTTGATAGTGTTTTATTCAAAACAGCATAAAACTTGAGGCAGTTATCTCCAAGCTAACTAGAGGCCCTATTGTTCATTAAGAAGGACATGTCAGCAAAGCGGAATGCTCTGAATTCAAAGGTCCTCTTTTCCAGCTCCCTATTTTCAAAAGGTTTTCACCTTTGAAAAAGCCAATTTGCTATGAGAATGAACAATGACTAAAATAGGGAAAAGAGGAACTTGAAAAAGGAAATCGGTGAGTCTTGGTGCCCTGGAGGGTGTTGTGTGTGCCATTACATGAACTTACCACACTCGGACAGGTTCTGCTTCCATTTTGATTTGGGATTTTGGCAAACAATTTTCTGATACACTTAGAAGGGGTTGAGCTTTAAAAATAAAACAAGAAGTTCAGTTTCAACAAAATATTTGGAGACACTTATGTTTGAAATCCTGTTTCCTACCCAGGTAAGCATTTATACTCAAAGGACAGGCTATAGCAACCTCGAACTCCTTTGACCATGAAAGATCTTCAAGGCAATACCCCTCCCCGCATAGAAGGATTGGTCACATGGGCCATTTCTTCACCCAGATATCCTTTGAGGACAGGTCAATACAAGAGTTTGGCAATAAATTGGTATCATAAATTTATGACTATTAATTCACTTTATATGTTTTGGTAGAAAAATAAATGATTTGCAAAGGTAAACTTCAGCCCCCATGTCTTGTCTGAACCACAAGTTCCAAATTAATGGGGTTGAAATCAATACGATTTTCGTGGATGTAGCGAACTGACGGTTCAGCTCAATGTTATTTGGGTCTACCCTGCTCCTTTCCTAAATTCTGAACATGGCAATGCCAAATTCCCATGCAGACTTATTCACAGCCCCAATACACTGCTGTTTACCTCTCCCCCTTGAGATGCTCATGTTGGAATCTGTCAGGAGGAAGAGATAAAATATAAGTGAGCTTGGCTTTTAAATGAACGCAATTTGAGTTCTAATACAGACATGGTCATCACAGAAGAATGAGACTAAACTCTGAATATGGCCATCTTTGTATACAACCACCAGATTAACCATTTTTTTCAATCAAATACTCCTTCCTCTCCCTCCACCCATATTAACATTGGATTTCTGCTTGAACACATGACTGACCATAGAGTTGCTTTAATTTGATCTTCAGGTGGATCAAAAATACCGTTTTGACCATTTTTTGGTTCCATGTCATTTGGTGATGTCGATATGGTCTGTGCCCTCAGAAATAAACAAGTATATTCCCACCCAAAGTGATTTCAGCGTTTGGGATTTGAAAACTCTTCCTCTGTATTGACCCTAGGGATAATTTAGATATTGTAAAGGTTTTCCCAAAGTGATATATTTCAACAGCAATAATTAGGATAAGTCTGACCTGAACGCTTTGATTTACGATTGTCTGGAATAGGTCAGATGCTTGCCAGGTATTGAGAAACCATTCTGTCATTTCTGACTATACTTCTCTCCCACATCTGCCGAGAGCTTAAAGGCTTTAGAGAGAGCCACAGGTGGAAAAGATGCATGGGTGTGCCTGGAGGAAGGAAAACGTTTATCCTGCCTTACTTTCACCCCATGAGGAGATCATATGTCTTGTCTATGATCTCATGGACACAAAAAAGAGATTTCTAGTGGGCACATCACTCTTGATTGGCAGTGTGAGTTTTGTAGGACTTTGGCCACGCCTAGTTGAATTTCTTTTTTTTTTTTTTTTCCTGGAAATACTGTTTTCCCCGGAAATACTGTTTCCACATAGACCAAAAAGGCCTATTTGGAAAAGAAAACACACAAGTGACTGGCAGAGGAGATCTGGAGGATTCTTATGAGCATCTCAATTTGATCACAAAAGGGAAAATTGGAAAATGGTGGCATGATTTCTGTCCCACTATTATTCAAATAGGAGGCAGAAAATAGTTTAGTGTCACCTGACAATTTTGCACTTGCATGAGACAATTTTGGTCTCATCCCATATGCACAAACCCAGGATTTTATAGAAAGAAGTCAACTGTTTAGCCCCACGGATGTGTGTGATTTCTCTATCTTCTCCCTTGGACTTAGCTTTCCTTTTCAAACATGCCCTATTACCCTCTTCCACTTTTCTGGATCCCTTTAGAGGATCTAGAAACCTTCTTGGTTTTTAACTACACAGTGCCCTTAGATTCTGTAATAGCCTTTGCACCGGATTCTGGGGGCCCTTCAGTCTAGAATTTGTCTCATATGTTGATCAGTCAGTCAGGTCATGCTTCCTGGGCTCCATGAATGACTTGCTCCATTGCTTTTCTTTCCCTTGAACATGGGCTGTATCCCTTGCCCATGAACTCAGAAGTCCTTAAGTTCACCAGTATCATCTTCCTTTTCCCCCAGAGCAAAAGCTGACACATGGTAGCTCTGGGGAGACAGACAGAATACCAGGCACGGGTCCAAAATGGATAGCCCTTGTTGCTTTAAGAAATTTAGAGCCTAATAACTTTTTTGGGGGGGGAGGAAATTTCAGTCAGAATCCTCAAGTCCATTCTTTCAGGGGCACATTTTTAAGGGAAGACCCCAGTTCCTACCTCTTCCATATATTTATCTACCTTGTTGCGAGAGGGTGTGTGCAGAACCTTTGCCTGGAATGGTATGGGTTGGCATTAATGCGACTGTGGACGGTCCATTTAAGAGGAAGCTGCTCCTGTGTTCTGCGGACAGTTCAAGGTTTACCTTGGGACCAGCTTCAAGGTGGAGTGGCAGAATCATGAGAAGGGATGACCTTGCCTTCAGTTCCACCCTCGGTGCCGGCTTCGGTTCCAGGCAGGTCTGGGTGGCTGTCCTCTTTGGGGGGCTTCTCCTTGCAGAAGAACTTCTTCAGCATATCCTGGATCTCCTTCTTGATGGTCTTGTGCATGTAGCCATAGATGTAGGGGTGGATGCAGCACTGCAGGAAGAAAAGCCAGATAATTATGGTGATCACCCACTGCGGTACCTTGGTTTGGACATCCACCCACATGGCCAGAACTGCTAGAAAGCAGTAGGGCCCCAGGGACAGCACGTAGGAGAAGATGATGAGGAAGATCACTTTAGCAGCTTTGCACTGGTAGCACCTGGGCAGAGGGGGGTCGCTGGTGCTGTATCGATGACTGACTGGGAGACTCTCTGTGATGTTCACCGCCTCGATGTCATCCTCGCTGAAATGGATGTCATCCTCACCAAACTCCATGTCATCTTCACCCAAGTCAATGTTGCACTGGGTGACCTCTAGGCGGCCCTTGTCTGCCTTCTTGCTGCTCTGAATTTTGGTGCTGCCTTCGCCGGCCACCAAGCTGCTTTCTCTGACCTCCTCACTGCCCTTGGCCTCCACGCTCCCCTCACCGGTCTCCATGCTCCCTTCTTTGGCCTTCCTGCTGCCATCCTTGGCTTCCACACTGCCCTCCTTGGCCTTGACCTCACCTTCATCCTGGCCGTGGAACTCGCTCTCACCCTGGAACTCATCCTTTTTGTCTCCCTCTTCGTCCTCATTCTCCACGTGGTCCTTGGCTCGCACTTCCAAGCTGTGGCTCTTGACGTTGTAGAGCAGAGCGTGCTGCCGGCGGGCTGCACCGAACACCACAGAGTAGCAGGCAATCATGACAATCAGCGGGATGATGATGAAGGACA
>NW_006779031.1:3474061-3475126 GCF_000442215.2 Lipotes vexillifer | reverse complement strand
GACGCTGAGAATGGTGTAGCTGGGGCTGGCCCCCCAGATCATGGAGCAGAGGGCATTGCGCTCATCAAAGGCAGCCTGGCCCCAGCCATAGAGTGGGGGTGTGCTCTGCAGGATGGCCACGATCCAGGTGCCATAGAGGAGCATGTAACCCCGGCGCGGGGTCATCTTGGCCGGGTAGGAGAGAGGGTGGATGATGGACAGGTAGCGATCCACCGACACCACGACAATGGTGTTGACGCTGGCAAAGGCGAACAGGTGAGTGAGGCTAACCAGGGCGGTACAGAAGTGGCTGTTGAGGGGCCAGAAAAAGGGCACGGAGGTGGCCACCACCCAGGGGGCCACGAGTGAAATCTGCAGCAGGTCAGTGACGAGGAGGTTAAAGATGAAGCGGTTGGTCACCTGCAGCAGCTGCGGCTTGCGCTGCAGCACGAGCGCCAGCACTATGTTGCCCACGAAGGAGGCGGCGAGGAAGATAAGCAGGACGCTCGAGCGGATGATGCCGTGCGCCAGGCTGATGGGCATTTTGGAGAGGGGCACGCACGTGTGGCTGCTGTTGTTTTCGCGCGTGCTGTTGGTGCAGGTGGACGCCATGGCGGCGGCGGGGGCGGGCGGGAGGCAGGTGCAGGCACGGAGCGGGCACCGGCGGGCGGCGAAGGGGCGCACGGACCACACTCACCGCCTAGGCTGGGGACGAAAGAAACACGCGGGGCTGGGTTAGTCCCCCTGCCGGGGAGGAAGAGGGGCGCTTCCGCGCCGGGCAGCGGCGCTGCAGGACCCCGGCCCCGGGGCCCTCGCGCGGCTCCAGTCCGCGTTCGGGCAGTTTCTATGAATCCTTCTCTTACTCTGGGTCTCTCTGCCTCTCCCTCTGGGGGTCTCCGAGTCCCCCCGACCCCCACCCCTGTGTTCTGCTGGCGCGCGCGCGCGCGCGCGTTCTCTGCGCGTCTCTCACACTATCTGGGGGTCTCGAAGTTTGGGTCTCTCTGGAGGTCTCTCCGCAGATCTCTCCGCTAGCTCTCCTGCTAGCACATGCGCGCGCGCTCAGTCCCTGCCTGTTTACATGTGTCG
>NW_006779031.1:3470115-3474051 GCF_000442215.2 Lipotes vexillifer | reverse complement strand
CCCTCCAGTGCCTCTCACTAGCGCACTTTTCCTGTGCCTCGTGTGTGTGTGTGTGTGTGTGTGTGTGTGTGTGTGTGTATCTCACCGGTTTTCTCTGACTCTCACCCCTGTCTCTCACTCTGTGGCCTGTCCCTATTTCTCAGTCCCTCGCTAGCACGTGCGCGCTGTCTGTCAGTCTCTGCCAGTCTGTCGTTTCTCACCTTCCTTTCCGTTGCTCCCGTCTCACCCTCCCACTCTCGGTCGGCTTCTCCGTCTCAGCTTCTCTCTGAGTCTCTTCCGCCAGCGCACTTTCTCTTTAGCTGTGTGTGCGTGTCTCTGTCTCTCGTCGTCTTTCTCCCAGTCTTGTCCCTGTCTCTCCCTCCGTCTCTTTCTGATGCGCTCTCGTCTCTGTATCCCTGTCTCTCACTGTCTCTATCGCTCGCTAGTGCGTGCGCTTCTGCGTCTTCCCCTGATGCTGTCTCGTCTCTCCATTTCTCTCTCACAGTCTATTTCCCTGACAATCTCTGTGGGTCCCCGGTGCACCTGTTCAGTATCACTCGCTGAATGTGTCTCTGACCGTCTCCATGTCTCTCCAACTCTCCTGTTACCATGTCTCCCTCGGATTCTCTCTCTCCGTGTCTCCCATCTCTCTTTGCTCTTGCTCTGTCTTTCTCGGATCCTCTCCCCCTCTGTGTCTCTCCCTGACACCCCTGCGGCTTCTGTCTCCCCATGCGTTAAGTTCTCTCTTTATCGCGGTCTGTGTCTCTAAGTGGGTCTCTGAAAATCTACTCCTTGTCTCTCCTGATTATCTCTGTCTCTGCGTTGCTCAGACTCTCTCCAGCGCGTGCACTTAAAGGGAGTCGGTTTCTCTGTCTCTCACTCTCTCACGGGGGCTCTCGCTAAACACTTCCCTTGTGTGTTTGAGTGTGTGTGCATCTCTGTCTCTCTCCATTTTTCTCCGACGATCCCTCACCTCGGTTTTTCTCTGGCTGGATCACTGTCTCTGATCTCTATCTCTCTGTTGACTTTATTTTACCATGGAAACCAGCTGCCACCTTGGCCACCGCGGGCTGTGGCGGATAAACCTCTCAGTTTCTCAGCAGCGCAGCTGCGGCTGGAGGCAGGGGCCCCCCCCCCCCCCCCCCCCGCCATTCGGTATCCTCCCTGCATTCCCAAGCCCACCCGGCATCGGCGGCGGCGGCGGCGGGTGTAGGGACGGGTGAGCTCGGGGAGAGCGGGGGAGGAGGCAGGGGTTGTGGGGAGAGAGAGCGCAAGAGATTGAGAGGCAGAGAGAGAAAGAGAATGAGAGAAAAAAACGAGAGACACAGAGAGACAGAAAGAGATAAGAGACAGAATGACAGCCACACAGAGGAACAGAGAAAATGCCAGAGAAAAGAGACCTAGAGTCAATGAATGAGCCAATGAGAGACAGAGAGACAGAAAGAGAATGAGTGACAGGGAGAGACGGAGACAGAAAAATCATCAAAGAGAGGATAAGAAAAGAGAGGATGGGAAGCAGAAAATGTGAGAAAGAACGAGGAAACATCGAGAAGATGGGGGGGAGTGGCCGCGAGGGAAAGTGCGAGGGAAAACGCGAGGGCGAGGGGCCGGCCGAGGGGAGGCGAGAAGGAGCTGCGCCGGGGGCCTCCGTGCGGGGCAGCGCAGGCGCCGTCGGGTGGCGGCGGACAGGGCGTCCCGGGCGCCGGAGCGCGGGACCGGGCGGGGCGCAGGGGCCGCGGCGCGGAGAGCGGAGCCGGGCCGCTTACCTGTTGCTGCCGAAGGCGTCGCGCCGCGGGAGCTGCGTGCCTGTCCCTCGGGACTCGGCGCGCTCGACCGGGCGGCCTCTCGAGGCGCCGGCGGCCGCGAGCAGGCACCGGGCGGCTGGAGCAGCGAGAGCGGGGCGCCGGTGCCCGCCCGTCCGGCCGGCGCGGCACGCTGCGAGCTCTGAGCGGCGGCGGGGGCGCGCGGCGTCTTAAGGCAGCGCGGGGCCCTCACCTTGCGGCGCCCCCCCCCCCCCCGGCCCCCGCCCGCGCAGCTGACGCACGAGGCCGCGGGCGCCCGGAGGGGCGGGCGGCACTGCGCAGGGCCCGCTTAGCTATTCTCACCCCGCATCAACGCCCCGGGCGGTCCGAGCTCACTGGAGACCTCAGAGACTGGGGATCGTCAACGGGGCTGATTTTCCTGCAAATGCCATGCCTTTGTAGCCCCCGGATTTCGGGCCAGGGCCGGGCCCCAGACCTGCACAGTTCTTCTGAAGAGAAGCAGAAAGCTGGGCCGGGCCCTGGGGCCTTGACCTTGGAAGACCCCCACACACACCCGCCCCCCTCAAGTATGAACCGCCCCTGGGCCCGAGAGAGGAAGTGACTTTGATATCACCGATTTGCCACAATTTTCTCTAGCTCTCAGCAAGAGCTAAACGGCAGTTCCTTTCCTCTAGGCCTTGGGAGCATTTCCTCTAAGACAAGCTGCTTAATTATCCACTTTATTATTTGATTGAAGTCTGTCTGTAAGTCAGTCTCTCTCTCTCTCTGCCAGGTACTGTGGTAAACTGTTTCCACAGAGAATACCGCCGAATCCTTCCTCCAGCCTTGTGAGATAAGTACTGCTATTATCCTCATTTTGCAGAGACAGAAGCAGAAGCCAAGAGAGATTACCCTACTTGCCTAAGTTCAAGTAAATGTTGCACCTGCTCTATTAACCAAGACTTTCTGGACTCTCCCAAACAGGAACACATCGAGTGTTTGCTCTTTACCAGACTGACAAACACCAGAATGTAAGCTCACCTGGCCCCCAGAAGGGAGGGTCGTGTCCAGGAAGGTGGCCCAGACGAGGGGTCATTTGCATCTGGTTTCCAAGGGATAATGAAACCTTTTCTAGGCATGACAGAAGGGGAGAACTGTTCTTCTAGAAGGAGATGCACGGGCAGAGAGGGCTGCAGGGGAGAGCTGGGTGCCAAGAGAGGCTGCAGCATGGTGAGTGCCAGCAGGTGAGCTGGAAAAATGGGGTAGAGGCAGCTCCTCATGGGCCTTGAATGCCGGTCTGGGGACTTTGGACTTCATCCTGAGATCCCTGGAGGGCCTTTGACGATTTGTTTTATTATGCACAGTTTCCAACATGCACAAATATGATGAGAATAATAAAATACCCCCCCTGTTGTTCTCACCATCCAACCTTAACAATGATAAATATTTTGCAATTATTGTTCACTGATTTTTAAAAAATTTTTTGAAGGAAGTTTAATAAGTGAAAAAAATCAGGGTATAAAATTAGATACTTTTTCTTCTTTTGGCCATGCTGCCTGGCTTGCGGGATCTTAGTTCCCTGACCAGGGATCGAACCCGTGTCCCCTGCAGTGGAAGTGTGGAGTCTTAACCACTTGACCGCCAGGGACATCCCCTAAATACTTTTGTTTAAAAAGGCCTATATATTTTTTATACATGAATTCAGAATATGAAGGTGCTTAAACCAATATGTTAAAGTTATCATCTAGTGTATGATAAGATTAGATATGATTTAAAAAACGATTTTCATTTTTCATTGGTGGTTTTTGTGCAGGGCGATGTGGTAAGATTTCTGTTCTTCCAGGGTCTAGAAGCAGGGCTGGGTGGGGGGGGCGAGCTGTTGAATGGAGAAAGAGCAGGAAGGAGGCTGTGGCAGGAGAGAAAGACAGTCTGGACAGGTCACAAGGAGGGGGCCGAGCAGAGACCCATAGAGAGGCCAAATTGACAATGGGGAGGGATAAGGGCGAGGAGGTGTTGGGGAGGGTCTAGGATGACACAAGATTCTGAGTTGGTTGATGGGCCTGATGGAGATCCGCCCCTTCCCCCCACTGCACCCCATGCCTTTGGACAGGGAACAAGGCAGGTGTAGAATCAGGCCCCAGGATGCTCTTTGGATTTCAAGTCCTACCATTTGCTGTAGATCAGTTGTCTTTTTTTTTTTTTTTTTTTTTTTTTT
>NW_006779031.1:3437903-3469476 GCF_000442215.2 Lipotes vexillifer | reverse complement strand
TTTTTTTTTTTTTTTTTTTTTTTTTTGTCTTTTTGGCTAAACCTGATTTTATCTTCCGAAGTTTGAATGGTGTAAACCTAGTCGTTTTTCTTGGAGACAGTTTCCATGATAATCGCTCACAGTTATTAATTCCTAGCCTCACACTGGCCATGGCGCAGAATCCTGCGTGGCACGCACTGTCAAGTGACAGTTCACTCAGACTCCATATTTTAGAATCACTAGGGAGGCTGTCAAGCTGCGAGATATGGCCAGAGACAAAGGCCAGTCCAGTCCATCCTGCTCTTTCCTCCTTTTTCACTGTGGTCCCAAGAGTTCCCTGGACTGCTGGGATCCAGCAGGGCACAGGAAGAAAACCTCTAGGTACATGTTAAAGGTGGGTGCCTCAGAGAGGTGGCCTCATGGAATCTGCAGCTGCACCCCTGAGTGCCATGGGACATGATGGGGAGCAGAGGAGTCTGAATGCGATGAGGCCTCCACAACCAAAGCCAGTCTGCCTGCAGGAGACAGTACGAAAGGCTAGGGAGCCCTGGGGAAGAAATATAAGCCACTTTTCTGTACAGGGAGTTGTTTGAGGGTTGTTAATCCTCAGGTGTCTGTTTCCTCTTTTTTTCCCTCCAGGCAGGAGTAGAGTTGGTGTCCTTGAATTTCAAAGGCATGCAAGTATCAGCATCCCAACTGGAGGTATGTGGGGGCCCTTGGGGAATGTGGATTTGGCTTCAGGCCCCGCAGGCTCTGATTCTGATGGCCTTGGGAGAGCCCTTCAACTGACAAGCTTTGTTAGATTCTGAGGAGGTTCTTTGGGATGAGACACGGAGAGTTTGGGATGATGGCTCAAGAAGCCACCTAGTCCATTTCCCTACCTTCATAGTTCTGTAGCAGCAGAGGTAAGATCAGGCAAATGGTATTAATGGGGCAGGGCTGGAGGGCCGGAAGCTACTAGAAAGGCTCTAGGGCCTGATGACAATCACAAGCTGCAACACCAGCCAGCAGCGTGCCAGCCTGGTTTTCCCAGACTTGTTCACCTCATCAGACTGCCCTGATGCATGTACCAACTGCCAGGTGAGGGAAGTCAGAGGCCCAGGACCCAGCCAGGTATTGGTTCCAGTAACAATGGGAGTGCAAGAGTCCTTGAGCACCTGCCGCATGCCAAGCCCTATATTTGCTTTATCCTATTTAATCCTTGAGGAGACTCTACAAGTTAGAGATTAATACAGTATTTTTAGAATCCAAGACATCATATACCATTAAGAATAAAAAGCTGCAAATTTAACCTTCACACCACTGCTGGCAATATGCATCTTGATTTTAAAGATGCTAAAATGCGAAAAGAAATGTGCTTTAGAATCAATGTATGCCAGTACCCTCCCTGTCCTTACAGAGGGGTTAAGTAACTTTACCCAAGGTCACACAGCAAGTAAGTATTGGAGCTGAGAGGTAAAACTTGTTCTGACTCCAATGCAGGGGCATTTCCTAGGCTGCTTCTTGGAAGGGTCAAGAGGCAAGACAGAAAGAAAGGCTCCCAGAGACCCAGCCCAGATAAAACTTTTGAATCCAGATGAGTTGCTAAAATTGCGGGAAGACAAATGCAGTTGCAGTGATAATGGCTTCTTTTTGTAAGATACATGGTTCCCATAGGTGGTGAAACGACTAAATTAGCCAATCTAAATTCTAAGTCACACTCCTTCCTGCATAGTGAGTTCATAATAAGTCAGTGGGGAAAAATATATGGTTTTGTTCTGGAGTGCCTACCCACGGGGGTATTTTAAGTTTTTTAGTGTTATGAGCTGCTCTGGTATTCACTTTAGTCTAACCCTAGGGGTTGTGTTTGCAAAATTCACTTGAAATTAAGTACCATTTGGGTGTGAGCTAATATTGCCCACTTTGTGGGCTTGGGCAGGACAGAAGGTCTAGATTTCAAAGCTATAACTATCCAAATAAAATGGTTTGGAAGAGAAAATCAGCAGAAAATAACTGAATGGAATAAAAATAAAGAGCAGGAGACCTGATTTCTAGTCCTAATTCTGTGGCTAGAATTAGGTGTGTGACTTTGGGAAGATCTGCTCCTCTGTCTGATCTCAGTTCTGTTAATCCACCAAATTTGGTGGGGTTAGTGTTAGGTAATTTCGAAGGATCCTGTCAGTTTTTGACTGATTCCATCTATTTTATATCTGGGTGTTATTAAAAATCCCCAAACTAATCCAACTCAACTATTTAAAAACTGAAATCTGGACCTCTGCTTCTGGCTGTGAAAGAGTAACAGGGACTGGATTTATACTTCCACTTTAAACAACTAAAAAAGTGGGCAGAATATATGGAATGATGGTTGTCACACATTGGAAAACAGGAATGCAGGACAGTGGTCTTCAAGAAAAGGGAAACAAATGAGGTGAGCCCTACAATTGCCCCAGTTTACTACCTAGAGAAAGTTTACCAGCTGGGAACCCAGGCTGAACCTAGGCATCTGCCTAAACTGAGGAGACAGAGGTCAGAATTCAGGGAGGTAAGTAAGAGTGGCAAGAATTTGCAAGGTAATGTACCAGAGAGGAGCCTCCCAGAGAGAGAGAGAGCTCTTGAGAACTGTAAAAGATACCCCTCAAATCTTTGACTACATGTGAGGAAACTACCCAAGGCTGGGGAAAAAATGACTCAAAAGGGGTAGGTGGAGTGATTTCTAGAGCTCATACAGGGCTGTGAATAGTTCAGTTTCTCAAGAAACTTCATAATATACAGGGCATCAGACTGAGTACTCAGAGAGGATTGCCTCAGCAGTGGAGCCAAGTTAACCTTAGTGTAAAGTTTGTTCTGGTCCCACATAGCAAAGCTTAAAAGCAAGCTTTGAAAGGGTTGAACTGTTTCCAAGTATCTTTACTGTAACTCAAACCAAGCCTCAGAAATATTTAACGGAGTACAAAAATCTCTAGCACACAACAAGGTAAAATTTGCAAAGTCTGAATTCCAATAAAACATTACAATGTGTGCAAAATAGGAAAATATGACCCATACTGAGAAGAAAAGTCCTTTAATAGAAATAGACATGGATGGGGATGGAAGAAGGTATTCCATGCAAATGGAAATCAAAAGAAATAAACATGGATGGTGGAATTGGACGACAGACAGTAAAATGGCTTAAAAATATATTTCATATATTTAAGAAGGTAGAGGAAAGCATAGACATGTCAAGGGGAGACATAGAAGATAGAAAATAGATTAAAATTTTACTTCTAGAGATAAACAATATAATTTCTGAGCTAGAAATATGATGGATAACATTATTAGCATGTTAGACACTGCAGCAGAAAAGTTTAGTGAACTTGAAGACATAGAAATAGAAACTGTCAAAAATGAAACACAGAGAAAAAAAGATAGAAAACAAAGTAAGCAGAGAAACAGTGAGCTGTGGGACAATTTCAAGTGGCCTAATATATGTGTAAGTGGAGTCCCAGAAGAAGTTAGGGAGACAGAAATATTATTTGAAGAGATAAAGGCTGAAACTTTTCCAAATGTAATAAAAACTATAAGCCCACAGATCCAAGAACCTCAACAAAACTCAAGCACAAGAAACATGAAAACCATACGAAGGCACATCATAATACTCCCTGTTTCTCCATAAACCCTTGCCATATAGTTGATGAGGATATTTGGAAAAGCTATAACTTTCATACACTGCTTTTGGAATGTAAAATAGGACAGCCACATTGAAAAAGAGTTTGGCTGGTTAAGAAAATATTAAATATACACTGACCATATAACCTAGCTTTTCCACTCCTAAAAGAAATGAAAGCATTTGTCCATGCAAAGATGTACATGAATGTTTATAGCACCCTTATTTGTAATAGATAAAACCTGGAAACAACTCCAGTGTCAACCAACAGGTGAATGGTGTATTTACACCTCGGAATACTATTGGGTTGGCAAAAAAGTTCATTTGGGTTTTTCCACATCTTACGAAAAAACCCGAACAAACCTTTTGGCCAACCCAATATTTAGCCCAAAAGAGAACAAATTGTTGATATAGATGACAACATGCTGAATCTCACAATAATTATGCTGTGAAAGAAACCACACAAAAAAGAGTACATACTGTATGATTTCTGTTAGAGAAAATTCCAGAAATGCAAACTAAAGTGACATAAAGCAGATCAGTGGTTGCCTTGGAGCGGGGGAAGAGAGGGACGGGGTATGAAGAATCTTTTGGAGATGACACAGATGTTCATTATCTTGATGGTGGTGATGGTCTGTGGTGTATGCCTATGTCAAAACTCATCAGATTGTACTCTTCAGATATGTGCAGTTTAATCTACATGTATTATACCTAAATAAAACTGTATGTAAAAATAAGTCCCTGAGGGAAAAAAAACCCCAAAGCGAATGGTTTGTGTGTCCAGGATCCCACCTCCAGCATTAGAACACTCACCTTTCTCTAAGGGAACCATCAGGCCTCCCAGCACCCCATCTTGGCTCTCATCAGTGTACCGCTGTGTTTTAGTAATCGGTGTTCTTGCCCCATCTTCCCTCTGTGATGGGAACACAATGTGTACTCTTCCCAAATGCTTACAGAATTGTGTCCATCCCTTCATGGCAGGCTCGCAGCTCTCATTTACTGAGGATTTAACAGTGTACCTTGCACTTGACCTCTCCCAGATCACTTAATGAACACTGCGATCATTTGCCTCATTTTATAGATGGGGAACCAAGGGTTTGGAAAGGAGCTGTGGCTTACTCAGAGTCACTCTGGAACAGGCAGGGCTAGAATTTGAATTTAGGACTGACTCTGAATTTACAGCCTGGGTGCTTAGCTGCTACACTGTTTTGCTTCCCTATCCTAAGCAATTCTTTAAAATGTAACACTGATATGTGAGGAACTTTATATGCCTTATCTCATCTAATTCTCCAACAATCCTGTGAGGTGGGTATTGTTAATATTCATTATTTTATAGATGAGAACACTGAGGCTTAGAGAAGCTAAATAATTTGCTCCAAGTCACCCCAATAGCATATGGATAACTTCAGAGCCCACTCCCTGTAGCTGCTTTGCTTACTGTCACCCTCAGGGCAGGAAAGACTTAAACCCTCTCATCTTTGGAACCACACTTAACTCTTCTTGAGTCAACTTGCCCGAAGGCTCTAGAGTTTCACAGCATAACTTTGGTGCAGTGTCAGGTGCCAGGAGCATTGGAACGGCCTACCGTGTTCTACAACACGTATTCCTTGAGTGGAGGGCTTGGGTGGCTAGAACCAACGTATCACTGATTAGTATTGAATATTCAAAGTACCAAACACTTCAAACCTCCCATGACTCTGCATTAAATATTAGGGGCTGTGGAGTTTTCAACAGCGAATTTGTATTTTGTTTTTCATTGAATTAAGACTTGGAAGTTTGATTCAAAGCAATGAGCTTGATGGCAGTTAAGAATCAGAAGGGAGCTGCAGAGCCTGTGGGTTGACCAGAGAAAGACAGTTCCTCAAGCGTGCTCAGGTGCCTTCCTCGAACTGTTAGTGTTGCTCTTTGGCTGTAGACATGGGGCCAAAATGCCTTAAAATGGAGTTGACAGAAAATAGGATTATGTTTCTACGTTTAGGCAAATATTTCTGCCATGCTCAGATATCAGCATTAGAGGGGGAGAAATCAGCCTCTTCAAGCCAAACAGTAATGACCATATAAATTTTAGAGCTGTTGCCCAGAGGAATGCAAAGGGTGGCATTTTTCTAGAAGTTGCTCATGTGAAATTCTTTAAAAAGAGTGTTCTGTGGTACAGTGTAGTAGAGACAGTCTAGAGACAGTCTTTACTGGTTTGTGAGAGCTGGTGTACTGGTTTGTTCCGTTTTCAGGAATTTTGCAAGTGATGGTTAAAAATTAAATTACATAAACATACAGTTAAATGAATTACATTCAAAAAAAGGTAATAAATACTCAAAACACATCACTTCCTAATTGTTTCATCACCTTGACTATTATCTGTTATCTTGAGATTATTTAAGTCCATTGTATGTGTATATAGCAAATACTTTATTATACTGTAATGCCACACATCTCCACACAACTCCACGTTGACTGACATCACATTGGTCACCTGAAATTGCCCAAGGGAGTACTTTTACCACGGAAATCATCAAACACTGCAAATTAGGACATTTTTCTCTGAGAGCCAGATGTTAAACCTTTACTGACACATCACTGTCTGTAGAACACATTATTTTTATCTATATAGCTTTATTGAGATATAATCCACATGCCACACACCCATCTAGTGTACAACTCAACTGATTGGAGTATATTCACACATATGTGCAGGCATCACCACACTCAATTGTGGAATATTTTCATCACCTCAAAAAGAAGCCCTTTAGCTAACAGCCCCTTATCCCGCCTTCCCCATTCCTTAGCCTTAAGCAATCACTAATCTATTTTTTGTCTCTAATTTATTAGATTTACCTGTTCTGGACATTTCATATAAATGGAATCATATAATATGTTAGCTTTTGTGACTGGCTTCTTTCACTTAGCATATAGTGTTTTCAAGGTTGATCCATGTTGTGATGTGTGTCAGTACTTCATCCCTTTTTATGACTGAATAATATTCCATTGTATGGATATACCACCTTTTGCTTATATCTTCATCAGCTGATGGACATTTGAGCTGTTTCTACCTTTTGGCTATTGTGAATAGCGCTGCTATGAACATTCATGTCCAAGTTTCTGTTTGAACATCTGTTTCCAGTTCTTTTGGGCATACGCCTAGGAGTGTAATTGCTAGGTCATATGGTGATTCTGTTTAATTTATTGAGGATCTGCCAAATTGTTTTCCACAACAGCTGCACCGTTTTACATGCCCACCTGTAGTGTATTGGGATTCCAGTTTCTGCACATCCTCACCAACACTTGTTATTCCCCCCCACCCCTCCCGCTTTTTTTTTATTATAGCCATCCTGCTGGATGTGAAGTGGAATCTCATTGTGGTCTTGATTTGCATTTCCATAAAGACTAGTGATGTCAAGCATCTTTTCATGTGTGTATTGCCATTTGTATATCTTCCTTGGAGAAATGTCTATTCATATCCTTTTGTAGAGCACTTTTAAAATATCTCTACTCCTCATAACAACCTTGGAAAGTATGTGTCATGATTCCCATCTTACAGTTGAGGTAACTGATACTCAAAAAGATTAAGCAACTTGCTTAATTTGTACACAGCTAGAAATGGAGGGAAGTGTGAATGTGTCTGTCTTGAAAACCTGTACTCCCTCCATTACACCACACTGTTTCCAAGGCCCTTGATCTGTCCACTGATATGTCAGTGCTAATACTCTTGTCCAGTGGCCGTGATCCTGGTGAAGTCCTCTGGCCTGGGTTCTAGTCCCAGCTCTGTACCTTGGCCTCCATATCCTCATCTCTAGCTGGATGACCTCTATGTCACTCCATTTGTCTAACAGAAGAGTTAGCCCTTTCATTTTGGATGCAGATGTCCCGAGGATTTGTACAAAGGAGGCTTCATTGCTCGGTGTGTTATTTTGAGTGGTTAATGGGATTCTTTTTCTCGGAGCATTATGTTGCACTTGCCTACACCAACGCTCACCTGCTTCTTTTCAGCCCACTCACCCAGCCTCTCAGCATCTTCTGCAGTTTAATCTAAAGAGCTTAACATATTACTACCCAGAAGGGCTGGGTGTTGCCTGGAAATGTGAAGTTTTTACTAGCCTGACTTTCTATTTTTTTTTAACATCTTTATTGGAGTATAATTGCTTTACATTGTTGTGTTATTTGCTGCTGTATAACAAAGTGAATCAGCTATATGTATACATGTATCCCCATATGCCCTCCTTCTTGCGTCTCCCTCCCACCTTCCCTATCCCACCGCTCTAGGTGGTCACAAAGCACCGAGCTGATCTCCCTGTGCTATGTGGCTGCTTCCCACTAGCTATCTACTTTACACTTGGTAGTATATGTATGTCCATTCCACTCTCTCACTTCGTCCCAGCTTACCCTTCCCCCTTCCGGTGTCCTCGAGTCCATTCTCTAGTCTATGTCTTTATTCCTGTCCTGCTGCTAGGTTCTTCAGAAACTTTTTTTTTTTTTTTTTTTTTTAGATTCCATAAATACGTGTTAGCATACGGTAATTGTTTTTCTCTTTCTGACTTACTTCACTCTGTATGACAGTCTCTAGGTCCATCCACCTCACTACAAATAACTCAGTTTCGTTTCTTTTTATGGTAATATTCCATTGTATATATGTGCCACATCTTCTTTATCCATTCATCTGTTGATGGACACTTAGGTTGCTTCCATGTCTTGGCTATTGTAAATAGTGCTACAGTGAACATTGTGGTACATGACTCTTTTTTTTTTTTAACATCTTTATTGGAGTATAATTGCTTTACAATTGTGTGTTAGTTTCTGCTGTATAACAAAGTGAATCAGCTATATGTATACATATATCCTCAAATCCCCTCCCTCTTGCGTCTCCCTCCCACCATCCCTATCCCACCCCTCTAGGTGGTCACAAAGCACTGAGCTGATCTCCCTGTGCTATGCGGCTGCTTCCCACTAGCTATCTCTTTTACATTTGGTAGTGTATATATGTCAACGCTACTCTCTTACTTCATCCGAGCTTACACTTCCCCCGCCCCGTGTCCACAAGTCCATTCTCTACGTCTGCGTCTTTATTTCCGTCCTGCCCTTAGGTTCTTCATAGCCATTTTTTTTTATTAGATTCCATATATATGTGTTAGCATACGGTATTTCTTTTTCTCTTTCTGACTTACTTCACTCTGTATGACAGACTCTAGGTCCATCCACCTCACTACAAATAGTTCAATTTCATTTCTTTATATGGCTCAGTAATATTCCATTGTATATATGTGCCACATCTTCTTTATCCATTCAAGTGTTAATGAACACTTAGGTTACTCTGTATGATAGACTATAGGTCCATCCACCTCACTACAAATAACTCCATTTCATTTCTTTTTATGGCTGAGTAATATTCCCTTTTATATATGTGCCACATCTTCTTTATCCATTCATCTCTCGATGGACACTTAGGTTGCTTCCATGTCCTGGCTATTGTAAACAGAGCTGTAAGGAACATTGTGGTACATGACTCCTTTTGCATTATGGTTTTCTTAGGGTATATGCCCAGGAGTGGGATTGCTGGCAGTTCTATATTTAGTTTTTTAAGGAAAATCCATACTGTTCTCCATAGTTGCTGTTTGCCTGAACTAATTCACATTCCCACCAGCAGTGAAAGAGGGTTCGCTTTTCTGCACACCCTCTCCAGCATTTATTGTTTGTAGATTTTTTGGTGATGACCGTGCTGCCTGGTGTGAGGTGATAGCTCATTGTAGCTTTGATTTTCATTTCTCTAATGATTAATGATGCTGAGCATCCTTTCATGTGTTTATTGGCAACCTGTATATCTTCTTTGGAGAAATGTCTATTTAGGTCTGCTGCCCATTTTTGGATTGGGTTGTTTGTTTTTTCAATATTGACCTGCATAAGCTCCTAGTGTATTTTGGAGATTAATCCTTTGTCAGTTGCTTCATTTGCAAATATTTTCTCCCATTCTGAGGGTTGTCTTTTTGTATTGTTTCTGGTTTCCTTTGCTGTGCAAAAGCTTTGAAGTTTCATTAGGTCCCATTTGTTTATTTTTGTTTTTATTTCCATTTCTCTAGGAGGTGGGTCAGAAAGAATCTTGCTGTGATTCATGTCTTAGAGTGTTCTGCCTATGTTTTCCTCTGAGAGTTTGAGAGTGTCTGGACTTATGTTTAGGTCTTTAATCCATTTTGATTTTATTTTTGTGTATGGTGTTAGGGAGTGTTCTAATTTCATTCTTTTACATGTAGCTGTCCAGTTTTCCCAGCACCACTTATTGAAGAGGCTGTCTTTTCTCCATTGTATATTCTTGCGTCCTTTATCAAAGATAAGGTGATCATATGTGCGTGGGTTTATCTCTGGGCTTTCTATCCTGTTCCATTGATCTCTATTTCTGATTTTCTGCCAGTACCATACTGTTTTGATTACTGTAGCTTTGTAGTATAGTCTGAAGTCAGGGAGCCTGATTCCTCCAGCTCCATTTTTCTTTCTCAAGATTGCTTTGGCTATTCGGGGTCTTTTGTGTTTCCATACAAATTGTGAAATTTTTTGTTCTAGTTCTGTGAAAAATGCCATTGGTAGTTAGATAGGGATTTTATTGAATCTATAGATTGCTTTGGGGAGTAGAGTCATTTTCACAATGTTGATTCTTCCAATCCAAGAATATGGTGTATCTCTCCATCTGTTTGTGTCATCTTTGATTTCTTTCATCAGTGTCTTATAGTTTTCTGAGTACAGGTCTTTTGCCTCCTTAGGTAGGTTTATTCCTAGGCATTTTATCCTTTTTGTTGCAATGGTAAATGGAAGTGTTTCCTTAATTTCTCTTTCAGATTTTTCATCATTAGTGTATAGGAATGGAATAGATTTCTGTGCGTTAATTTTATATCCTGCTGCTTTACCAGATTCATTGATGAGCTTCAGTAGTTTTCTGGTAGCATCTTTAGGATTCTCTATGTAGAGTATCATGTCATCTGCAAACAGTGACAGTTTTACTTCTTCTTTTCCGACTTGGATTCCTTTCATTTCTTTTTCTTCTCTGATTGCTGTGGCTAAAACTTCCAAAGCTATGTTGTATAATAGTGGTGAGAGTGGGAAACCTTGTCTTGTTCCTGATCTTAGAGGAAATGGTTTCAGTTTTTCAGCATTGAGAATGATGTTGGCTGTGCGTTTGTCATATATGACCTTTATTATGTTGAGGTAAGTTCCCTCTATGCCTACTGTCTGGAGAGTTCTTATCATAAATGGGTGTTGAATTTTGTCAAAAGCTTTTTCTGCATCTATTGAGATGATCATATGGTTTTTATCCTTCAATTTGTTAATAAGGTTTATCACATTGATTGATTTGCATATATTGAGGAATCCTTGCATTCCTGGGATAAACCCCACCTGATCATGGTGCATGATCCTTTTTTTTTTAACCTTTTTATTGGAGTAAAATTGCTTTACAATGGTGTGCTAGTTTCTGTTTTATAACAAACTGAATCAGTTTTACATGTGCATATATCCCCATATCTCTTCCTTCTTGCATCTCCCTCCCTCCCAGCCTGCCTATCCCACCCTTCTAGCTGGTCACGAAGCACCGAGCTCATCTCCCTTTGCTATGCAACTGCTTCCCACTAGCTATCTATTTTACATTTAGTAGTGTTTATATGTCCTTATGTACACTACCACTCTCTCACTTTGTCCCAGCTTACCCTTCCCCCTCCCCATGTCCTCAAGTCCATTCTCTAGTAGGTCTGCAGCTTTATTCCCGTCTTGCCCCTAGATTCCTCATGACAGTTTTTTTTTTTAGATTCCATATATATGTGTTAGCATACAGTATTTGTTTTTCTCTTTCTGACTTACTTCACTCTATATGACAGACTCTAGGCCCATCCACCTCACTACAAATAACTCAATTTCGTTTCTTTTTATGGCTGAGTAATACTCTGTTGTATATATGTGCCACATCTTCTTTATCCATTCATCTGTCGATGGACCCTTAGGTTGCTTCTGTGTCCTGGGTATTGTAAAAAGAGCTGCAGTGAACGTTGTGGCACATGACTCTTTTTGAATTATGGTTTTCTCAGGGTATATGACCAGGGGTGGGGTTGCTGCATCGTATGGTAGCTCTATTTTTTGATTTTTAAGGAACCTCCATACTGTTCTCCATAGTGGCTGTATCAATTTACATTCCCACCAACAGTGTATGCGGGTTCCCTTTTCTCCACACCCTCTCCAGCATTTACTGTTTGTAGATTTTTTGATGATGGCCATTGTGACCAGTGTGAGATGATATCGCATTGTAGTTTTGATTTGCATTTCTCTAGTGATTAATGATGTTGAGCATTCTTTCATATGTTTGTTGGCAATCTGTATATCTTCTTTGGAGAAATGTCTGTTTAGGCCTTCTGCCAATTTTTGAATTGGGTTGTTTGGTTTTTTGATATTGAGCTGCATGAGCTGCTTGTAAATTTTGGAGATTAATCCTTTGTCAGTTGCTTTATTTGCAAATATTTTCTCCCATTCTGAGGGTTGTCTTTTGGTCTTGTTTATGGTTTCCTTTGCTGTGCAAAAGCTTTTAAGTTTCATTAGGTCCCATTTGTTTATTTTTGTTTTTATTTCCATTTCTCTAGGAGGTGGGTCAAAAAGGATCTTGCTGTGATTCATGTCATAGAGTGTTCTGCCTATTTTTTCCTCTAAGAGTTTGATGGTGTCTGGCCTTACATTTAGGTGTTTAATCCATTTTGAGTTTATTTTTGTGTATGGTGTTAGGGAGTGTTCCAATTTCATTCTTTTACATGTAGCTGTCCAGTTTTCCTAGCACCACTTATTGAAGAGGCTGTCTTTTCTCCATTATATATTCTTGCCTCCTTTATCAAAGATAAGGTGACCATATGTGTGTGGGTTTATCTCTCGGCTTTCTATCCTGTTCCATTGATCTATATTTCTGTTTTTGTGCCAGTACCATACTGTCTTGATGACTGTAGCTTTGTAGCATAGTCTGAAGTCAGGGAGCCTGATTCCTCCAGCTCCGTTTTTCCTTCTCAGGGATGCTATGGCTATTCAGGGTCTTTTGTGTTTCCATACAAATTGTGAAAAAATTTTTTCTAGTTCTGTGAAAAATGCCAGTGGTAGTTTGATAGGGATTGCACTGAATCTGTAGATTGCTTTGGGTAGTAGAGTCATTTTCGCAATGTTGATTCTTCCAATCCAAGAACATGGTATAGCTCTCCATCTATTTGTATCATCTTTAATTTCTTTCATCAGTGTGTTATAATTTTCTACATACAGGTCTTTTGTTTTCCTAGGTAGCTTTATTCCTAGGTATTTTATTCTTTTTGTTGCAGTGGTAAATGGGAGTGTTTCCTTAATTTCACTTTCAGATTTTTCATCATTAGTGTATAGGAATGGAATAGATTTCTGCGCATTAATTTTGTATCCTGCTACTTTACCAAATTCACTGATTAACACATATGTATGGAATTTAAGAGAAAAAAAGCTCTAGTACTTTTCTGGTAGCATATTTAGGATTCTCTATGTATAGTATGATGTCATGTGTAAACAGTGACAACTTTAATTCTTCTTTTCCAATTTGGATTCCTTTTAGTTCTTTTTCTTCTCTGATTGCTGTGGCTAAAAATTCCAAAACTATGTTGAATAATAGTCGTGAGAGTGGGCAGTTTTGTCTTGTTCCTGATCTTAGTGGCAATGGTTTCAGTTTTTCACCATTGAGGATGATGTTGGCTGTGGGTTTGTCATATATGGCCTTTATTATGTTGAGGTAAGTTCCCTCTATGCCTACTTTCTGCAGGGTTTTGATCATAAATGGGTGTTGAATTTTCTCAAAATCTTTCTCTGCATCTATTGAGATGATCATATGGTTTTTCTCCGTCAGTTTTTTAATATGGTCTATCCCATTGATTGATTTGCGTATGTTGAAGAATGCTTGCATTCCTGGGACAAACCCCTCTTGATCATGGTGTATGATCCTTTTAATGTGCTGCTGGATTCTGTTTGCTAGTATTTTGTTGAGGATTTTTTCATCCATGTTCATCAGTGATATTGGTCTTTAGTTTTCTTTTTTTGTGACATCTTTGTCTGGTACTGATATCAAGGTGATGGTGGTCTCATAGAATGAGTTTGGAGTGTTCCTCCCTCTGTGCTTCCTCGACTTAGTTAACTATTTCCTTAATTCCTTAATATTAGGGAAGTTTTCAAGTATAATCTCTTCAAATACTTTCTTAGTCTCTTTCTTTTTCTCTTCTTCTTCCGGGACCCCTATAATTCGAATGCTGGTGCGTTTAATATTGTCCCAGAGGTCTCTGAGACTGTCCTCAATTCTTTTCATTCTTTTTCCTTTATTCTGCCCTGCAGTAGTTATTTCCACTATTTTATCTTCCAGGTCACATATCCGTTCTTCTGCCTCAGTTATTCTGCTATTGATCCCTTCTAGAAAATTTTTAATTTCATCTATTGTGTTGTTCATGATTGTTTGTTTGTTCTTTGGTTCTTCTAGGTCCTTGTTAAATGTTTCTTGTATTTTCTCCATTCTATTTCCAAGATTTTGGATCATCTTTACTATCATTATTCTGAATTATTTTTTAGGTAGACTGCCTATTTCCTCTTCACTTGTTAGGTCTGGTGGGTTTTTCCCTTGCTCCTTCATCTGCCGTGTGTTTCTTTGTCTTCTCATTTTGCTTAACTTCTTGTGTTTTGTGGTCTCCTTTTTGCAGGCTGCAAAAAGGTTTGTAGTTCTGTTGTTTTTGGTTTCTTCCCCCAGTGACTAAGGTCGGTTCAGTGGGTTGTGTAGGCTTCCTGGTGGAGGGGACTGGTGCCTGTGTTCTGGTGGATGAGGCTGGGTCTTGTCTTTCTGGTGGGCAGGTCCACGTCTGGTGGTGTGTTTTGGTGTGTCTGTGACCTTATTATGATTTTAGGCAGCCTCTCAGCTAATGGGTGCGGTTCTGTTCCTGTCTTGCTAGTTGTTTGGCATAGGGTGTCTAGCACTGTAGCTTGCTGGTCATTGAGTGGAGCTGGGTCTTGGCATTGAGATGGAGATCTCTGGAAGATTTTTGCCATTTGATATGTCGTGGAGCTGGGAGGTCTTTGGTGGACCAATGTCCTGAACTTGGCTCTCCCACCTCAGAGGCACAGCCCTGATGCCTGGCTGGAGCACGAATATCCTGTCCTTCACACGGATCAGAATAAAAAGGGAGAGAAAAAGAAAGAAAGAAAGATAAAGATGATAAAATAATAAAATTAAAAAGTTATTAAAATAAAAAGAAAATAATTATTAAAAATTTTTAAAGGAATTTAAACAAAGAAAGAAAGGAAGAAGAGAACAAACAAACCAAAAAACAAATCCATCAATGATAACAAGCACTGAAAACTGTACTAAAAATAAAAAAAACAAAAAAAGAAACCTACAAAAAAATGGACAGTCAGAGCCCTAGGAGAAATGGTAAAAGCAAAGCTATACAGACAAAATCACACACAGAAGCATACGCATACACACTCACAAAAGGAGAAAACGGGGGGAAAATATATTGTTGCTCCCAAAGTCCACCTCCTTAATTTGGGATGATTCGTTGTCTATTCAAGCGTTCCACAGATGCAGGGTACATCAAGTTGATTGTGGAGATTTAATCTGCTGCTCCTGAGGCTGCTGGGAGAGATTTCCCTTTCCCTTCTTTGTTCTCACAGCTCCCGGGGCTCAGCTTTGGATTTGGCCCCGCCTCTGCCTGCAGGTCTCCTGAGGGCATCTGTTCTTTGCTCAGACAGGACGGGGTTAAAGGAGCTGCTGATTCAGGGACGCTGGCTCACTCCGGCCGTCGGGAGGGAGGGGCATGGAGTGCGGGGCGAACCTGCAGCGGTAGAGGCCGGCATGACATTGCTCCAGCCTGAGGCGCGCCGTGCGTTCTCCCGGGGAAGTTGTCCCTGGATCACGGGACCCTGGCAGTGGCGGGCTGCACAGGCTCCCCGGAAGGGGTTGTGGATAGTGACCTGTGCTCACACACAGGCTTCTTGGTGGCGGCAGCAGCAGCCTTAGCGTCTCATGCCCATCTTTGGGGTATGCGTTGTTAGCCGCGGCTCGCGCCTGTCTCTGGAGCTCCTTTAGGCAGCGCTCTGAATCCCTTCTCCTCACGCACCAGGAAACAAAGAGGCAAGAAAAAGTCTCTTGTCTCTTCGGCAGCTCCAGACTTTTCCCCGGACTCCCTCCCGGCCAGCCGTGGTGCGATAACTCCCTTCAGGGTGTGTTCACACCGCCAACCCCAGTCCTCTCCCCGCGCTTCGACCGAAGCCCGAGCCTCAGCTCCCAGCCCCGCCCGCCCCGGTGGGTGAGCAGACAAACCTCTCGGGCTGGTGAGTGCCGGTCGGCACCCATCCTCTGTGCGGAAATCTCTCCACTTTGCCCTCCGCACCCCTGTGGCTGCGCTCTCCTCTGTGGCTCCGAAGCTCCCCGCCTCCGCCACCCGCAGTCTCCGCCCGCGAAGGGGCTTCTAGTGTGTGGAAACCTTTCCTCCTTCACAGCTCCCTCCCACTGGTGCAGGTCCCTTCCCTATCCTTTTGTCTCTGTTTATTCTGTTTTCTTTTGCCCTACCCAGGTACGTGGGGGGTTTCTTGCCTTTTAGGAGGTCTGAGGTCTTCTGCCAGCGTTCAGTAGGTGTTCTGTAGGAGTTGTTCCACGTGTAGATGTAGTTCTGATGTATCATCTGTGGGGAGGAAGGTGATCTCTGCGTCTTACTCTTCCACCATCTAGAAGCTCCTCCTCTGATGTATGATCCTTTTAATGTGCTGTTGGATTCTGTTTGCTAGCATTTTGTTGAGGGTTTTTGCTTCTATGTTCATCAGTGATAGTGGCCTATAGTTTTCTTTTTTTGTAACATCTTTGGTTTTGGTATCAGGGTGATGGTGGCCTTGTGGAAAGAGATTGAGAGTGTTCCTTTGCTATATTTTGGAAGAGTTTGAGAAGGATGGGTGTTAGCTCTTCTCTAAATGATTGATAGAATTCGCCTGTGAATCCATCTGGTCCTGGGCTTTTGTTTGTTGGAAGATTTTTAATCACCGTTTCAATTTCAGTGCTTGTGATTGGTCTGTTTATATTTTCTATTTCTTCCTGGTTTAGTCTCAGAAGGTTGTGCTTTTCTAAGAATTTGTCCATTTCTTCCAGGTTGTCCATTGTATTGGCATATAGTTGTTTGTAGTAATCTCTCACGATCCTTTGTATTTCTGCAGTGTCAGTTGTTCTCCTTTTTCATTTCTAATTCTACTGATCTGAGTCTTCTCCCTTTTTTTCTTGATGAGTCTGGCTAATAGTTTATCAATTTTGTTTATCTTCTTAAAGAGACAGCTTTTAGTTTTATTGATCTTTGCTATCGTTTCCTTCATTTCTTTTTTCATTTATTGAATCTGATCTTTATTATTTCTTTCCTTCTGCTAACTTTGGGGTTTTTTTTTGGTTCTTCTTTCTCTAATTGCTTTAGATGTAAGATTAGGTTGTTTATTTGAGATGTTTCTTGTTTCTTGAGGTAGGATTTTATTGCTATAAACTTCCCTCTCAGAACTGCTTTTGCTGCATCCCATAGGATTTGGGTCGTCGTGTTTTCACTGTCATTTGCTTCTAGGTATTTTTTGATTTCCTCTTTGTTTTCTTCAGTGATGTCTTGGTTATTTAGTAGCATATTGTTTAGCCTCCAGGTTATTGTATTTTTTACAGTTTTTTTCCCGTAATTGTTATCTAGTCTCATAGCGTTGGGGTTGGAAAAGATACTTGATACAATTTCCTTTTTCCTAAATTTGCTGAGGCTTGATTTGTGACCCAAGATATGATTTATCCTGGAGAATGTTCCATGTGCATTTGAGAAGAAAGTGTAGTCTGTTGTTTTTGGATGGAATGTCCTGTAAATATTAATTAAGTCCATTTTGTTTAAAATATCATTTAAAGCTTGTGTTTCCTTATTTATTTTCATTTTGGATGATCTGTCCATTGGTGTAAGTGGAGTGTTAAAGTCCCCTACTATGTGTTACTGTCGATTTCCCTTTTTATGGCTGTTAGCATTTTCCTTATTTACTGTGGTGTTCCTATGTTCGGTGCATAAATATTTACAATTGTTATATCTTCTTCTTGGATTGATCCCTTGATCATTATGTAGTGCCCTTCTTTGTCTCTTGTAATACTCTTTATTTTAAAGTCTATTTTGTCTGATATGAGAATTGCTACTCCAGCTTTCTTTTGATTTCCATTTGCATGGAATATCTTTTTCCATCTCCTCACTTTCATTCTGTATGTGTCCCTAGGTCTGAAGTGGGTCTCTTGTAGGCAGCATATATATGGGTTTTGTTTTTGTATCCATTCAGCCAGTCTATGTCTTTTGGTGGGAGCATTTAATCCATTTACATTTAAGGTAGTTATCAATATGTACATTCCTATTACCATTTTCTTAACTGTTTTGGGTTCATTATTTTAGGTCTTTTCCTTCTCTTGTGTTTCCTGCCTAGAGAAGTTCCTTTAGCATTTGTTGTAGAGCTGGATTGGTGGTGCTGAATTCTCTTAGCTTTTGCTTGTCTGTAAAGGTTTTAGTTTCTCTGTCGAATCTGAATGAGATCCTTGCTGTGTAGAACAATCTTGGTTGTAGGTTTTTCTGTTTCATCATTTTAAATATGTTCTGCCACTCCCTTCTGGCTTGCAGAGTTTCTTCTGAAAGATCAGCTGTTAACCTTATGGGGATTCCCTTTTATGTTATCTGTTGCTTTTCCCTTGCTGCTTTTAATATTTTTTATTTGTATTTAATTTTTGATAGTTTGATTAATATGTGTCTTGACATGTTTCTCCTTGGATTTATCCTGTATGGGACTCTCTGCACTTCCTGCACTTGATTAACTCTTTCCTTTCCCATATTAGGGAGGTTTTCAACTATAATCTCCTCAACTATTCTGTCAGGCCCTTTCTTTCTCTCTTCCTCTTCTGGGACCCCTATAATTCGAATGTTGGTGCATTTAATATTGTCCTGGAGGTCTCTCAGGCTGTCCTCAATATTTTTCATTTTTTTTTTATTAGGCTCTGCAGTAGTTATTTCCACTCTTTTATCTTCCAGGTCGCTTATCTGTTCTTCTGCCTCAGTTATTCTGCTACTGATACCTTTTAGAGAATTTTTAATTTCACTTATTGTGTTGTTCATCTTTGGTTGTTTGCTGTTTAGTTCTTCTAGCTCCCTGTTAAACGTTTCTTGTATTTTCTCCATTCTATTTCCAAGATTTTGGATCATCTTTACTATCATTATTCTGAATTCTTTTTCAGGTAGACTGCCCATTTCCTCTTCATTTGTTAGGTCTGGTGGGTCTTTATCTTGCTCCTTCATCTGCTGTGTGTTTCTCTGTCTTCTCATTTTGCTTAACTTACTGTGTTTGGGGTCTCCTTTTTTTCAGGCTGCAGGTTCGTAGTTCCCATTGTTTTTGGTGTCTGCCATCAGTGGGTAAGGTTGATTCAGTGGGTTGTGTAGGCTTCCTGGTGGAGGGAACTGGTGCCTGTGTTCTGGTGGATGAGGCTGGATCTTGTCTTTCTGGTGTGCAGGACTGAGTCCAGTGGTGTGTTTTGGGGTGTCTCTGAACTTAGTATGATTTTAGGCAGCCTCTCTGCTAACGGGTGGTGTTGTGTTCCTGTCTTGCTAGTTGTTTGGCATAGGGTGTCCAGCACTGGAGCTTGCTGGTCGTTGAGTGAAGCTGGGTCTTAGCATTGAGGCGGAGATCTCTGGGATAGCTCTTGCTGATTGATATTACGTGGAGCCGGGAGGTGTCTGGTGGTCCAGTGTCCTGAAGTTCGCTCTCCCTCCTCAGAGGCACAGGCCTGACACCCGGCCGGAGCACCAAGAGTCTGTCAGCCGCATGGCAGTGAATGTGGCTGTCTCCATTCTGAAGTCAGATTATGAGGGTCTGCAGTAGCTGTTCAGCTAGAACAGGCTGACTTGGGAGCATTTTGTCTATGAGACTGTCTCCAGCAGCCGGTGGCTAAAAGAGTAGGTCTCCACATGTGCTGCCAGAATCTTAAACGTTTATATAGAGGTCTTCACTGGGTTCAGTCCCGGATTCGGTACAGATGGTCTCAAGAACACCTTACTCTCTCAAGGCTGTGTGCTTGAAACAGCGCCTAAGCCTGAGGGTCTACAAGCTGCAGGAAGACGAGACCGCCTGGGGCGGCCTGCCAGCCGTGATTCTTGCCACAAACCCTGCTTCTGTCGTGCAATCCAGCTTCCCCCACCGCTCTGCAATGAGTTTTCACTGAAGCTTTCTCTCTGTGCTGAGGAGATTCATGCTACCCAAGTTGCCCAAAGCCATAGAGCACATAAATATTTGGGCTGGGGTACAAATCCAGAATATCTGGCTCCAAGGTCTGCGTTACCCAACGAGAGTGGGGAGGCCACGCCCCTGAACGCCTCACCCCCGCGAGCCGCCTCCTCAAACCCCCACTGTCGCAGGAAGAGTTGCCCGCGCCGGCACTCCTGCACAGCCACATAAACTCCTCTCAGCGTTAGAGGCTCGTGTTTTCTGTCTAGCATGGGGTTCCGATCCTACCAGCCCCCGCGAATGAATGTGGAGCTACAGGCACTCGGAGGCTGGCACTGTGGCTGCGCTGTGGGAAGCAAAGCCTCTCCCCTTTGCCTGACATTCTTCCACATAACTTTCGCCTAAGTCAGTTAAGATAGATCTCTCCATCAGTTTTTTGGGGGAGGCCATGGTGTCTAGACTTCTCTTCTCAGAGAAAATCAGGTTTATCTCTGTTTCCTGTCCCGGTGCCCATCGCTTATCCATGATATGATGGTACCCTGACTCCCATGGTGGTTTGGAACTATGTCAAAATTTTCTGTTTTCACATTCTCTTTTTTTATCCATGCATGTTTTTACGGCTTAAACGTTTCTGATAGATCGGCCAGGCATGAATTCATCTTGTGTAAACGGTTTTCCAAACGGTCATTGAGCTCATCCCTTGTCAAAAAATTATGTGTTGCCAGCCCATGACCCGGGATCTCTTTAGGACCGTTATCAATGGAACTCGTACTGGCAACGTGGCAGCCTTGTTGTGGGGGCCGTTGGTGAGGACAGACTGCACCTTCTGGCCTAGTTTCATGGAGACACTTTGCCCCTGAGTCCTAGTGAAGGGTGCACATTTAGGCCATTCTGCAGGCCTTGGACATCCACAGCATTTGCTACTATGTGGTCTCATGACTTGGACACTTCCAGTGGGAGCTGGGGAGCAGACATCCCAGTGATACCCTGCTTGGTATTTGTTCACTTCTTGGCCTCCCAAGCATGGCTGTTATCCCAACTGTCAGTTGTCCCTGCTGATTTTCTTGCTGGCATTCTTCTTAGATTAGACCTCAAGAGGCTCTTAACTTTGGCTTTCAGGTATCTTGCGTGGTTCAACTTCAGTTCCTTTGGTCTCCCAGAGTTTTAGTTTGCCTCTGCTCCACCACTCTTGGGGAGCGTCTTTGTTCCCTTTGCTTGAGCCACCTTTCCATTTGGAGAAGGAGATTTTATCATACTGCTCATCTCTCTCTTACTTGGCTCCTTAGTTGCTCAAAGATAGTTCTTTCAAAGTCTCTGATATTTTGGATTCTTGGTGCACATTGCCCTAGATTTTCAATAAGATGTTTTCTAATCTACATGCCTCTTGTGGTTATTGCCGTACTTAACTCTTTCACATTCTTTCCTAACGAATGCTCACATTTGGTCAGAATGAAGTAAGTCAGCCTGTGGTGGATTTCTTTGGCTTTCCCTCTTCCACTGGGATGCTGGCCCTGATTTTTCTGGGACCAACATTTTAGAAGCCTTACTCAAAATGGCCTGATCAGTATCTCTTACTAATGATAGGCCTCCATCTTCCATAGCAGCCTAGGGTGAAGGGAGAGGACGGATGAAACCGATCGGTGCTATGTGGCAATATGGGGTGTCAGAGAACCTGGCTTCTAGCCTGTGGCAGTCACAGTTTTCCTGTATGATAGAAGGAAGGCCATTTCCCTTCTCTGGGCTATTTCATCCTTTTAATGAGAGGACTGGCCCATAGGAAGGGCAGGGGTGTATAAATGTGCTCCCAATGATTCAATTTCCATTACTATGTTTTCAACACGCACCCCTGTCCATGAGTAAAGAGTTAGATTCAGATCGAGTGAGCCTTGGGCAAGATTGTTGGATCCTTCTGGTATCTGAACCCTGGAATCAGGATTTAGATCAGAATTGGTGGCTGGGACTGGGCTATGTGGCTCTGGAGAAAAGGGTCCCAAACTTCCATTCTCTGTTTCATCACACCTAGCCCTGTACTCTGGCTCTTTAATCTTTTCGATTAAAGGGGTGGGGTGGGGATTACTGCTGACCAAGCTTAGTGTTTCTTTGAGTACAGTGATGCTGAACTTTTTTGTTTCTGAATAAGGGACCCCTGAAACTAATGAAAGAAACTAATGAAAGCTAGGGACCCTGTCCACCAAAAAATGCATGTACACGGACACACACACACACACACACACACACACCAATTCGAACCCAGATGTAGGGGGTTCATGACCTATGAAGGCAGTCCATGCAGTCTAGAGTCTAGGGATCCTTGGTTAATAGCTCCTGCCCTAGAAGGTGGCTCCTGGCCAGCACTGAGCTCAGCGTCCTCCCTTGCAGCTTGGTTATGCTCTGAGTTCATGGATGAGGACTAGTGTGGGTGATCAACAAACCACCAGAATTGATCCAGGGCCTTGTCTGTGTCTGGAAGGAGTCATTTTCCCTTGGATAGTAATTCTATAGCTGAGAAGTTGTGCTAAGCCCTGCTAGCAGTAAAAAGAAGGAATGAAGGCCAAGTGGGCAGATTCTCATGGCATCTCAGGTCAAGGAGCTTTCTGTGATGGGAGGCTTGCTGGTGGATGTAGAATCGCCAGGAAGTGCTTCTGTGGCTGGCAAATGGGGAAGAGAATCCATTGCTTTCTATTATACCAGCCAGAATCTATGAAAAACAGACCAGTGGAGAGTAAGCTAAAAGCTCAATTGAGAGTGAAGTTATGTTCCAATGCAAGGCAGTGGTTTGAATGAGGGTGAAGAACTAATGGATGAAATGAGTAGACTTAGAGAGCCAGTGACCTAGAAAAGCAGCAGCCTAAGGAAAAGTAAATGGTATAGGAGGGGGAACGTTCTTAGGGAAAACCTCTCTCACCCTGTATTTTATTTCTTGATGGAGGCATGATTTCCTTTGGGAGAGCTTGCTCATCTTTGCCAATGGAGCTGTGGGGACATGTGAGGGGGAAGCTGGGATCCAGAGAGTGGAGATTAGGAGTCGGGCAAAGAGCACCTCAGTGCGTGCAGATTCGTCCTTAATGTACCTGGGTTTGGTCCATTTTGAAGCAGAATGTCCTTTCTGAAGACTGAGCTGGGTTGAGTGCTGGCTCTACACACCCACCATGGTGAGCAGCAACTGTCTAAGAGGTGGAGCTTGTGAAACAGCTTTGGCTAGACTGGGGTACCATCAGAGAAATGCTCCTTTGGGGCTCACAGGCAGAGGAAAAAGGGGTCAGTTAGTTGGAATTCATCGTGTCAGTCTTGGGCATCTGTTTGACATCATGAATTTACCCCTGGCATTGACCCAGCCAAAGGGCTGGAGTGGCAGCTGAAGTGTAACTGTGGCAGGAGAGTCCTACTTTGCCTGTGGTGTATTCAAGTGGGATAAGCCAATGGGGCTTGGGGGCTGAATAGCTTTCTTTGCTCAAATGTAGCACTTTCCCTGCCTGAGGCAACATGCCGTTTCTGTGGGAGGTTGTAGGTAGCTCATGGGGTAATAGCCAAGGAAATATTTATAATCAACCACTTCAGAGGCGGCAGGAGTGACCTGCTGCTAACAGACCACTCACCATCACTTACTTGCCCCACCACAAGAAGGCAGAGAAGTTTTTTTTCCTCCCTCCCTCCTTCTTTCTTTCTCTCTTTCAGAGAGTACAGACAACTTTTTCAAGTCATTCCCTCTCTTCCTTCCTTCCTTCCTCCTTCCTTCCTTCCTTCCTCCCTCTCTCTCTCTCTCTCTCTCTCTCTCTCTCTCTTTCTTTCTTTCTTCTTAGACCTCTCGTATCATCTTTATAGTCAAGGACTTTTGGGAGAAAACTTTGAGAGTAGGTTACCAGGGAAAAGGTGCTGAGGAGGGGTGCCGGGCAAGCTGAATTAATGACCACTATAGGTTGCTGGGGATTCCTTGGCTTTCTTTAGGTTCACTCTTACGTTTGTGGGCCCTTGAGAAGAGTTTGACTTGTTCTTTAACCTTTGCTGTCAAATGCTAGGCTGGGGTCCATCCCATCACTTTTGTTCATTCTTGTTTGACAGGCCATGCTCTGGGTCTCAGACTCAACTGCTAGAGCCGCATCCAGGAGGGGCAGTTCCAGAAAGGTAACACATTCTGTTATGTTCTGTGGGCAACAGGAGTGGGGGCCAGACGGGACATGCTGGCGTCTGACTCAACTTTCACTTCTAGCGCAGAGCCTATTCCACAGCCCTCTCCTCAGATATATACATATCAGTGTGTGTGTGTGCACTTTTCTTCCTTCCTTCCTCCCTTCCCTTCCCTTTCCTCCCTCCCTCCTTTCTCTCTTTCTTTCTTTCTTTCCCCCTTCCTTCCTTCCTTCCCTTCTTTTCCTTTCTTTCTTGGCTATTTGGACCCAAAATGGACGCCTGACCCAAGAGTGGTCCCTACCAAGGCTGGCACCAAGGGCTTGGCCTAAGAGTGGCCTTGGCAATCAGCCAGACCATGCAGACAGTGCCCTCTGGGATTTGGACTAGAGAATGTTGAGAGGCTTGGTCAGTTGGTCATTTGAGGGGCACAGGCAAGAGAGCAGAGACACCATGAGAGATAATGTGACACATAAGAAAGAGAAATGGTGAGAGTAGCAGGTCCCCAGAGAAGCCTTAGTTCCTGATGACTTTCACCTTCCAAATTCCTCCTCTCACTTTTTAATTATTTTTTTACTGTGGAAGTTCTCAAACATATGCAAAATTAAAGATGATAGCTTAATAAACCCCATATACCAATCACCCAGCTTAAGCAATTATCATGGCCAATCTTGTTTCATTTAATTTCCACCCACTCCTTCCTCCCATCCCCTGGAGCACTAAAAGCAAAACAGCTTTTATTGAGGCATAATTTACAAACTATAAAATTTACCCACTTTAAGTGTAAAACTCAATGGCTTTTAGTAAATATACAGAGTTGTACAAATATCAATCACAACATCCAGTTTTAGAACATTTTTTATCACCCCCATAGATATTCCTTGTGCTCATTTTCCTGAACTCTCTTTCCCACCCTGAGCCCCCTGCAATGACCAATCTGCTTTCTCTATATATAGATTTGCCTTTTCAGGACATTTTATATAAATGGAATCATATAATATGCAGCTTTTGCTTCTAACTTCGTACACTTGGCATAATGTTTTTGAAGCTGTAGCATATATCGGCAGTGCGTACATTTTTTATTGCTGAGTAGTATTCCATTGTATGGAATGTTTATCCATTCACTACCTGATGGGCATTTGGGTTGTTACCACTTTTTGTCTATTATGAATAATGCTGTTGTAAATATTCACCCCTAGAACATTTTGAAGCAGACCTCTGATATTATCATTTCATCTGTAAATACTTGGGTATGTATCTCTAGATCAACCACAGGAGCCTTAAAAAAAACCCAATCATAGACACAACACCATTGCCACATGTAAAATAATTAATAATAATTCTTTAATACCATAGGCTATCCCATGAGATTAAAATTTCCAATTATCTCTTAGATGCTGTAGGATCTTTTTAGTTATATGTTTTGTTAGAGTCAGGATCTAAATAAGATCTACACATTGCAATTGCTTGATATGTATTTATGCTTTTTTATCTACAGGTTTCCCTATATCCTCTCTCCTTCTCTCTCTCCAATTTATTTGTTGAAGAAATGAGATCATTTGTTCTGTGGAGTTTCCCAGAGTCTGGATCTTGCTGATTGCATCACTATGATGTCTTTTAACGTGTTCCTCTGTCCTCTGTATTTCCTGTAAATTGGTAGTTGGATCAATGTTTGATCAGGCTCTTGTTTGCCTTTTGGCAAGACTTCTTCAGAGACGGTGCCATGTGCTTCTGTCAGGAGATGCACAATGTCCAGTCATCTCGCTCTTTGTGATGTTAGCAGCCACTGAGGATCATTAACTAGAACGAAGCCTGAATGAGACTCTCTTTGTCCTTTTCTACCCAAAGCACCTAGCTAGCCTGAGGAACTCATGTTCAAGCTGAGGCAGCATGGTGGGGTGGATCTGGAAACTCTGAAGCTTCTGCAAATGTGTGCATTTTGGAAGGAACTGCTTGGGTGGCATACCTGGTCTAGCAAGAAGTCCCAACTCTTTAGGCCTTCCTCTGTGTCTTATTTTGGGCTGCTATAACAAAACAGAAATTAAACAGTAGAAACTTATTTCTCATGGTTCTGGAGGCTGGGAAGTCCAGATCAAGGCAGCAATAGATTCAGTGTCTGGTGAGAGCCTGCTTCCTGGTTCATAGACTGCTGTCTTCTCACTGTGTCCTCACATGGTAGAAGGGATAAGAGAGCTCTCTGAGGTTTCTTTTATAAGGGCACTAACCCAATTCATGAGGGCTCCACCTTTGTGACCTGGGCACCTCCTAAAGGCCCCACCTCCAAATACCATCACATTAGGGGTTAGGATTTTGACATATGAATTTGGGGGGAGGGACACAAATATTCAGTGCATAACACTTCATCTCTCCAGTTATTGGGTTCTGTAATATACATACTGCCTCGTTGCTTTTTCCCAGTTTCCAGCACCTCCCCTCATTCCACCTTTTTCTTCATGTTTCCTTATCAATCCTTGCTTCCTCCTCTTCACTGCCCATCTTTCCATTCCTTATCAGTAACAGCCAGTTTGGGTACTGCATTATGAGTGAGAGGGAGAGATAGCCAGCCCGGCACATCTGATTGCTACACAACACTCTAAGCGCGTTCTGGCAGATGGTGGAGAAGATGGGAATTTGCCAGACAGTGGTATTTCCTGTTAATATTCATTTGTATTTGGCTTTCTATAGCATAGATGAGTACATGTTATCAAAATACAGGCGTCAAAGAAAGGTGAAACAGGGATCCAAACAAGAAGAGAGGACACAATGAACATTGCATTTTGCAAAGGAAATAATTCACATTTTCACAATTACGGTTGTCTTGTTATAAACTCTACCTGTCAGCAGGCCTCACTGTTTCAAATAAACAAACCCCAAAACTAGAAGAAAAAGCAAACAGGGGCACCTTGTTTAATTGGTGGAAAGTGATAGATGTTGTAAGCAGAGATGCAGCCATAATTCAATTTCACAAGTCCCCGAGAGCTGCTACATGCTCAGTGCTGACATGGCTTCTGCTCCCATGGTTCTCGCTAGCTCTCTGGGGAGATGGACACACGTGAGAGAATCAGAGAACAGGAGATGGAAACAAGCAAGTCGCTACAGGATGGCTCCTACATTAAGTGCTGGGGGGAGCTCACAGGCAGAAGCTAATGTGGGCTGAAGGAGCTGACACAGGCTTCTGGAAGGAGGTAGGACCCTGGCATCAGCAGCTCATACCAGTGTGTTTGGTGATACCTCTGGACCACTTACTGGATGCTTTTCCATTCCTCTGAGCACAGAAAGCAGATCTTGCAAATGCTGGCAAGAATCCATGCCTGAGAGTCTAAAAGACTCTGGCTGTCTGGGGCCACTGTGGCTCCTGGTGTGTGCAATCACTTCCTAACTCAAGTGGGGAAGGCTTTCTTCAGCGAGGCTGAGGTACAGCATTCAAAGGACACCGGAGGAAGGTTTGGGGGTTATTTCCAAAGTGAAAAAGGATTAGAGCCAGGGTTATCTTTATGAACTCATATACATACTTTTAGCTCCAGTATTTCTTGCTGGCTTGAAGGGGTGTGTAAGCAGTCATTTGGCCAGCTGTGTTCCCTATCAGGGAGGCGGTGTGGACGGTGGAAAGAACGTGGTTTTTGTATGAACTTGGACAGATTCTATACCCCTTCTGAGCTGCAGTTTCCGTATCTGTAAAGAGGCTCAGGATGCCTTGTGGGATTGTTTTGAGGGTTAAATAAAATGATTGATGTGAAAGTACTCAGAGCAACAATGGCAAACAGTAGGCGCTATTTGGATAATTGTGATGCAGTTCTGTGCATCCCTACAGGACGCCCCCTTGGTATGTGGCACCTTGCATCTCGGAGTTGGGGTCTACCTCAGGACACAGCCAGCTCTAAGGGATTTGTGAGGTGCGGCAAGATAGGGTCTGACGGCAATTACTCATCCTCAGCAGTTTAAAAATGACATTTGCTTGAGCTCCCGTAGGTTTTATGGATGCTTCCCCCTCCTTCATTTGCGTTTTGCTGGGTTGTCATCAGATGTTATCTGATCGGATGTTTCCGAGAAGGGCAGGCCCCTCCCTGTGGGCTGCAGAGGGAGGCCCGGGGCCGCGCGCTACCGGGGGGCGGGGCAGGGGCGGTTGTTCAGGCGGGCGGGCAGGCAGGTGAAGACTCGCTCCCGTCCCTGCCCTCCCGGAGGCCCCCAGCTCCCCGCCCGTGCCCGGCTCGCGGCGCAAGCAAGCTGTGCGCATGGCGCCCTCTGGTGCCCAGGAGCTGTCACTGCGCGGGTGCCCGCGCCCCCAGCCCGCCCCGACCCACAGATGATGATTGCGAAGATCCCTGGCACCGCCGCGCGCCTCCACCTCACTTCCCGGGTGTCCTGGGTTCCCCCTGGACTACAGGGCGCAGACCCAGGGGCGCTCCGTGTCTTTTATTTCTTTAGCAAAACTGTGCCTAAAACGGGGCGCTCTCTGGGCGCTAGGCCTTTGCCCCGAGGGCGCCGTCTCCTCCCGGTGGCGGCTCCTGCAAGAGAACACAGCCCGGGTTCCCACCGCGCCCCCTCGGGACCGCGGTGCCCGTCCTGTTCAGACGGTGCCACTGCCAGCCCCCATCCTGCAGCGCCCAGGTCGCTGCCATCTGCTGCCCTCGCCACCATTTGCGTTTGCGGAAGCACTCGGAGGAGAAAGGGGTGGGGGTTCTCCCTCTGGTCGCCAACTGGGAACTAAGCGTAATCTGCAGCCCCGGGAAGCCGG
This sequence comes from Lipotes vexillifer, assembly GCF_000442215.2. Taxonomy (NCBI): domain Eukaryota; kingdom Metazoa; phylum Chordata; class Mammalia; order Artiodactyla; family Lipotidae; genus Lipotes; species Lipotes vexillifer. The sequence goes on along the minus strand of NW_006779031.1, from coordinate 3,440,773 downwards.
GGAGATGCCCGCGTGTCAGTGGAACGCGGCGCTGCCGTTTAGAAAACCCTGTATCTGATCAGACGTAGAAATGGATTTTCACCCCCGCGCAGCTTCAGTCTATGTCTCAACAAACTATTAAGTAAACGGGATTTAACAAAGGGAAAATAAATTTGCGAGGGCCCGCTGTGTCGAAATGTGGGTTGCTATCAGCACCGGCGTTTAATCAGGACTGAATTATTAATACGTGGACGAAATTTATAGTGCATCATTAATACTTTTGAAAGACAGCATTCCAGGCGTCGTCTACGTCTTCCTTCTGCAGATGTGGATGGGATTCAAAATGTGTGTCTGGATCGCCTGCGCATTTTGAGCTGCAGTCTAATTATCATTCATTTCTGAATTTGGCCATAGGGCTTGTAACACCGGCCTTCATTTCCCCCTTGCTCGATGTTCTTAATGCCACGGAGATTTCTCTCCGCTCCCTCGTAATGAATTGTATTATTGAATAGCAGAGGCTGGGAGGCTATGTATTCATCCCTTAAGGTGTTAAAATGTTTTTAACGGCAAAAGTAAGAAGAAGAATTATTATTGTCTCAATTATGGTATTATCTTCTCTTACTTGAGTTTTTTTCTCCCCTCTCCTCTCCTTTTATATAAACTCGGCAGGACAGGTTTATCACAAGTAGAGTGTTCCAATTCAGTACCCATCACCAAATGTGTTTTCTGTGAAAGGCAGATCTGTAAGAGGTTGGAGAGAGAAAATGATAAGAGAAATAAAATTGCAAGAAACGCTTGCATGTCACTTTTAAGAAAACCCAAGGCTTACAGGAGCACTCCCGTTGTGTGGGTCTTCTTAAATGTGCATTTTTCTTCTTGTTCTTTTTTCATCACCTGTCCTCTTATATTTTTAATTTTATTGTTGCACATGTGCAAAGTTCAAAGCTCAAACTTAATTTCTTCTGCCGGTGTTCAAACGCTTGCTTCTCTGTGTAACTGTGCAACCTCCTTGCAAGGGGGAAATTTGGGAGGGAATACCAGGAGAAATATTGAAGATGATTCCCACTGCTCAGGACTTAGCACAGACCTGTATACCTCTGGTTTAGCGGGACGTGAGCTGGACTCCTGAGAGAAGGAGACAGAGCCAAAGGGGCACTGGTTTGTTTGTTTCGTGTACTTGGTCTTCTTGGAAGATGGGGTTGGTTGGTGGACCTCAGGCTGGACTCCCAGAAAGGGCCATTGGATATTTTCATGGCGTTATTAGCACTTTTCAAGGTGGGAGGCATGGCGGGAGTGGCCTGGCCCCCTGTGACCCTGCCCTTGATCTCCAGGCCTGATGATGGGGAGCTGTGGCAGCCTGAGGCTGCAGGAGTGCTGGGGACAGCTAAGAGTTAAGCTGGGGATCTCAGTTGCGACGAGCACTAGTAATGCAAGTGTTCCCCTCTGATTCTCAGCCTCAGTTTCCTCATACAGAGAAGGGGGATGACAACCTGTAGGGCTGAATGGGGATCAGAGGGGGGTCATCCAGTGGACAACTCATAGGAAGCGCTCAAGTTATTGTAGTGCTTCTGCTTTGTTGAGAATGTGGATCCTGAGAAGTCTCACGTGTGTGTGGAGTGGGGGAGGGGAGAAGCAGAGGGAGAAAGAAGCCTTCCATTAGAATTCCTTCCACATGAGAATAGCAAAGCGCAGTGACTCTAGGAGAGAGAGAGGAGTACTTATGTTCAAGAGGGACTAATGTCAGGGTGAACATAGTGATGGAATGGAAATATTTCTGAGTTTATAAAGCCATGGACAAGGCTGGATTAAAGAGCTGAGGACTTATCTCAAAGCTGACAGGATGCTGAACCATCATCAAATCTACCAATAAGGTAGAAGGAAAACAATCTCCAGAAAAATGAGAAGCACTGAAACCAAGGCAAGAAGAATGGAAGTTAGACCCAGAAAGAACTCTGTGAGTGAGGGCTGTGGTCAGTGTTTGGCAAAGGGAGAAAGCGAAATCTTGTGCGGAAATACAGTATCTCTGCAGAGCCCTGCCTGGGAGCACAGCATGGGAGCGGGCGGTGCAGTGGCTGGCTCTGGAGGCGCCTTTCCACACCACGTGCTCACATGAATACAAATTTCTCCTTTCTGTTTTCATCGGAAGCTGAAATTGATATCTTCTGTGGAGGATTAGACTGAAAAACAGCCATTTCCAGAATCAAAGTTCCCCCTTTCGTGAACGGCGTTAGCAGCCCTGGAATGGCTTTTATTTCGAGGGAAGCTTTTTATTCATACACTCATTTACAGACACACACCAAATGCCTGACCATCAGGAAGATTTAATTTAATTAATTTATTTATTTTTTGTGGTACGCAGGCCTCTCGCTGTTGTGGCCTCTCCCGCTGTGGAGCCCAGGCTCCGGACGCGCAGGCTCAGCGGCCATGGCTCACGGGCCCAGCCGCTCCGCGGCATGTGGGATCCTCCCGGACCGGGGCACGAACCGGCGTCCCCTGCATCGGCAGGCAGACTCGCAACCACTGTGCCACCAGGGAAGCCTCATCAGGAAGATTTTAATTTTCACAAGGCGACAAGCAGTTTTGGTTGCCATGGCATTTGTCAATATCATTTTCACTGTATAACCTCTTACAGACCCTTCATTTCTATAAAACCTACTCAGGATTTCAATCCTACTACGGCTACTTGTTGTTGTTGTTGGCCAAGTGTGTCATGGTTATCGTATTAACTTGTTGTTTTTGGCCAAGTGTGTCATGGTTATCGTATTAACAAAGCTTTCTTGGGCAACGCTGACTCTCCTTTTCAAGGATTAACAATACCAGGCTAGCTGTGACTTTGCAGTTTTTAAAAACTCTTTATCAGGATTTCTGTAGAGATGATAACTTTGAATGTT
>NW_006779031.1:3432751-3437893 GCF_000442215.2 Lipotes vexillifer | reverse complement strand
TTTCCTGCCTGGCTAGAAAAGTAAGCTTTTGCAAATATATTTAAGGGGAAATTAATCTGTACCTAAGTGGGAGTGGGGGAGGTATGTGACATGTTATATAAGCTTCTAAAATGTCTTCTTCCCTCATGGATACAGTGGCAAAAATCCCCCTTTGTGACTAGAAGTCAATTACTTCTGGAGGTGCGGTTGGCTTTCATCAGAAATGGGATGGTACATTTTATATTAGTTATTAATTGATAGAATCTCTGTTTTGTGGTTGCCCTGAGGAGGATGGAATCAACTCTTTGCCTCAGATTGGTTTTGAAGTCAAGGCTGATGATGTCATACATGTGCCAGGATGGAATGAAACAGCCATTCCATCGTGAGGCTTTCTGGGGCAAGCAGGGCAGGCTCCTAAGCAGGTCCATTTAACTTGAATGAAGGAAGAGGCTAGTGGTTTTATTTGGTTTCATTGTGATTAGGGCATGGGGTAGGGGTGAGGGTTCCCTGAGATTTTGATGGCTTGAACTTCCCTGCTGGCACGAAAGGAGGGATCACCTGGACTTTCTTCTGGGCTTGTGCAAACGTGGGGCAAAAGAGAAAGGGGAGGTGGGGCCGGAAAGCCATCAGCAATCAAACATAAAATGTGGAGTCATAATCTTTATTACAATTGATCTCTGATGTTTCACTGATGACTGAATTGTGCCATACTTCATTTCATTGAATTTGAACTTGTTTAAGTAAAGCCATTATGGTGCTCTATGAGGCCTGCAGCCTGAGACCAGTGAGGGTCATGAACGTTCCTTTGGATACCTTGTTCGAGAGCCCAGCATTGTGTATTCTGAGAAGTGAGATGAATGCCTCGTTCACTATCAGTGCTGTGTGGAACTCTGAAGAGGATAAGGAATGCCTTGCTGAGACCTTGTATTGTAGCATTAAATGCATGCCAAGACACGTGTGACCTTGATTTACATTTCCGGTATCTGTGAGGCAATAAATTCCCAGAGTTCTTTACCCCAAATAGGCAACCTTGGATAAGGAATTGTTGTAGCCATTGGTCAGACCAGGCGGCCAGACCATTGGCAGTGGCCCAAGAGTCTGTAAAAAAAAAAAAAAAATGCAGATGGGACCGATTGTTGGCCAGGGTATCCTCTAGTGCTAAGATGATGGCCTGCAGTTGGGTCAATTTTGATGACACTTGGGTCCTGTCCCTAATTAGGGACATCTAGTTTAGATGATGAACAGCAGTGCTGCTATCTGTAAAGCGTACAAACTCCCTTTTCGGATCTGAAGTTGATCCCAAGGGGCTCCCCAGGTGATTGTTGAGTCTGGGACAGGGGTAGTCTCCTTCAGCACCGTTGGATCTGTCAGGGGCCTGAGGACAGAGGAGGCCACACATTCCTATAGGTGGGATATGCCAGAGGTCCCAGGTTTGGCCCCAACACGTAAATATCATTTTCATTTCAATAAGGAGGGGTGCCGCTGCCATGATCAAAAGCATCCCGGGCAACTGGATGCAGAGAGTCTCCTGGGAGAGTCTCCATCTTCAGAAGGGCCCTGTATGCTCAAATAGCCAGCAGTTGTTGCTCTAATGCATGTAGCGTGGGGCTGAGGAGAACATTTTTTGCACCAGAAAAAAGAAAGGTTTTTTACATAGACAACTTGTAGCCATCCTAGGTGGTCAAGAGACTGCAGAGGGCATGAGAGGAGGTCGCTGAAGCCTCTACAGTGAAGGACTCTCTGGAAGACACTAATGGGACTGCCTGTTGTCTTGCAGTTTGGATACATTCTAGAGCCTTTTGTTGGTGGGAACCTCATTCAAGGTGGGCTGATTTGTAAGTAACAGCATAAGTGGGCTTAAGTAAAATTTGTAAACAAAGAATACGTCGCCTTGGGAACCCAAAAGTATCTAAAAGTTGTTCAGCTTGTTTGAATGATGTGGGTGCTGAAGGGGTCAGTAGTTGTTTCTTGACAGTATCAGGGTGGAGTGGCCCTGGGCTGGCCAAATGATTCCCGGGAGTTTAACCAAATGGTGGGGCCTGCTTAGTACTCGGTGTGGGGCAGTGGCTCATCCCGTTTTGTGAGCTCCTTTGTGAACATTTTTGTGTCCTGAATGAGTGTGTCAGATGAATCTCTTCAGAGGAAGATGTCATCAGTGGGATATTATACCTGTGCTCCTAAGGAAAGTTGGATGCTGTTGAGACCTTCCCTGCAAAGATTGTGTGCAATGGCAGGGTTGTTGAGATACTCCATGTGTAGCTGGGTCAGGTGTATGATGTCTCTTTGAAGATGAGGGCAAACTTCAGCTGAGAGACTGTGGAAATAGCCGCTGAATAGAACACATTCACCAAATATTTAATAGCAAAACATTTTCCAGTTGTTGATTGGTGGATTGGATCCAGTAATTTCAATAATATTAGTTATGAGAGCTGTGTAGTAAAGAATTTAATCTTGCCCAAAGACAGGTCCAACCTTTGCCCTCAGCTTCTTGGAGTTAATATCTAAGCCCTTGAAATGCCATGCCTGATAGGAATATCTTTGTTTGTCTCAGGGCCTTGGGCCACACTAACAGTCTGATTAAGTGTGGGAGCTTTGGGTCATGGGGTATCACTTGGCTTCTGGGGGGGCTGGAGATTGAGGTCAGCCACATGGATGGCCAGCCAGATTTATGCAATCAAGCCCCAGTAAAGACTCTGGACTCAAGGCTCAGGTGAGCTTCCCTGATGGGCTATACTCCATGTGTATTGTCACATACTGGTGCCAGGAAAGGAATGCTGTCCATGACTCTGTGGAGAGAGGACAGCTGGAAGCTCTACATTTGGAACTTTCCTGGACTTGGCCCCATGTATCTCTTCCCTTGGCTGATTTTAATCAGGGAGGGGGTCCATGTGGTTCTGTTTCTGTCACACCAGTTGTAAATACCAAATATTTAATTTTATTTCAATTTATTACTCATTGGATTGGAGCATCCATGCCCACTGTGGGATATGTTAGGGCAATAGGCCCTGTGACCGTGGGGAATTTAGTCAAGGCAGAGGTTCTGATGGTTAAGGTGAGGCACACCGTTTCTCCCTATACTTGATGTTTGGTAATTCCCTAAGAGTATAGAGGATACCTTGTTTAAATTTAGTGAGACTTACAGGTACAACTGTAATTTGGGCCCCAGTATCAATTAAGGCCATGAAAGTTTGCCAACTGGTGCGTTTCAGCAGATGTTAAAGTTAATTTAGAACCTGTTTGAGAAGTGCAAAGCCAATCAGCAAACTTTTACCTTTCTGTTGCATAAATCGTTTTCGTACGATCTGGATATACGATTGGGTCAAACTGCAGGCCTCTGTTTCAGTTTCTCTCCTCCCCCCGCCCCACATAAATTTTTTTTTTGTTTCTTTTTGTTTGTTTGTGTTGGTCGTTACTGGATATACCTTGTATTGGAGGACTCTTCTCTACCCTGGTCATGTTTATAAGTTTCTTCCTCCAGAGAGTCCCAAATCAGTATTATCAGGGTTAGGGACCTTTCTTATGGCAATTATTGTTTTACTGGGTCTAGACACTCTGGGCTTAAGTTGAGTCTGAATTAACCTCTTGGTGTGTTGATTAGATGTGGCACTCAGTAGGACCCAGAGTCTTCATTGATCCATTTTACAATCGTCTAATAAGGCGATGGTGTCCTCTGGTTCTTTAAGAGGGTTGGGAACAAAGCATTAAGGATGCTTTTCATAAAGGTCTGTGCCACAGGGGGACCAGGGGTGTTTTCCCCTATTGGGGATCAAGATACTTGTCGCACCAGAGGCACTTAGGGTCCTAGTATGCCATCTGATTTTAGGAATGTGACCTCAGCACTCCACGTGAAAACTGTTCTTCTTTACACCAGTGACCACCCGTGACCATCATATTGCACATTATCAGTCTTTTCCCTGGACACTGTATAGAATAGGACCAGTGCCTGGTTGAAATATACATCCAACAATCACAGGGTGAGAGTCGTTCCCCTGAGTCTAGCATCAGTCATAGCTTGTGCAGGAATTGAGACCCGTGACTCAATCTGAGACAGGTAGGTCCACGCTGAGATACCCAACTCAGGGCCACTTTAAGGAGGGTCCCAATCCCATAGCCTTGGCCATAAATGCAAAACTTCTGGCTTGGGTAGGTTAAATCAGTGACCGAAGCTTGCTAGGGCTTATTAAATGCGGCAGCAACTCCAATGCAAGCTCACCAGCAGGCAGCAGCACAGTTCAAAGAGCACGCTAGGCAGAAGGCAGTAGATAGCAGCTCAGAGTATATCTGCCAGCAGGCTGTGGAGCCAGGTAGTTCACTGAAAACAACAGAAGAAAGAGCTCCAGGAGGTGTCAGGCATCTTTTAGACGATACTGCTCTCAGCACCAACTGTCTTGGAGTTCCTCCATGGAAGGGCAGTATCATACCCACTACCCCCACCCCAAATTGGTTCGGATATTGAGGTGATGATGTCACACATGCACCAAGAGGGTGTGAAAAGGTTTATTATTCATATCACGAGGCTTTCTGGGGAGAGTAGGGCAGGCATTCAACCCATCCACTTGGCTTGAGCGAAGGAGGGGGTGAGTGGCTCTGGTTTTTAGTGTGGGTAGAAGATGGGGCCGTGGTGAAGATTCCTGCACGTGGGTTGGGGTGTTTTGGGTTTGAACTTTCTCACCAGCACCGGGGGAGAGAGTGCCCAGCCTTTCTTATTGGCTTGCTAGATGGGGGGCAAAAAGCAAAAAGGGAAAGGAGCTTGAAAGCTGTCAGAAGTCAAATATCAAAAATGGAGCTTGACTTTTTGTTACCATCTTCCTGTCACTTCAGATGATATATTACATGCACGAATACAGTTAATGGGAGAGTAAGATCAATAAAATGGTGAAACTGCCAAATTACTTCAAGGGAAAATATCACATATTGAGTTCAAAGGCAATCAGTTGGGAGATAAAAATGATCACACACCATAGAAGCAAAAACAGAACTCTGGAATGAAATGACTTTGGCCAAAGCTAAAGAAAACGGAGCACTCCTTGGCTGTGCCGTGGTCAGTTCCTGAGGGCTCCCAAACTATTAAGAGAAAGTAAACACCTAGCATTATCCCATTTAATACGTTTTCAAGGAAGGTCAAGGTTTTAAAAAAGTTCTTTGTTTATACTATCCTCAAGC
>NW_006779031.1:3429809-3432604 GCF_000442215.2 Lipotes vexillifer | reverse complement strand
CCTAAGCTAGTCAACCGATTTTTGGGGTAGCCAAATTGCTCTCTCTCAAGCTGCACTCTCCAGTGTGGTAGCCAGTAGCCATGGATGGCTGTCAAGCACTTGGAATGTGGTTAGTATGAATTGAGTTGTGCTGTAAATGTAAAATACAAAGACTTAGACTTTGTATTCGTAACCTAGGGCTGCCGTAACAAAGTACCACAAATTGGGTGGCTTAAACAACAGAAATCTATTTCCTCCTAGTCTGGAGGCTAGAAGTCTGAGATCAAGGTGTCAGCAGGGTTGGTTATTTCTGAGGGCTCTAAGGGAGAATCTGTTCCCTGCCTCTTCCCTTGCTTCCAGTGGTTTGCTGTCAATGTTGGGCGTTCCTTGGCTTCTGCTACGTCACCCCAACCTCCGCCTTTGTCTTTACTTGGCCTTTTCTCTTTGTGTGTGTCTGTCTCTGTGTCCAAGTTTCCCCCTTTAATGAGGATAACAGTCCTATTGGATTAGAGCCCACCCTAATGACCTCACCTTAACGTGATCATCTGCAAAGACCCTCTTTCAGATGAGGTCATAGTCACGAGTACTGGGTATTAGGACTTTAACATCTTTTTGAGAAATTCAGTTCGACCCATAACCGATTTCAAAGACTTGGTATGATAAAAAGAATGTAAAATATCTCCTTAATAATTGTTTTGTTAATTACATGTTGAAATGACAGTAATTTTGATATATTGGGCTAAATAAAATATACTATTAAAATTAATTACACCTCTTTCTTTTGGCTTTTTAAAATGTGGCTGCTAGAAAATTTTTAAATGATCTCTGTGACTTGCATTTGTGGCCCAAATGCTATTAGATAGGACTTCTCTATAGCAGAGATTGGCAAACTATGGCCTAAACACCAGATCTTGCTCACTGTCTGATTTGTAAATAAAGTTTTACTGGAACCCAGCCATGTTTATTCATGTATGTATTGTCTATGGCTTCTTCCATCCTACAATAGCAGATTTGATTAGTTGTGACAGAGATCATACGGCCTGCAAAGCCTAAAAACTTACGATCTGGCCTCTTATAGACAAAGTTTGCTGACATCTGCTCTAAACAATGGCTCTGATCCTGTCACTGCCCTGCTCCAGAAGCAACGATGTGTCTCTGTTGCTTATTGGAGACCCTTCAGCCAGACCACCCTGGCTCCCCATATGCCTCACCCTCCCCACTGATCATCAGAGGAAACTCTTTTAGACCAAAGGGCTGGGACCATGGCTCCTCTTGTAAACCCTGCACTGCTTAGCCACTGCTTGGCACTCTAGGGCCATAAAAGATGTTCTAGAATTAACTGCAAATGTTACAGGCACTTGGTTAGCAGGTAGGGTGTGGGGAAAAGTGAATCTGAACAGAGATGAGCTTTACTAGACTTTTGTCGCCTCTCATCAGATGTGTGAAGGAAAACCCACATCCAAGTGGTTCCAGGTTCTACCTGCAGGCACTGTAGGGCCCCATTGGTTTGAGCTACTAGTGCTGCTTTTGATAACTGCAGCTATCATTTACTGCGAGCTTACCAGGTGCCAGGCTTTTTGCTAAAGGCATTATTTCATGTAATCTTCCCAAGCCGAGAGTTTGGTACAGTCAGTTCTGCTGTAAACTCTAGTTCTGAAAAATGTGCATTTGTTCTAATGCGATTGATGTATTAGGGAGCAATTTGAGCATGACATGGACTTCGAGCTTGCTTATGCGTGATCTCTTCCACGAGAAATTCTTGGTGAACACGGGAAACCGCATGCAGCTGAACTGAGCCACATGGTGGTACGCAAAGCGTGTGCATGTGCGTGCGCTCGTGCACACACACACACACACACACACACAATTCAAACGTCCACCAGCTCTCTTAGTTCACTGTGTGTGATATGAGCCACGCCCGCCCACATCTGCTTTATAAATTTCTGTTCGCTTCCAGATCACCCTCCACCACGGCACAAGAACTCACAAGCTGCAGCTCTCCCAACAGCTGCTTCCACAGGTAAATATCAGGTCTTTTTAAAGTGCCACCTTTATTGTAGTATTTATGTATTTCTTAACCGTCTAACATGTAAAACAGTGATACACCACATTGCTGCAGAACTGACTGTACTATAATTACTCCCATTTTGCAGGTGGTAAAACTGAGGTCTCAAGAGGCAAAGTGATTTGTTCAAGATAACACAGCTAGGAGATTTGGGAACTGACTTTTAAGTCCAGATCTCTCGGATTCCATAACTTAAGCTCTTAACTACCCCACTGTATTGACTTACAGCTCATAAAATAAACTGTAATTTTGGCTGTAAATTTTTTAAATCAAAAATTGGAGAGGCCTGGTGGAAAGTAGGCAAAAGCCTTTAGTTTACTTCTTGTGATGCTTTTGTTATTTTGGTTGTTGTTTTTCAAGGATGTAACAACTAGACCTCAGGGTTTTGTTGCTTTCCACATTTCTCCAATTTCATTACAGAGGATAGGAGGGTGGGGGGGAGATTGGGAAGAGCGAGTGAACAGGAACCTCTTATGGAGGGCTGGACAGGAAATCGATTCTCTCCTTGCCTGGAGATGCAAACATAATGGAAAGATCTGGGCGTCATAGGAGACCATAGAGTGAGTCAGCAAATCAATGCTGGTTTGTTTTTTGAAAGCTAATGTGATGCTGTGATGTGTAATAATAACAGGCATACAACCTGCAGGAATCATAAAATAACTCCTTAGCATTGATCAGGGCCTTATCAAAGTGGTGTGATCAGCTTGGGGTCTGTAATTGAAGAGGGAAGTGAAGATGTCACAGAGGAAAG
>NW_006779031.1:3422450-3429799 GCF_000442215.2 Lipotes vexillifer | reverse complement strand
GGAAAGAGTGCTGTTGTGGTTTGTCCCTGAAGCCTGCATGCTGCAAGGACTCTGCACACAGACTCCCCCCATCCGCCCCCCAGCTGTCGCAGTGGGTATTGCAGTGATGCCATACTGAGTCTATAGGTTCTGTGAGTGAAAGATAGGGGTGAGGCATGGTGGGGGGATGGTTTTCTGGGAGGCAGAGAGTGTAGAGGCAAAGGCAGAGCAAGGGGTTAGACCAAGGTAAGCTAGAAAGCCTGAGACTAGGCAGGATAGCTGAAGATGGATACAGCCAACTCCAGTCTCAGTCAGGCAGCATTATTTACACTTACAGCTGGGAGTCAGATGGGTTTGGCCAGGGGGGTCAGAGGACACTTCTAGGTTAGGACTACAGGGGGGTGAATCTGCCCCAGGTGGCAAGTGTGAGGTCAGGACCAAGGGCTGGACTTGATCGTTAAGAACTCCAGAGTCCTTGGTTGGTTAAAAATGGAATTCTTGATTTAAAAACACCTGAGTACAAAAGCAATGCATAATTATTGTAGGGAATTTGGAACATAAAGCAAAGCAAAAGAAGAAAGTGCCAATCTCTTTTTGTCCTATCAGCCAGAGATGAGGTACTGGTAACATACTGGTATTTTTTCTCCTAGTCTTGTTTTTCCCTATGTGTGTGTGCTAAAGTATGCATGAAGGACTACTACATTGTTAAAGTGCTTAGGCTACGGAATCAGACTGCCTGGGTTTGAATTCTAGCTCTGCCACTTACTAACTCTGTGTCCTTGAATACAGTTACTTACCCTTCCAGACTTTCAACTTCCTCATCTGTAAAAATCGGCACAGTGCCAGTAACTGTCTCACAAGGATTGTGGTAAGAATTAAATAGGGTATGTACACCATGTAAAGCTTTCACATAGAGCTTGATACATTGTGAGCATTCAAACATATCAGTCATTCAATGACTACTATATATGCAACATAATATATTATACATATGATGTTTATTCATGTAGTGATTATTATTTTTTTACATCTTTATTGGAGTATAATTGCTTTACAATGGGGTGTTAGTTTCTGCTTTATAACAAAGTGAATCAGTTATACATATACATATGTTCCCATATCTCTTCCCTCTTGCGTCTCCCTCCCTCCCACCCTCCCTACCCCATCCCTCTAGGTGGTCACAAAGCGCCTAGCTGATCTCCCTGTGCTGTGCGGCTGCTTCCCACTAGCTATCTATTTTACGTTTGGTAGCGTATATATGTCCATGCCACTCTCTCACTTGGTCACAGCTTACCCTTCCCCCTCCCCATACCCTCACGTCCATTCTCTAGTAGGGCTGTGTCTTTATTCCTGTCTTACCCCTAGGTTCTTCATGACATTTTTTTCTTAAATTCCATATATATGTGTTAGCATACGGTATTTGTCTTTCTCCTTCTGACTTACTTCACTCTGTATGGCAGACTCTAGGTCCATCTACCTCAATACAAATAGCTCAATTTCGTTTCTTTTTATGGCTGAGTAATATTCCATTGTATATATGTGCCACATCTTCTTTATCCATTCATCCGATGATAGACACCTAGGTTGTTTCCATCTCCTGGCTATTGTAAATAGAGCTGCAATGAACATTTTGGTACGTGACTCTTTTTGAATTATGGTTTTCTCAGGGTATATGACCAGGAGTGGGATTGCTGGGTCATATGGTAGTTCTATTTGTAGATTTTTAAGGAACCTCCATACTGTTCTCCATAGTGGCTGTACCAATTCACATTCCCAAGAGCAGCGCAAGAGGATTCCCTTTTCTCCACACCCTCTCCAGCATTTATTGTTTCTAGATTTTCTGATGATGGCCATTCTGACTGCTGTGAGATGATATCTCATTGTAGTTTTGATTTGCATTTCTCTAATGATTAATGAAGTTGAGCATTCTTTCACGTGTTTGTTGGCAGTCTGTATATCTTCTTTGGAGAAATGTCTTTTTAGGTCTTCTGCCCATTTTTGGATTGGGTTGTTGGTTTTTTTGTTATTGACCTGCATGAGCTGCTTGTAAATTTTGGAGATTATTCCTTTGTCAGTTGCTTCATTTGCAAATATTTTCCCCCATTCTGAGGGTTGTCTTTTCATCTTGTTTATGGTTTCCTTTGCTGTGCAAAAGCTTTGAAGTTTCATTAGGTCCCATCTGTTTATTTTTGTTTTTATTTCCATTTCTCTAGGAGGTGGGTCAAAAAGGATCTTGCTGTGATTTATGTCATAGAGTGTTCTGCCTATGTTTTCCTCTAAGAGTTTGATAGTTTCTGGCCTTACATTTAGGTCTTTCTTTAATCCATTTTGAGCTTATTTTTGTGTACGGTATTAGGGAGTGATCTAATCTCATACTTTTACATGTACCTGTCCAGTTTTCCCAGCCCCATTTAATGAAGAGGTTGGCCTTTCTCCACTGTACATTCCTGCCTCCTTTATCAAAGATAAGGTGACCATATGTGCATGGGTTCATCTCTGGGCTTTCTATCCTGTTCCATTGATCTGTATTTCTGTTTTTGTGCCAGTACCATACTGTCTTGATGACTGTAGCTTTGTAGTATAGTCTGAAGTCATGGAGCCTGATTCCTCCAGCTCCATTTTTCATTCCCAAGATTGCATTGGCTATTCGGGGTCTTTTGTGTTTCCATACAAATTGTGAAAATTTTTGTTCTAGTTCTGTGAAAAATGCCAGTGGTAGTCTGATAGGCATTGCATTGAATCTGTAGATTGCTTTGGGTAGTAGAGTCATTTTTACAATGTTGATTCTTCCAATCCAAGAACATGGTATATCTCTCCATCTATTTGTATCATTTTTAATATCTTTCATCAGTGTCTTATAATTTTCTGCATACAGGTCTTTTGTCTCCTTAGGTGGTAAATGGGAGTGTTTTCTTGATTTCACTTTCAGATTTTTCATCATTAGTGTATAGAAATGCCAGAGATTTCTGTGTGTTAATTTTGTATCCTGCTACTTTACCAAATTCATTGATTAGCTCTAGTAGTTTTCTGGTAGCATCTTTAGGAATCTCTATGTATCGTATCATGTCATCTGCAAACAGTGACAGCTTTACTTCTTCTTTTCCGATTTGGATTCCTTTTATTTCCTATTCTTCTCTGATTGCTGTGGCTAAAACTTCCAGAACTATGTTGAATAAGAGTGGTGAGAGTGGGCAGCCCGGTCTTGTTCCTGATCTTAGTGGAAATGCTTTCAGTTTTTCACCATTAAGGACGATGTTGGCTGTGGGTTTGTCATATATGGCCTTTATTATGTTGAGGAAAGTTCCCTCTATGCCTACTTTCTGCAGGGTTTTTATCATAAATGGGTGTTGAATTTTGTCGAAAGCTTTCTCTGTATCTATTGAGATGACCGTATGGTTTTTCTCCTTCAATTTGTTAATATGGTATATCACATTGATTGATTTGAGTATATTGAAGAATCCTTGCATTCCTGGAATAAACCCCACTTGATCATGGTGTATGATCCATTTAATGTGCTGTTGGATTCTGTTTGCTAGTATTTTGTTAAGGATTTTTGCATCCATGTTCATCAGAGCTATTGGTCTGTAGTTTTCTTACTTTGTGACATCCTTGTCTGGTTTTGGTATCAGGGTGACGGTGGCCTCGTAGGGTGAGTTTGGGAGTGTTCCTCCCTCTGCTATATTTTGGAAGAGTTTGAGAAAGATAGATGTTAGCTGTTCTCTAAATGTTTGATAGAATTCGCCTGTGAAGCCATCTGGTCCTGGGCTTTTGTTTGTTGGAAGATTTTTAATCACAGTTTCAATTTCAGTGCTTGTGATTGGTCTGTTCATATTTTCTATTTCTTCCTGATTCAGTCCTGACAGGTTGTGCATTTCTAAGAATTTGTCCATTTCTTCCAGGTTGTCCATTTTATTGACACAGAGTTGCTTGTAGTAATCTCTCATGATCCTTTGTATTTCTGCAGTGTCCGTTGTTACTTCTCCTTTTTCATTTCTAATTCTATTGATTTGAGTCTTCTCCCTTTCTTTCTTGATGAGTCTGGCTAATGGTTTATCAATTTTGTTTATCTTCTCAAAGAACCAGGTTTCAGTTTTATTGATCTTTCCTATTGTTTCCTTTATTTCTTTTTCATTTATTTCTGTTCTGATCTTTATGATTTCTTTCCTTCTGCTAACTTTGCCGTTTTTTTGTTCTTCTTTCTCTAATTACTTTAGGTGCAAGGTTAGGTTGTTTATTCGAGATGTTTCCTGTTTCTTAAGACAGGATTGTATTGCTATAAACTTCCCTCTCAGAACTGCTTTTGCTGCATCCCATAGGTTTTGGGTCATCGTGTCTCCATTGTCATTTGTTTCTAGGTATTTTTTGATTTCCTCTTTGATTTCTTCAGTGATCACTTCGTTATGAAGTAGTGTATTGTTTAGCCTCCATGTGTTTGTATTTTTTACAGATCTTTTCCTGTAATTGGTATCTAGTCTCATAGCATTGTGGTCGGAAAAGATCCTTGATACAATTTCAATTTTCTTAAATTTACCAAGGCTTGATTTGTGACCCAAGATATGATCTATCCTGGAGAATGTTCCATGAGCACTTGCGAAAAATGTGTATTCTGTTGTTTTTGGATAGAATGTCCTATAAATATCAATTAAGTCCATCTTGTTTAATGTATCATTTAAAGCTTGTGTTTCCTTATTTATTTTCATTTTGGATGATCTGTCCATTGGTGAAAGTGGGGTGATAAAGTCCCCTACTATGAATGTGTTACTGTCGATTTCCCCTTTGATGGCTGTTAGTATTTGCCTTATGTATTGAGGTGCTCCTATGTTGGGTGCATAAATATTTACAATTGTTATATCTTCTTCTTGGATCGATCCCCTGATTATTGTGTAGTGTTCTTCTTTGTCTCTTCTAATAGTCTTTATTTTAAAGTCCATTTTGTCTGACATGAGAATTGCTACTCCAGCTTTCTTTTGGTTTCCATTTGCATGGAATATCTTTTTCCATCCCCTCACTTTCAGTCTGTATGTGTCTCTAGGTCTGAAGTGGGTCTCTTGTAGACAGCATATATATGGGTCTTGTTTTTGTATCCATTCAGCCAGTCTGTGTCTTTTGGTGGGAGCATTTAATCCATTTACATTTAAGTTAATTATCGATATGTATGTTGCTATTCCCATTTTCTTAATTGTTTTGAGTTCGTTATTGTAGGTCTTTTCCTTCTCTTGTGCTGCTTGCCTAGAGAAGTTCCTTTAGTATTTGTTGTAAAGCTGGTTTGGTGGTGCTGAACTCTCTCAGCTTTTCCTTGTCTGCAAAGGTGTTAATTTCTCCATCAAATCTGAATGAGATCCTTGCTGGGTACAGTAATCTTGGTTGCAGGTTTTTCTCCTTCATCACTTTAAATATGTCCTGCAGGTCCCTTCTGGCTTGCAGAGTTTCTGCTGAAAGATCAGCTGTTAACCTTATGGGGATTCCCTTGTGTGTTATTTGTTGTTTTTCCGTTGCTGTTTTTAATATGTTTTCTTTGTATTTAATTTTTGACAGTTTGATTAATATGTGTGTTGGCATATTTCTCCTTGGGTTTATCCTGTATGGGACTCTCTGTGCTTCCTGGACTTGATTAACTATTTCCTTTCCCATATTAGGGAAGTTTCAACTATAATCTCTTCAAATATCTTCTCAGTCCCTTTCTTTTTCTCTTCTTCTTCTGGAACCCCTATAATTCGAATGTTGGTGCGTTTAATGTTGTCCCAGAGGTCTCTGAGACTGTCCTCAGTTCTTTTCATTCTTTTTTCTTTTTTCTTCTCTGCAATAGTTATTCCCACTATTTTATCTTCCAGGTCACTTATCCATTTTTCTGCCTCAGTTATTCTGCTATTGATCCCTTCTAGAGTATTTTTAATTTCATTTATTGTGTTGTTCATCGTTGTTTGTTTCATCTTTATTTCTTCTAGGTCCTTGTTAAATGTTTCTGGCATTTTCTCTATTCTATTTCCAACATTTTGGATCATTTTTACTAGCATTATTCTGAATTCTTTTTCAGGTAGACTGCCTATTTCCTCTTCATTTGTTAGGTCTGGTGGGTTTTTATCTTGCTCTTTCATCTGCTGTGTTTTTCTGTCTTCTCATTTTGCTTATCTTACTGTGTTTGCGGTCTTCTTTTTGTAGGCTGCAGGTTCGTAGCTCCCGTTGTTTTCGGTGTCTGTCCCCAGTGGCTAAAGTTGGTTCAGTGGGTTGTGTAGGCTTCCTGGTGGAGGTGACTAGTGCCTGTGTTCTGGTGGATGAGGCTGGATCTTGTCTTTCTGGTGGGCAGGTCCACGTCTGGTGGTGTGTTTTGGGGTGTCTGTGGACTTATTATGATTTTAGGCAGCCTCCCTGCTAATGGGTGGGGTTCTGTTCCTGTCTTGCTAGTTGTTTGGAATAGGGTGTCCAGTACTGTAGCTTGCTGGTCGTTGCGTGAAGCTAGGTGTTGGTGTTGAGATGGAGATCTCTTGGAGATTTTTGCCGTTTGATATTACGTGGAGCTGGGAGGCCTCTTGTGGACCAGTGTCCTGAAGTTGGCTCTCCGACCTCAGAGGCACAGCACTGACTGCTGGCTGCAGCACCAAGAGCCTTTCATCCACACGGCTCAGAAGAAAAGGGAGAAAAAGTAGAAAGAAAGAAAGAGGATAAAAGAAAATAAAATAAAGTTATTAAAATAAAAAATAAGTATTAAGAAAAAAAAATTTTTAAGTAAAAAAAAAGAAGGACGGATAGAACCCTAGGACAAATGGTGAAAGCAAAGCTATACAGACACAATCTCACACAGAAGCATACACATACACACTCACAAAAAGAGGAAAAGGGGAAAAATTAAAAATCTTGCTCTCAAAGTCCACCTCCTCAATTTGGGATGATTCGTTGTCTATTCATGTATTCCACAGATGCAGGGTACATCTAGTTGATTGTGGAGCTTTAATCCGCTGCTCCTGAGGCTGCTGGGAAAGATTTCCCTTTTCTTCTTTGTTCTCACAGCTCCCGGGGCTCAGGTTTGGATTTGGCCCTGGGGAGGGAGGGGCACGGAGTGTGGGGTGGGCCTGCGGTGTCAGAGGCGGCGTGACGTTGCACCAGCTTGAGGCGCGCTGTGTGTTCTCCCGGGGGAGTTGTCCCTGGATCACGGGACCCTGGCAGTGGTGGGCTGCACAGGCTCCCCGGAAGGGGGTGTCGATAGTGATCTGTGCTCATGCACAGGCTTCTTGGTGGTGGCAGCAGCAGCCTTAGCGTCTCACGCCCGTCTCTGGGGTCCGTGCTGTTAGCCGCGGCTCGCGCCCGTCTCTGGAGCTCCTTTAAGCAGCGCTCTTAATCCCCTCTCCTCGCGCACCAGGAAACAAAGAGGGAAG
>NW_006779031.1:3421099-3422183 GCF_000442215.2 Lipotes vexillifer | reverse complement strand
CCCCGCGGCCCCGAAGCTCCCCCCTCCGCCTCCCGCAGTCTCCGCCCGCGAAGGGGCTTCCTAGTGTGTGGAAACCTTTCCTCCTTCACAGCTCCCTCCCACTGGTGCAGGTCCCTTCCCTATCCTTTTGTCTCTGTTTATTCTGTTTTCTTTTGCCCTACCCAGGTACGTGGGGAGTTTCTTGCCTTTTGGGAGGTCTAAGGTCTTCTGCCAGCGTTCAGTAGGTGTTCTGTAGGAGTTGTTCCATGTGTAGATGTATTTCTGATGTGTCTGTGGGGAGGAAGGTGATCTCCGCATCTTACTCTTCCACCATCTTCCCCCTCTCTCCGCTGCAAATTCTTTGACACAGCTCACATTTAGAGGCGGGGTCTATAATCCTCTCCTGCTCAATCTGGGTGTAGTGACTACTTTGACAAGTAAATTACAAGGGAACTGATACTATGTGACTTCAAGGCTAGACATACATGGCCATTCCACTTCCACTAGCTTAATTTGAACATTCGTTCTTGGAAACTGAATTGACATGTAAGAAATATGACTTCCCGGTGGCTACCAAGTTGTGAGGAAGCCCAAGCCACATGAAGAGGCCACATAAAGGCAGACTGTCTGGTTGACAGTCCCAGCTAAACCCATCCTTTAAATCATCCCAGGCCAGGGCCCAGATATACAAGTGAAGTAGCCTTCAGATGATTCCAGTCCACATATATTCAAGTCTCCTCTCAGTTGAGGCCCTAGATATTAAGGAGCATAGAAGAGCCTTCCCTGCTCTGCTTTTTCCCAAATTCTGACCCCTGGAATCTAGGGGCACAACAAAATAGTCATTGTTTTCCATCACGAAGTGTTTTGTTTTGGGGTGCTTTGTTATGCAGCAAGAGGTAGCTGTAAAAGTCACTCTAACTTCTGTGGAGAATGGAATAGAGGGAGCAGGGTGGAATTGGAGAGACCAGTTAAGAGCTGCTGCTATAGTCAGGGTGGCCTGAGCTAAGGTGGTGGAAGAGGAGGTGGAAAAATGTGTATGCATTTGAGCGATGGGTAAGAGGGAAAATCAAAAGTGCCTAGTGATGGGTTGGAGGTAAGGGAAAGA
>NW_006779031.1:3409903-3421089 GCF_000442215.2 Lipotes vexillifer | reverse complement strand
GGAAAGAGACAAGTCCTGGGTGACTTCTGTGTTTTACTTTGAGTGACAAATTGTATGGTAGTATCTTTAAAGAGGTGGGGGAGACCAAGGGAGGGACAGGTAGGGGTGAGGGTGGAGAGTTGGGAATTGTGAGTTCTGTTTGGGCTTCCAAAGAGCTCTTGCAATGGTCTTGACAAAAGATGATGGTGGCTTGGAGTTGGTTGTTTGCAAAAGGGAAAGAAAGGGGAAAAGGGCCAGATTCAAGACCAGTTAAAGACGGAGCATCAACAGGACTTAAAATCGATTACATTTTTAGGGCACAAAAAACAAAAATCATAAAGGAAAAATATGATAAAAATATCATCAAAATTTGTAACAATTTCTCACCAAGTGACCTCATTCAGAAAATGAATAGGTGAGTCATAGACTGGGAGAAAATATTCACAACGCTAAGACAAAGGACTTATAGCCACAATATATAAAGAACTCTTATAGCTCAATAATGAGAAAATCCAACTAAAATGGGCAAGTGATTTGAACAGATACTTCCCAAAGAGAGATAATACCAATGGCTGATAAGCACATGAAAAAGTGCTAAACATCATTAGTCATTAGGGAAATACATACCAAAATCATGGGATACCATTATACATTCACTGGGATATCTAAAATTGAAAAAGATTGACTGCCACATGTGGGGAAAGATGTGGAGCAATTGGAATATTCATACACTCTTGGTGGGAACATAAAATGGCACAGCCACTGTGGAAAAAAATCTGGTAGTTTCATATTTAACTAAGCATACACATACCCTATGAACCAGCCATCCCACGCCTAGGCATGTTCCCAAGAGAAATGAAATGGAAGCTTGTTTCCACAAAAGCACTTGTAAAAGAAGACTTATACCAGCTTTATTACCTACAACTGCAAACAACCCAAATGTCCATCAGCTGGTGAAGGGATAAACTGTAGTATAGTCCTGTATTGGAGTTCTACTTAACAATAAAAAGGAATGAACAAGTGCGTAGATGAGTCTCTATGAAAGTGAAAGAAGTCTTGGCCAAAAGAGTACAAGGCTATATGTTTCTGTTACATGAAGTACTAGAATAGGCCATGGTGAGAACAGTCAGACCAGTGGGGCCCTGAGGGTGGTGTGTGTGTGTGTGTGTGTGTGTGTGTGTGTGTGCGCGCGCGCGCACGCGTGGGTGCATGCTGACTACAAAGAGGCATGAGGGAACTTTCTGGGGTGAGTGAAATGTTCTATATCTTGATAAGGATGTGGGTTATCCTGGTATTTGTCAAAACTCATCGAATGGTACACTTAAGATTTGTGCATTTGTCTGTATAAATTTTACTTATAAAAATCATAAGCAAACAAGGGATGGAATATAGGTGCCAGGGATGAGACTGACCATGAGCATTTGCAGCGAGTTGAGTGCTGCAGAGGCTGGATGAGCCCGTTCCGTTACAGCAGCAGCTTGGATTCACTGGTTGCCACTGACGACCTCTGGGAGCCCTTACTGGGAATTGTCACTGAAGCCAGTGATCTCTCTCTGCCAAGAAAGTCACTTCACTGACCTGACCGAAGAGCTGCCTATTCCAGTTCAGGGAGAGCCTAGTTCAGGTTCAACTGGGATGCACCCGAGCTATTATTCTTGCTTTGCACTTAAAATATGGGAAGAGACACTAGGAAATTGAGTCTGAGGTGAGAAATTTCCTGTGTGAACCCAAATCACTCCAGTTCCCCTTGGCTCCGCTCCTATGTGCTCCTGCTGCCAGTTCACCACTCCCTCCCGCTCTGAGCAAAGCACTTGTTAGACTTCTAGTTTGCCGGAGGACTTTCTATTATGATCAGTCCAAACACCACGAGGGGGAAAGCTCTCACTGTTGCATAATTATTTTCAGTAATTAGTAGGGCTGGGGAGTATGAAATGACTGGCTGTGTTTGCGACTGAATAGCATGACTCTGCTTTATTTGCAGTTCTTCTTCAGTGTAGAAGTTCATAGTCCTGTAGGCATACTCATTATATAAAAACAACAAAAATAGCTTTCCGAGAAATAGGTGGGCTCCTGAGAGATGCAGCCCAGGGGAAAACTGGGGAAAATGCAACCCGTTTAAGGGCAGCCCTATTTCTCTTTGAGATTTTTTTTTTTTTTTTTTGCCATGAGTGTTGATGAATGATCTACGATGTTCTCTTTGCAGCACAGCAGTTTTTCTCCTGCTTCTTCCTGGAGGGAAGCTAAGAGGCCAAGGAATTGGGTGAGTTCACAGTCAGTCATGTTGTAGGGATTACACATTGTGATTCCGGACGTCAGGCTGGTGAAATTCCGAAGCTGAGTTTCCGTGGAGAAGGAGATGCTGGGTTAACCCCAGTGTTTGAGGGTGGCTGCAAGGGAATGTGCCTGTTAACCTGGAGTGCTTCTCTTTCCACGCAGCAGGACAGTCAACCTTGCATTGAAAAGATCAAAGATCTTGCCTTGGAAGTGCTGCATGTGGATGGGCCAATGAGATGGGGGTGCTGATGTGACCGTTCTGATAGCTCCTCTGTCTCTCTTTGCCTACATTGACCACAACTCCCCTTCTGTTGACATCTCAGCATCTAGAGACAGCACTGGGAGTCAGGAGGCCCGGGTTCTAGGCTTGGGCCTCTCACTGACAAGCTGTATTACTTTTTAAAAAAATTTTATTGAAGTATAGTTGATTGACAATGTTGTGTTAATTTCCTCTGTACAACAAAGTGACTCACTTATACACACACACACACACACACACACACACACACACACATATATATATATATATATATATATATATATATATTCTTTTTCCTATTCTTTCCCATCGTTTGTCATAGGATACTGAATATAGTTCCCTGTGCTACAGCTGTATTACTTGAAGCATAACATTCTATATCTTAGCCTCATCGTTTAGAAGGTGGAGAGGGTAGCACCTATCTTACCTACCCCCTCCCAGGTTACTGCGAGGAGAAATGCAGAATAATATGTGGTAAAGTATTTCATGAGAATATAACACTCATATAAGCTGGTGTCATCCCTGTGACATGCTTGTCTCATACACAGTGTGTACGTGAACCACCAATGACAATGGGTTATTGGTTGGTTATTCTTGCTGGATTTGGCGGTGAATATTTTTGAAAATAGGTGGAATGAAATTGTTCAGCCGTGGCTTGAGCTAATTGCCATCCAGTATACATCTGTGAGCCCCAGGAGGGGTAAATGCAGTCCTATTGCCAGATGGGCTCTAGGATTTGAATGGCCAGCAGCCAAGTAGCTGCTGGTTTGTTGCATGTAGTAAGGAGTCATGCTACCTACATATTTCTCTCTCTCTCTCTCTCTCTCGTGCGTGTTGGTAAAAACATGATTGCCTCCGGGGAAGCAGGAGCTATATGCAGATGTCTGCGTTGTGCACTGGAGTGGTCTGTTGCCTGTGGGCAATAAGACAGGCCCTGAGATGAGAGGGTGTACCCAGCTCTGTGTCGAAGGAGTGGGCATACTCTTCTACTCAGTCTGACTGGGAGCTGGAGTGGCTGCTTAACCAACTGCTTTGCCTAATAGATATGTGCCACATGCATGGAAGATGCAGGCTGAAGGGAATGAGGACATACCAAACATACTTACTGCTAAATTATACTCCATACAATCCAAAGTAGTTTTGTTGATCAAGAAGCAGTTTGGAATCTCACAGCTTCTCTCAGCAACCACATGAACTCGGCTGATCACTAAACTGTAGGTAACATTACCTTATGTTTATAAACTGCTTGAGAGCCTGCGTGCATTGCAGAGTACTTTATAGTGTCCCATCCTCTCATCTTGATTTTGAGTGTCACAGCAATGTTGTGCAGGAGGTACTGTGATTTTCCACTTGCTACTGATGGGAAACAGTTCAGAGAGGTGAAGTGACTTGTCTCAGGCTCAGACGGCTAGAAAAGAGAAAAGGCTGGACTTGAACGCAGGTGACATGGCAGTGAATCCGGGCTTCGTGTGCAGTGCAAGCCCAATTTCAGCTATGTTACCAGCCATGGAAAAGATATATTGGTACTTTAAAAGAACACGTATTTTCCTAAAGAATAGGGAAAATGATTCCTCTTGGTTTTGACTTTTGACCAATATTACGGGTTAAATAAGCACTATTACCATTATTCCAAGGGACTTAACAAAGCTTTAGTGTCTTCATTCCTTCTCCCCTTCTCCCTGTCTGCCTCCCTGCTCAGCTCTGTCTTCTCTAAGACAGAATGCAGGTGTCATTACAGACAAACTGACCGGCTGCTTATGCTGCTCCATTGAGGCATTTGGGACTGTCCCAGAAATGGGAGAAGTAAAGAAGTCAAACTGAATGCTCTCTGGGACTTCCCTCGTGGTGCAGTGGTTAAGAATCCGCCTGCCAATGCAGGGGACACGGGTTCGAGCCCTGGTCCAGGAAGATCCCACATGCCACAGAGTAACTAAGCCTGTGCGACACAACTACTGAGCCTGCGCTCTAGAGCCCGCGTGCCACAACTACTGAAGCCTGTGTGCCTAGGGCCTGTGCTCCACAACAGGAGAAGCCATCGCCATGAGAAGTCCGCACACTGCGACAAAGAGTAGCCACCGCTCACCACAACTAGAGAAAGCCTGCATGCAGCAACCAAGACCCAACGCAGCCAAATAAATAAATAATTAACTAAAAAACAATTGAGTGCTTCCTTTAACTGGAGAGTTTCATCATCAATAAGTAGTTGAATGCTTTCTGTGCAAATAAAGGGAGAAATGCTTACAGAGTACGTTTCTGAATCAACGGCGAAAGATAGTATTGGCGATGTCATCAGGCTAACTGAGAAATCTCTTAGCAATGACAGAAGAGCAGGACTGTATTTGGTTCATATTGACTTTACTGAAGATGTACACACACTTGCTCAATGGTTCTAAATATGTTGCAGGCTTAGGAATGGATTTCTGTTTTGTCTCACAGTCATAAAAAGTTCGTTAAATCATAACATGTATTTGGCAGCCCTCCCAGGGCTGTACCCAAAGCTGTTACAAAGTCTCTCATCAATGCATGCTTCAAGGGATTACCAATTGATATTTAGAATATTTTTACTCCCCAGTAGGATGGGCACGCAGGGAATTTGCAGCAATATCCGTGTTGGATACTGATGACCCATTTGACCTAAAGGGGGATTTGGGGTCTGCTGTACTACCAAGGAGAGGAATTTTTTTTTTTTTTTTTTTGCGGTACGCGGGCCTCTCACTGCTGTGGCCTCTCCCGTTGTGGAGCACAGGCTCCAGACACGCAGGCTCAGCGGCCATGGCTCACGGGCCCAGCCGCTCCGCGGCATGCAGGATCCACCCGGACTGGGACACGAGCCCGCGTCCCCTGCATCGGCAGGCGGACTCTCAACCACTGCGCCACCAGGGAAGCCCCGAGAGGAATTGTTTAACCAAATCTGCAAGTGCCCCAGCTCTTGTGACCTAACTTTGGAGCCACTGATTGGGGGATGGCATTAGAGACTGTTTCACCACTTGGACTTCTGAATAAATGTGTGGCATTTTGAAGAGAGATGCAGGGAGAAAATAAAAGGATCTGGTCTCAGGTAGTACCAGGCAAGCTCACGTGAGATTACTTTTTGTCAAACTCGATGTGTCCACAAACTTCAGTGGCAGCGAATGCAGCCTTTGAGAGGGATTGTGTTCTTGCCCCATGATTCATTAGTGTCAGGCAACATGCCCTGCTGAAAAAGATGGCAAATCGGGAATGTTCTGTCTGTCTGGCAGCCCCAGGAGAGCTGGGGAAAATGCAGAATCCTCATGATCAATTGAGTTCTCATGGGACCCACCAACAGGCAAATTCACCAAAAATCAAGAGTCTCTATGGAAGGAAATAATATGGCAGAGGAAAAAGGATCTGCTTCCACAGCCAGCCCTTCACCCTTCTAACCTAGGGCTTCCTGTTTCTGTTTATAGGCAAGAAAACCTGAATGTGTTTAGGGTCATAAGAGTACATTAGTATTGCTAAGACATATCTTGATGCAGATGGATTCTGTCGATGTGGCAAATGTGCAGCGAGCGTGGGTAATGTTTACAGACATTACTAACTTTCTAGCAGTGCTCATTACAGCTTTCACCGGCTTATAAAATGATTTGGACATTGTCGTGTGCTCAGGTTACATGTGAAACAAATTTTTCTCCCTTGAGGAATATTAAAAACCAGACTGAGGAGGAGAATGCCTAAAGAGCTCTTAGAGGCTTGCACACTCGCAAGCACAGATAAAGAATATTTGACTGAGCCTTAACTCTGATAAAGGCAGCCTAGTAAGAGGCAAAACCCTGGGGAAGCGATCGAGCATTTCCAGTTCATGTGGGAATGTGAATTTTACTTACTAATGAGAAAATTATAGATACATTTCGTTTAGAATGTGCTTTTCACACCAGATCCTCAGCTGGGTATCTCAGCTGGGTTTCGCTTGAATTTGTTACCTTAGAAAATTAAACACAGGTCTACGGCAGTCCCAAAGCCTCTATGTTAACCTGGAGCAGCATCTTAGACCAGCTTGTGGAGGCCTGTGAGAGTGGCCTCAGATGGCCATCAGAGGATGAAGAAGGATGTGGGAGCCTCTGGGAATGAAAGGTGAGAAGAGGAAGGTGGTAGGAAGCTTCAGGAGCCCAGTGAGCTTCCAATAAATTGCCCCAAACGATTGCTCCCTGGATGGTTTAGCGTGAAATGTTCAGTGGAATCTGAGGGCAAATGCTAGATTTCACTAGTGCCTCTGATAAATGGCTCAGTCCACTGTCTGCTTTACTTGAAAAGAAGATCATGAAACCTCCCTTTCCCCCCATTGCTTGTTGATTATAATGCTCCCAGGCATTTCAAAGGCAATATATAATCTAAGGGATATAAAATGACATTTAGTTACAGCATCAGTTCCATTCAGAATGGCTTTGGGTTGCTTTTTACATTTGCTCAAGGGTGAGCCACAGGTTGGCCATCCCTTGTTCAGGCTATTTTGAAGTGCCCCTTTCTTTGCACCTCCCACATCCACAAAGTCCCATTGCTTGGCCCAGGGATGTTAGGTTGGCATAACATCCCTAGCTCCAAAATAATAATTCCTCTTTGTGTCGTTTTTGGCACTCAAATTCAAAAAGGTTGACACTTCATAAGAGTGTTAAATTAAAGTGATGTGCTATTTGCATGAAGGTAATTGATCCATGAAGCATATATCTTACTTAACAGTGTGGTTTGGTACATCAACCTTATGTTGAGATGATTACTTGCTGCACAATAAACATGCTAGAATAGTTTAGGAGCCGTAGATACAGCTTGAAATATATATTTAAAGGTGTTGGCAAGGATGACCAACTGACAGCTGGTTTGCCATTGCCCATTTGTCTCCAAGTGGCCACCTGGCAAAGGGCCTTGCTCTCTCCTCTCACAGATACACATCGGATAAAGTAGGAATAGAGTTTTATACCCACAGTGCATTTATTCCTGGAGTAAACAGTTCCAACTGAAGGAGAGTTGTGGTGAGAAGTAGTTCATTTCCTGTTTCACTGTGAATAATCCCTAGGAAGCCAGTTGGTTTCTGGTCACTCCAAAGCAGAGCCCAACTAGCAGTTGGTTTTCACCAATAGCCCTTCCAGGATCTATGAATGTCTGCTGGAGAATGCAAACTTTCTGGGACTGGTCATTACATTTAGGGGAAAAAGTTTTGTTTTCTTTTATTTATTTATTATTAAATTTTATTTATTTATTATTAAATTTTATTTATTTATTTATTTTTGGCTGTGTTGGGTCTTCGTTGCCGCGTGTGGGCTTCCTCTAGTTGCAGTGAGTGGGGGCTACTCTTCGTTGTGGTGCGTGGGCTTCTCGTTGTGGTGGCTTCTCTTGTTGCAGAGCAGGCTCAGAAGTTGTGGCACGTGCGCAGTCTCAGTAGTTGTGGCACGCAGGCTCTGTAGTTGTAGCTCGTGGGCTCAGTAGTTGTGGCTCGTGAGCTCTAGAGCGCAGTCTCAGTAGTTGTGGCTCACGGGCTTAGTTGCTCCGCAGCTTGTGGGATCTTCACTGAGCAGGGCTCGAACCTTTTGTCCCCTGCATTGTCAGGCGGATTCTCAACCACTGTGCCACCAAAACTGAAGCCCAACTTTTGTTTTCTAATTCAGAAAATAACTTCTTGATTCCTTGTTGCCTGTTTGCCATGACATTTTGAAAAGGCAAACCAGATGCTAGATGTTGGGGAGGAAGAAGAAACTCTATTGTCAAATTGCATTCAGAGCCTGTCACATAGTCCTTTGAATCTTCTCAATGGTGACAAGTCTTTGTCCTCTGAGAACAGGCTATATTTGAACAAACAGCTAAAAGTCATTAGAGCCCACACTGGTGAACAAGGTGGATGATCACTCTCAGCAGTGAATGTTTTGGATTCTGAAATGAGCTGTGTCTCTCTGGTAAGGAGACAGATTCTCCTGTGTGGCTTCAAAGTGAGCTTTGGAGGCAGTTCTGATAAAGAGGACTCCATAAGTGTTGGAACATTGGATCAGTGCTCATGTCCTTGGAATCAGTGTATGTCCTCCCATGGGTGCCACTCAGAAGGTCATCATTCACTTGGATATGAAAGTTCTGGTGGTTGGTTGAAAAAGAGAAACCACATTTTACTTTGTTGTCATGCATTGTATGAATGTGGATTATAACACCTGGAGTTCTTTATAATTTTTGCCCAGTTCTGAAAATACAATTCTTAGTGGTGACATGGGGGACACCAAGATAACGGACTTTGGAGTCAGACAGACCTAGTTCTACTTACTAGCCATGCTAGGTTTTGATTGTGTGTTAGGTTTTTGACTTACCTTTCTACATCTGTTAAGTATCTATTTCACAACACTTTTTATGAGTATTAAAGGAATCCATGTACATAAATGTACATTTAGTACTGTGCCTGGCACGTATTAGGGGCTCAATAAATTGTTGCTATTATCATTGTCATCATTATTATTACTATTACTACTACTGTTATTGCTGTTACTACAATGAAGCAGATATCCAATGGTAGAGAAATGATTAGGAGACTATATTGTAAGTATTCACGGATAGGATGGCACTGCTGTAGGCAGGGGATATGGGAATGAAGGAGGTATGGAGGAAGGAGAATCAAGGTCATGGGTAGACGGTGAATCTAGGGACATTTTGAGGACAGAATGAAGGTGATCCCCATCTGTTTCTGAGCCTTCCATTTTTAGCAGAATATGTTGGTTTTTCAGGGAAGTTGGTAATGGAGATTTGTTTGGAGTTTATTATGCAAATGTTAGAGGTCAAAAAACCACATTGATGTTCTCCTCAATTAAGCTGGAAATATTTAAGACATTTAGACAATTAACTGCCTTGTTTACATGAACAATATGATACATTAAAACTTCCCAGATTGGCCAGAAATCACCCCTCACCACCACCCCCCCACACACACAACCGGGATCGACAAAGTAAAATTTCAACTGGAGCTGAGTTTTCTCTCCCAGCCACTCTGCTCATCAATTGCATGCTGTTTGGTCACTTTTGCCTTGGAGTCCCTCTTTTTTGCTGATGAGTTCCACAGTAATGAGGATATTTAAAGGTAGGCTCTGGGGCTTTAAGTATGTATTATGAACATGTTTCATATGCATACAGTGACTCAGCTGATCCACAAGCTTAGTCAAAAGCTCAGGTGGAGTGACTTCTTTGACAGAGCTCCTGGTAATAAGGGGATATGGTTGAGATGAGCAGCTGCAAATTCCCATGCACTGTTCCTTAGAGGAAGCTGAATATTTCTCAATATCAGTTGGAGAGCAGTTGGTGGGAAAATGCTTGTCTCATGCACTTCTGCTTCCTTAGTCTCCTGCCCTGAAGTAAAGCTCACTTGCAGGATTACAAATAAGAAGTTGCAGAATTCCTGCTAGTAGAGACACACGTGTGTTGAGTGATAGGCCCTCATTCGAAATGAAAGGCATTGTGGGAGATGCCTGGGGCTCTTGGATTAATGCTGCCTCACCAAGGCCCTTGGATCACTGTGGAATCTGCATCTTCTAATTTTTTTTATTGTGCTAAAACCCATGTAAAATAAAATTTACCATCATAACTATTTTAAGTGTACAGCTCAGTAGTGTTAAGTATATTCACCTTGTTGTGCAACAGATCTCTAGAACTCTTTTCATCTTGTGAAACGAAAACTCTGTTCCCATTAAACAACTTCCCATTTCTCCCTCCCCCAAGCCCCTGGCAACCACCATTCTACTTTCTGTTTTTATGAGTTTCACTACTTCAGATACCTCATATAAATGGAATCATATAGTATTTGTCTTTTTGTGACTGGTTTATTTCGCTAAGCAAAATGTCCTCAAGGTTCATCCACATTGTAGCATGTGTCAGGATTTCTGTCCTTTTCAAGGCTGAATAATATTGCATTGTATGCATATACCACATTTTGTTTATTCATTCATCGTGGATGAACCTTTAAGTGCATTTTCTAATATTAAGGGGACCTTTTGTCCACTGCCCCTACCTTACAATCTCACACAGTGTAAAGTGTCAAAAGATAAGAAGATCTTGGCAATTAGGGAAAGTGCATTACAAGAGTTGGCAAAATGAGGGAAGAGAGAAGAACATTATTTATTTAATTCATCATGGTTCCTGCATGCTGAGGGAATCCCACTAGCTATACTATTTTGAAGTATAAGTAAAAAACGTGTAAGTCATAAGTGTCTTGGGGCCAGGATTTCCAAATCTCAATTTTTATAGACAACAGAGCACTTGTTTATCATTAACACAGCTTCTATAAAATAATGAAAAGCTTTTCAACCTGTGTAAGGTTGAGTTGATGAATAATGTGGTAAAAAGAGAGAACGTGAGTGAAAACACCTAGTACAGGGACTAGTGACGTAGGAGGCTCAATAAATGTTGATTAAAGTAATAGTTAACTTACTATTTTTACAGCTTCTATAAAATAATGAAAAGCTTTTCAACCTGTGTAAGGTTGAGTTGATGAATAATGTGGTAAAAAGAGAGAACGTGAGTGAAAACACCTAGTACAGGGACTAGTGACGTAGGAGGCTCAATAAATGTTGATTAAAGTAATAGTTAACTTACTATTTTTAAAATTTTTATTGAAATATAGTTGATTTACAATGTGTTAGTTTCAGGTGTACAGCAAAGTGATTCAGTTATATATACATATATATATATAAAACTT
>NW_006779031.1:3391328-3408502 GCF_000442215.2 Lipotes vexillifer | reverse complement strand
GCACGAACCTGCGTCCCCTGCATCGGCAGGCGGACTCTCAACCACTGCGCCACCAGGGAAGCCCCTGTCTCGTCTCTTTTAATCCTCAGAAGAACCCAGTGGGGTAGGTACTATTGTTAGTATTTCCATTTTATGCATAAGAAAATTGGGACTCCAAGAAGTTAGGTAACGTGCTCAAGGTCACACAGTTAGGATAGAGGAGGGGTCTGGACTCAAACCCAGGTCTGTCTGCTCTGTTGGACTTGCCACTTTGTGATTTCTTTCTGACCCCAGTTCCTAATTTTCATGTTAAGTACTAAAAGCTGCGTATTAGAATACATGTAAGTTCTGCCTTACAAGCATGCTTAGAACAGAAATTCTGGAGACCTTGGGGGGTTGGTTTGAAAAGGCTGAACCCACTCCACAGCTTATGGCTAGCCTCCTTCCTCGAGCTTGGGAGACTTGGCCCTTTAAGTGGAAAGCGGAAGTCTGAGCGCAGGTGTATCAGGTATAGGTGCTTCAGTGGCTGCGCAATGACAGTTAAGAGAAAGAAAACAGGTTCTAGAGAAACCCTAGCAGGTCGTTCTGAACTGACCTCATTTACTCCCCCCCCACTTTCCTGATGGGAAAACTGAGGCTGAGAGAGTGCCAGTGCGGTTACCAGGTGAATTAGTGGCAGATCTTGGACTTGTCTCTGGGTTTTCCAGACCAGAACTTTGTCTGCTTGAGAATGCTGCCTGACTTTGCACTTGCGACATTTCTTCTTTCTTTAGCATCATGACTAGTGACAGGCACTGGTGGCAGCATGCCTGGGAGCTGGGAGAGGGTGCTTCTGCGCTTCGTTAAGATGGAGGGCAAAAGAGAAGTGAGGGCTGTTTCTCTGAGCCAACTTGGAGGAGCAGTAGTGTTAATTGCAGTCATTTTGCTGTGTTGATATGGCATTATCAATTTGATTCCGTTGAAAAACAGTGTAGAATGTTGTCTGCTAGAAAGTGGCCATTTGATGCTGGTACCTGATACTTAAATATAGTTTGCAGTACAAATAGGGGTGCACATGGCCATCTCAGGCAAATCCCAAGTGACTCTTGTCTTCGTCACAGAACCTAAGTGCATTGGGACACAATTATCAACATTTTCCTTCTAATGAGTCTGATTAATCCATACATACAGTGGAGCGTACTCCTTATTAACAATCCCCACGCAAACCCTTCACAGAGGTAGTTTGAGTCTCCCCGTCAAATGTCATAAAGGGTTTCCAGACGAGGTTCAGTACAGCTCTGCAAACAGAATGGGGAAAGATCAGGTCTTTCCTGGCCATATTTGCTTTCCGTTGCACATGTGTTTCCCCGTCCCTGCTCTCACAGCATCTTAAGAAAAAGCCTCCCTACCTTGAAGAAATATAACAGCAGGTCTGGGGAGATGGGGAGCATTTTGTAATGGCTTCTTCATCCTGACTTTTGCATTTACACCTCATTTCTTTTCAGGCTCTGGATGGATGGGCCACTGCTGATTGGTACAGCTGGTTTGTCATTTCAATGTGTTGAGTAGCAGGTGGAGCAGCTGATGGGGG
Organism: Lipotes vexillifer; assembly: GCF_000442215.2. Taxonomy (NCBI): domain Eukaryota; kingdom Metazoa; phylum Chordata; class Mammalia; order Artiodactyla; family Lipotidae; genus Lipotes; species Lipotes vexillifer. The sequence continues at coordinate 3,406,953 of NW_006779031.1, read as the reverse complement.
ACAAGACCTCTGGGAAAGCCAGGGAGGTAGCTGCCGCGGAGCGGGGGAAGAATCCTGTGGAGCCCCGAGCAGTACATCTCCCCTCCCCCAGCCCCTGCCAGTCCTTGGTGTTCACAAAGCCACCCAAATTCCCTCAGCCACTCCTACAACCTGGGGCCACCAGATACCACTGGCACAGCTCCTTTCAAGTAACAGGTAGTTCCTGTTCTTCTTGAAGCCCCGGCTTTCCTGCCTTATTCTCTATATCCATGCCCTTCTCTCCAGCCCTGCTCTGTTTTGTCAAATCCAGTGGTCAGTTTTCAGTCCTCCCTGTCTTAATGTCTCAGCAGCATTTGACCCAGTGACTGCTCCCTCTTTCTTGAAATTCTGTCCTCCCTTGGCTTCTGGGACACCTCACTCCCCAGAATTTTCTCCTCCCTCTCTGGACTCCCCCTTTTATCTTTATCAGACTCAGTTTCCTCCTCTTCCCGACTTATAAATGTTGGAGTGACCCAGGACTGAGTCCTGGGCACTCTTCGTCTTTTCTACATTTTCTCCTAGCAGATGATGTCATCTAGCACAAACAAACAACTCCCCCAAACGCCACAAAAAACACAAACAAACAAACAACAACAACCACCAGCACCACAACAAAACGTCCTTACAAAGACGTAGAGTATGTGAAGGGGATGCTGTGTATTGATAAATAGGTTGAGAATGTTAATTGGGAACCGGAGAGTAGGAGGTGATGGCTGTCAGGCTGAGGTCTTTGGTTCAGGGTGGTTCAGGGTGAGGGCACCTAGAGGCATGTGAGCAGGGGAGTGACGTGATCAGACTTGCAGCTTTTGGAAGATGTATCAGAAGGCAGACCGTGAGAGCTTATCTTTTCCTCTGAAGAGGTAAAGGCAGTAAAAATCCTCTTCCATTTGGACAGGTAATAAAGAGCTGCGTTGAAAAATCTGCTCAAATACTTGGCTAAACAGGTGGGGTCTTACCTTTCACTGTCCTGCCGAGCTTCAGTATAGCCATAGTCTTAGGTGAGTGCTAAGCAGCTTTCCTGGCCCTTAATCATTTTCAAGTAGCCGTTGAGAGGGTCGGGCAGACAAGTGTCTTCCCTTTTAGGCCTGCATCTGGTGGAGAGCACCCAGACAGTAAGATCCTGGGGAAAGTTATGTATTTGAGCTCTGAAGTCCTTATTTTAACTTTCTTTAGTTTTTCTGCATTACGGTTACATATTTCAGGTCCTTAAACCCAGGATAGTTATTGCAGCCAATTATAATAGCAATTTTCCCCAAGATAGTGACTTTGTTCTGCAAATGGCACATTCATAATTACATTATTTTTATGCATCACCATAAAATACCAAGAGTCATCTAATATATCATTGACAAGAGGTAAGTTTTAGAGAATTTAAAATAAATTGCTGAAAGTTAGATGACTTCTTCTTCTTATTCTCTTAGAGCCCAAACAGCTGTCACTTGTGACTGAAAATCACATCTGATTGGCTTGTATCAGCATTAGGGTCTGAAGTGAGGAAACTGGAAAAAAGGGCCCCAGCTCCTGTTTTGTACCTTTGGTTGGAGGAAGGGGATAGGATGGGGGAATTTCCTATTAGTGTTCAACAATGAGAGTTTGCTTGTACTATATACGAAATGACTGTACGGTCATGAGATAGATTTTGGCCTTTAAGCTTGGGAGGCTGTGTAGGCTGCATGTAAGAATGCTTCCATTCCTCAAAAGCTGGCTAGAAGCAAGCTTTCTTTGGGATCTGTCTTCGGAGGCAGTTTACGAACCAAACAGGAGAACCAGGTCTTATTACATTGGAGTCACAGGTGGTGGTTGTTTTAACTAAAATAACATCATTTAGCTTTCCACCCCTGGCCCTCTAAGCCCACACCCAAAGGATGAAGATGTGTGGCCACTGAGGGCATTGGAAGGTTGGGCTGCAGGTCCCGAAGGCAGTTTCCCAGAAGGTAGTCACACACCTTAGATCTTCTCTGGAGACGGGAGGGCCTCCAAGAGGGTCAGCATAACACAAAGCACACTCATGTCTATGGTTAAGGTCTGACGTCACCTTTCTTTAGGATTTAAAAATGTTATGACTTTATTGCTTTTTTCCCTGTTATAAAAGTAGTCCATATTCATTGCGGTAATTAAGAAAACAATAACAAAGAAGAAAATAAAATCTATTAATAATACCTCCCGTCCCAAGATAGTCCCTACTAACACTTGGTGGTTACGTTCCCAGACATTTTCTTTTTTTTTTTAAATTGGAGTATAATTGCTTTACAATGTTGTGTTAGTTTCTGCCGTACAATGAAGTGAATCAGCTATATGTAAACATACATCCTCTCCCTCTTGCGCCTCCCTCCCACCGCCCCCGCCCCCATCCCACCCCTCTAGGTCATCACAGAGCACCAAGCCCTCCCTCTTGCATCTCCCTCCCCCCCCATCCCACCCCTCTAGGTCATCACAGAGCACCAAGCTGAGCTCTCTGTGCTATACAGCAGGTTCCCACTAGCTATCTATTTTACGCATGGTAGTGTATACATGTCAGACATTTTCCAGACATGACACAAACTCACAGATATCCATCCATCAGCAAGTTTTGTCAGTTTTACTTCTCAAATTTGTCTTTATATCTTATTGCTACTTCTACTGTTACTACCATGATCCAAAGATCTCCTTCTCTCGCTTGGACAACTGCAATAGCTTCCTAACTGGGATCTCTGCCTTCACCCTTGCTGTTCTCCAAATCGTTTTCCCTCCCGTGGCAACTGTGGCCTTTTTGAAACACAAACGAAAACATCCCCCCTCTCCTCCTTAAAGCCCCCCTTAAATATTCCTGTTGTTGTTAGGATAAAGGCTGAACTTCACCGGGCTACAAGGATCTCCTGATCTGTCCACTTCCCTTCATTCAGCCTTATCTCATGACAGTCTCCCTGTCATTCCCTACGTTAGCCACTCTGGACTTCCCATCATTTCCTCAGCTGATTTTCCGTCTCAGAGCCTTTGTCCTAGCTATTTCTAGAACACTCTTTTATGCTGCTTCCTCAGAGAGGTCCTCCTTGACTACTCCGTCTAAATTAGGCCCTACTTATCTCATTTTCCCCTGAGGCTGAGTTTGATTAGGACCTGCCCTACCTGTGTTGGTCTGGTAGGAGTTTTTCAAACTGGGAACAAAGGGAGAACACAGTTGGAATTGAGCAACCCCCAAATGTACTCTCAAAGTCCTGACTTGTTCCTGTATCCTCTTCTGTCTCCATGTCCTGACTCCTCTGAACCCTCACTGGTCTTCCCGCTGTATCTTACTGGTCTCCAAGTTACTCCAGCCCATTTCCTGACATGAACCCAGAGTTATGTACTTTTGTTTGGCTTCTGTCATCTAAATTTTGTTCTCTACTTGGTCCGTTGGCACTTAGCTCTTCTTTCCTGGGAATTCACAGAAATCTTGAAAGGCAATGAGGTTTCCAAAATTTATGGAATGGGAATTGAATATTCATACAATGGTAAATTGCTCAGCAATAAAAATGAATGAAATACTGATACATGCAATAGCGTGGTCGAATCTCCAAAGTATGTTGAGTGAAAGGAGAAAGACACAAAAGATTACAGACTCTATGATTCCATTTATAAGAAGTTCTAGAATAAGCAAAACCCATCTCTGGTGAAAAAATGGTAATAATTGTTGCCACTGGTGGATGAATAGGGATTGGCTAGGAGAGGAGGCGTAAGGAAATTTACTAGGGTGATAAAAATATTCTACACCCTGTTAGAAGTTTGGGTTACACAGGTTTATGCATTTGTCAAAACTCATTGAATGGTACGCTTAAGATACATGCGTTGTACCTTTTACAAATTTTAACCTAAAGGAAAGAACCATAAACAAATGTTAAACTCTAATTTAAAAAGCATACTGTAGTGTTTAGGGGTGAAGTGTACTGATGTTTGCAGTTTACTTTGAAGTGCATCCAAAAATAAGATAGATTGATCAATGGCTAGATATATGGTAAAGTAAATATAACAAGATGTTCATTGCATAATATAGGTGATGTGTGCGTTCATTGTACAGTTCTTTCAAAACTTTCTGTATTTTTGATATTTTTCTAATGAAAATATTGGGGAAAATGTTCTAGACTGAAAATCTCTCTGCACTATGAAATCTTTTGTAAAGTAAATACACTGGAAATGATTGGGTATTAGAAATGATTTCCACCTAATTTGTCTGTTTTGGAATATGGGGGTTATTTTGAAGGAGTAAGGCCTACCTCTAATGGGTATATAGACCAAGAAACAAGGTCTTAGCAGAATTCTTTTTTTCAGTTTTAAATTTTTATTGGAGTATAGTTGATTTACAGTGTTGTGTTTCAAGTGTACAGCAAAGTGAATCAGTTATACATACATCCACTCTCTTTTAGATTCTTTTCCCATATAGGCCATTACAGAGTATTGAGTAGAGTTCCATGTGCTATATACTAGGTCCTTATTATAGAAGAGTTCTTATACCAGCCTGGGGATGCTGGGAGCCACGGAGATATTTTGTAAATAAGTAAGGAACAGAAACTAAGATGTGTGTGCATGTACAGAAGGGGATTGGTTAGTGATTCCCTAATAGTTTGGACTCAGAGTCCTAACTGTCTAAAACCGAGGCTTCTCCTCTACCTAGACACCAGGCTCAAAAGGAGATGAGGCTTCACAGCCTCAGATGGGATTGTTTTAGAAGCTAGGAGGCCAGTTACCTTAAATTTTAGGGTGACTTGCCTGCATTTCTCTAGCCAGGAAAATATAGGAGGGAACAAAAATGCTCAGGGTCTCTGAAAACTCTCCTTGATCATGAACTTTCTGGAAATTCTGCTAGACTGTAAGCTTTATGATGGACTCAGTGTGCCTTGTTCAACACAGTTTCCTTGGCATTCAGCACAGAGCCTGGCACTCAACAAACACCCGCTAACTATATGAGTGTGTGACTGAATAAATACAATTTGTTGATTCCTGTGTAGCTAAATTCTTTCAGATCTCCAGGAATCAGTCCCTGAGAGTCTCCTTTTCCACCCCAGACCCTGTGAATCCCTTCTTTTATATCCTTCTGTTGTTGTTCTAACCTTCAGTGCATTTTAAAATTACGGTTTTAATGTCTGTCTTCCTCACTTGCTTATAAGTCCCATGAGGGCAGGAGTGGTGCTTGTCTCAGCTACCACTGTTTCCCCTAGTGTCCAATAGATGGGATCCATAGATTCAGTGAAGGAGCACAGCCCTTCCCTGCTCTGAGTAAGTTATCCCGCTATGTGTTTGCACTCTGCTTTTCCCAGTGGGAATTAGACTTTGTCTCCCTCACTGTACTGGGCACAGAATGGGCATCAATCAAGTACAGTTCATGATGGCTGGGCTCGTCATGCACAACGATGTTCCTTCTCACTGGGACCAGCTGACATTGAGGTTTTGCCTACAATACACGATGGCCAAACAGCTTTAATAGGGACTAAACCAGCAGACATAAATATCTGTGGCCTAGTCTGACTGAGAATACATTTTAATGAGTCGTATCAAACTGTTGCCAAAGCCTGGCTCAGTCAACTTAAGAGGAGGTTAAGTAGAGGGATTTAAGTCAGCCAACATGGTTCCTGGCCCTTGGTTCTCACCCCTGCCTCTGACAACTCCAGCGAAAGCCAGGAGTGGTTGGAGACTTGTCTGTAAGTTTCCAGGTCGCTGGGGGCAGAGGATGTAAAATAAAGTTGCCGCCTTAAAACTGCAGTCCAGGAGAGACCTGGGGATTGGGGATCATCTACCCAGATTGTGGCTATAGGCACTGCCCTGCCATGTGGCCAGTGGCCAAAAAGTGTGCAGGTGGTAGAGCTCCGAATAGAATGCCCTCTGGGTCCAGGAAGACATCCTGCTTACTCTGTTACAGGAGCAGATGCAGACACAGAATAATTCCTAATGTAAATGAACCCAGGGGCTATGAGACAAGGCTGCTTGTACCACTCTTAATTTCCCTAATGGTCTGCTTCCATGTGCCACGTAGAGGCAAAAACAAACAAACAAAACCCCCCAAAAAACCCACCTTGCGCCAAAAATAAAAAATATATTGCTGTTGAAAAGACGCTAATAAGACTTTCACTTAAGATTTTTTCTTCTCCCTATTGAAAACAAGTAACTTGAGTAGTAAATATATCCTTGATGAGGCTAACCATAATATCATTCATTGTCCAAACTATAACCCTTTTGAAAGTGAAAGAAGACACTAACAGTGTCTGGACCACAAACATAACCCGGGACTATCACAGGCAATCTGGGATCTGTCTGGTCCCTCCAGCCTTGACCGTCAGCTTTGATAAACCTAAAGCTCTCTTGAACCCTGGCATCCAGCAACGTGGAATGTTTCTGATGGCCGATAAACTGCAGGCCTAAGAAAGTGCAAGCAGCACACAGCCATGGAACCAACAGATGAAGAGCATTTGCTCTGTGGGCAGGGCTATTTGGTCACCCATCAATCACTTCTCACACACACACAGGTGTATGCACAAGTAGGTGGCCAGCAGCAGCCTCATCTTCAAGTGTAATAATGATAGATTGCAGCCATTCAGCACGTGCTATGTGCTAGGTGTTGTGCGAAGCACTTCTCATGCCTTAGGTCACACTGCACATTTGTTATGTTGCTGCCGTACATGTGGAAGGTGTTTGTATTTAGTGATTGCTTTTGTATTTACTATCATATTTGATCCTCACAATACAGGGACGTAGGCATTACTATGCCAATTGTCAAATGAGAAACCAAGGCTCAGAGAGGTAAAATAGCTTGTAAATAACTGCTGGAACTGGAACTTAAATCCATGTCTGTTCAACTCCAAATTCTTTAAACATTTTTTTTTCTAAATTAAAAAAAACCATTGAAGTATAGTTGATTTACAATGTTGTGTTAGTTTCAGGCGTATAGCACAGTGATTCAGTTATATACATCTATTCTTTTTCAGATGCTTTTTCCTTATAGGTTATTACAAAATATTGAGTATAGTTCCCTGTGCTATACAGTAGGTCCTTGTTGTTTATCTGTTATATATAGTAGTGTGTATCTGTTAATCCCAAACTCCTAATTTGTCTCTCCCCCCTTTCCCCTTTGGTAACCATAAATTTGTTTTCTAAGACTGTGAGTCTATTTCTGTTTTGTAAATAAGTTCATTTGTATCTTTTTTTTAAGATATTGCCTTTCTCTGTCTGGCTTACTTCACTTAGTATGATAATCTCTAGGTCCATCCATATTGCTGCAGACAGCATTATTTTGTTCTTTTTTATGGCTGAGTAGTATTCCATTGTGCATATATACCACATCTTCTTTATCCATTCATCTGTCGATGGACATTTAGGTTGCTTCCATGTCTTGGCTATTGTAAATCATTCAACTCCAGATTCTATATGCTTTTTGTGATATTACACCTGATTAATGTATTAATTTAACAGATATTTGCAGATCAGTCCTATGTACCAAACACTGTGCTAGGTGCTAGGAGTACAAACCTGCTTTGGGTGGTGGGCTCAAGCTGTGAGAAAAGACAGAACCAGAAACATTCTCTGCCTCAAAGGGCTTCCCCTTTAGTAGGAGAGACAGGCACACAAACACATAATTTGAATACAATAGGGATTCAGTAGACTAGATACCATATTCTATTCTTATAATATTTTTTGAAATATGAAATACACAGTAGCATTATATGATATATTAATATAATTTAATATGAACTCTACTTATGCATTATTTTCGATTTCTATTTTATCAGTAAATGTGTGGGGTATTACAAAGTACTGTGGGAGCACAGCAGAGGAGAAGCAGGGAAGTTTTCACAGAGAAGGTAACACTTGAGGTGGGCCTTGAAGGGTACCTAGGAGATTGTCAGGTGGAGAAGTGAGGGAACCAGGCCCACTCTAGGCAGAAGGAATAGGCTGTGCAAAGGCACAGGGGGCAGTGGGACATGTTTGGAGAACATCAAGCAGGTTGGTGAGTTCTCCTCTGTGAGAACGACCCACTTAAGTATTTAGAGGTGAATGTATGTGCTATATGGGGTTTGCTCTGAAACACTCCAGAAAAATAAAAGTCTGCGGGGTGGGGAGGGGAGGGAATAGATGAAGCAAGAATGGCAGAGAGTGAATAATTTTGAAGTAGGATGATAGGTATAGGGAGGTTAATTCTACTATTCTTTCTACTTTTGTGTACATCTGAAATTTTCCATAATAAAATTTTAAAGCAAAGAAAAAAATAAGAGATTTGGTGTAGTTGGGACAAAGTAAAGGTGGAGGTGAGTGTCTAAAGGTGAGGCTGATGAAATAGGTAGGATCAGGGGGGAGAAGGTTGGGCAGACTATGAGAAGCCCTTAAGTGCCAAGCTAAGGAATTGGGACTTAATCCAGTCGGTAATAGGGAGCCATTATAGGGTTTTAATCATGAGATTGACAAATTCATGATGTATTTTAAAAAGATCATCGACTTTGCATAGAGAAAAAAAGGATTGTGAGGCAGGAGGTGGGGAAGTGGGAGAAGCAGGTCCAGGTGAGAGATGATGGGGGCCTAGACAGTTGAGGAAACAGAGGTCTGGTTTATTGACTTTGGATTTTATTCTAAGTGCCGTGGGAGGCCTCTGGGGGTGGGTTTAGGAAGGGATGTAATATGATCTGATTTGCATGTTGTATTCTTACCCCTACTCCCCACGAAAGCAAAGGGACGCAAGGAAACTTTTGGAGGTGATGGATATGGTTATTACCTTCCTTTTGATGATGGTCTAGGGGTATATGCGTATGTCCAACTCATCAAATTGTTTACATTAAATATGCGCAGTTTTTTTGTATATCAATTATATCTCAATAAAGCTGTAAAAGAAAATTTACAAAACAGTTACAGAATAAACTTGATATAATCCATAACCTCACCTCACTGAATAAATTATCCTTAACATTTTAGTATGTGTATATAATATGAGCACACATTCAAATATGCCAGCCAAATATTTATAAAAATTGCGGTAATATTATACATTTTGTTAATATTATTTATTAAAATTTAGTTCAATTCAATTTGTTTTAACTTAGTATTTTTAAGTACCAAATGTGCTAAGTACTAAGAGTAGAAAAATGTGTAAGACCCCGCTCCTCATCTCCAAGATTTTGCAATCTAGTGGAAGAGATAGATATGTATACGACAAAGTGTGCGATGGTATTTGAAGTGCCATTTCTGAAGAGTAAAATAAGTGCTATGAGAACTTCAAAAAAAAAGAGCCTTTGGGTTGTTACGTGGAAGATGGACTGGGAGGGTGGGCATGGGTAGAAGTGGGTAGATCAATGAAGACTACTGTCACAGTCCAGATGATTGTAGCTTGGACTAGGATAGTGGCAGTAGAGCTGGTAGAAGTAAATAGATCTGAGAAATATTTAGGAAATAAAATGAACGAGAATTGGTAGTTGACTGGTAGTGGGAGTTGAAAGAGAGGGAGGAATAAAGGATATCTCCCAGATTTCTGGCAGGAAGAATGGAGTGGAGGATGGTGCCATTTACTAAGATAAGATGCATAGGAAGAAAATGGGGCATCTGCCATGTAAAAGAAAATGGCAGTTGGCAAGGGTTCTTAAGAGGGAATACCTTCTGAAACTTTAAATCTATTTGGTAATGCATAGATGTTATGGAAAAATGTAATTACACTGTGAGGTCTGCAGTTCCCATAACCACTACTAATAGTTTAGAGTGTATTACTTATTACTTTATGGTATTAAAGAGTTAATTATCAACCAAAACATGGAAATGTAGCAGTTATCCAGGGCAATCCCTTTATTTCACTAAGGCCCAGAGAGAAGTGATTTACACAAAGTTACACAGCTAGTTAGTAGTAGGTCTAGGTGTAGAAGCCACGTGTCTTTACTGCTAGCTTTATATTTCTTCTGCCACACAGTTCCTTTCTCAACTGTAGAGTCGGTATTGACTATGTTCACGGCCGTTTTCTTCCAGTCTCCGTGGACCCATCTTCTCTGCCTAAGCACGTGTGTATAAAGAAGTGTATGAGAAATTCCATCTAATTTCTTTATGATCAGGCCATATGTCCTTTGTTTATGAATACACATTATCGAAAGACTAACCTGATAAATTTGCCATTGCAGAGCCTGTCGTTCCCCTGGCTGTAAGGGAGTGTTTCAGATTGTACTTGAACTCCAGTCTTCCCAAAGATAGTCCATAGGACTGAGGGCTCTAACCTTGCCATTCTGGGGCTTTGATTAGTCATATTAAAGCACTTGTCTTTTTTCGAAACTGAAGTTGCCTTCAAAGTATCTTACCCCGTCCCAAGGTTGCTTGATTAGCTGACAATTGATTTTGCAGTCTCACTGTCAGATGAGGAATTTTTATAATTTCCTACTACCTAAATGCAGTTCTACTTTCATGGTACCTCAGTGCCCTAGTTTGCCCCCCTTGTTACTTTTTGCAGTGGTTTATCGTTTCTCACCTTGACCATCTGTACTAGTTGAGGGAAGTAGACTCTAGGGATAGTGTCGACAGACTCATTGATTTCATCTTTACCAACAATTATTTGAGCCCATGAAATCAATAAGTATGGATACGCACAGTGCCTGATATTAACTACTTTTTGTTGAGTGCTCATATGAGCCAGAAACTATGCTAGCTACATACATTATCTCATCACATCCTCACAGCACCAACTTGAGGGGTGTTCTTGTTTGAATTGTCTCCTCTCAAAACTCACATGTTGCAGACCTAACCTGCAGTACCTCATAGGGCCTTTAGAGAGGTAATCAAGTTAAAATGAGGTCATGAGGGTGGGCCGTAATTCAATATGACTGGTGTCCTTACGAAAAGAGGACATTTGGAGACAGAGACAGACATGCATAAAGGGGAGCTGATGTGAAGAGCCACAGGAATAAGATGGCCATGTACAAGCCAAGAAGAGAGGTCTGGAACAGATCCTTCCCTCACAGCCCTCATAAGGAACCAACCCTGCTAACACTTAAGGTCTTAAGACTTCTGGCCTCCTGAACTGTGAGACAATACATTTCTGTTGTTTAAGCCACTCAGTTTGTGGTACTGTGTTACAGTAGCCCTAGCAAACTAATACAATGGGACACTATTATTATCCCCACTCTACAGTTGAGTAAGCTGAGGTGCAGAAATGTAATGCCACATGCAAGGTCACAGAGTATGGGCAGAGCTGGGATTTGAACCCAGTTCAGCCTGACCTCAGAGTCTGCTCTTTACTGTCCCATTACCTTCCTGCCTTGGGTCTCAGACTAGCCTTCAAAAGGCCAGCTTCTCATTGTGTTTATCCTAAAGAGTTAAATCACCACTACCATGTACCCCCTCGAATTTTAGGAACACAGAGTAATACAACAGTCATTGAAAACCATATTAAAATTCTTTTTTGCTTTTGAGAACTCTTTTTTGGGAGATAGGGAAAAGGAGTCACTGGGAGACAGATGGACTTATTACTGAGAAATTGTTCCTGGGGCACCCAGAGCAATATTTCTTCACCTAAAGCTGTCAAGTCAATATTGCCCAACGAACCGACTTCCTCAGTCATTGTCGCTCTGTGCAGCGCGGAGCCCTGGGACTCAGTTTAGTCATTCGCTTAGGCTACTTCCTGAGACTGGTTAGGCCGGCACAATCTGATTTCCTTCCTTTTGTTCATGTCAAAAAATGATGGAAAGGCAGAACAAGCACTAAATCACTTCTGTTTCACATGCTTAAAGGCCAGTTTTAAGTTACTTTCTGTGCGGCCGTTGAACCTAAATTTACTTGATGTGGATACAAAAGTTTCTCTGTGGAAACATATTGAGTTTCTTAGAGACTCTCCCAGGGTAGGACAACAGTTTGGATTATGTAGCAACGCATTTCAAACCAAGTACTACCGTGCTAATGGTTTATATAAATGTGATGATTAGATAAAAGGGGCTTTTGCAGTTAATGCTTGAAGACACTAATTACATTCACATCAACAAGTCAACATATTGGTCTCATATGGATTTGAGCACTTTGGAAATGCTTCTTTTGTTTTGATACCATTAATTAAATTCACACATTTTCCTGAGATTGAATGGTTACCTTAAAACACAGAAGGCAAAAGTTAAAGCTTTGAATGGCACTTCTGAGTGCATGTCTGTGTAGCCGGTAAATTAGAACAGTTTTTCTTTTCAAGGAGCTAATTGCCTAGAAGTTTCAAAATTTCACGGCAGATAGTGAACAGTTGATTCATTCTCAACAAATTCAATCCAAATGATGCATGCTTTTACTTAACCACTACAGGCTTAACTGCAGTTTTAAATTATTCTCAATGCAGAGGCAATAAAGTATTTCAGTAAATAAGTCTCAGAGGAGAAGTTAGGAGGGAAAAGCACAAGTATTCCCAGTAGCCACTGTTCAGATCACTGAAGCCACAAGGCACATGTCAGAGAATTATGACCTGCCATGGGCAGTAGTTTTCAGAGTTAAGAGTTTACAAATATCTTGAGGGTCTGAAGAAATGATTCCAAATAGAAAATTAGTAAAGCCCTATGGGGATACTTCATTTGAAAACTAAATATCTGTGGCCTTGTCAACAAAATTGGATTTCTCTCTGTTCCTGTGTTGTTTCCACTTATGACTGCTCCAGAATGGAAATCTAGGGAGAAAAAGCACGTGTGTAGAGTCTTCAACATGTCCGTGGCTTAACAACAGAAGCTGCTTGCCAAAATGAAGGAATTCGTTTCTTGACTTCCCAGATCATGAGTTGCAAATGGCCATGTGGGTTTGCTCATTTCGCTCAGCTTGAAAAAGTAATCCCAGCTTTAGAACACTAAGATGGAGAATTAAGTTCACTTCAGTAGATATCGATCGAGGCAATGCACTGGCGCTGGTGAGGCGGTGGGGATGGAGGCAGAGAGGTGGAGGTGACAAGGATAGAGGGATGAATGAGAGGTGGCCTACGCCCTGTTGAGTAGTCGTTAACATGTGGTGAATGCATCCAATGCACCAGGCACTGTTCTGAGTACTGAAAAACCCATTACTTAATTCAGTGACTCTATGGGTAGGTACTATTTGTATCCCTGTTGTACGGATGAGGAAGCCAAGGCTCAGAGAAATTAACTGCTGTTCTTTCTCATTCTCTTTTGCAGCCTCATCTTCCTGACCTTACTCTGGAGTACGCCAGGGCTTGGTCTTCGGATCTCTTTTTGGTCTAGACTCATTCTCTTGATGATCTCATTTAGTTTCATGGCTTTAGATCCCACCTGTTTATTTAATAGGCATCTCAAGTGTATGTCCTAAATGGAGTTCCTGATCTTCCCCTTCCTCTAAAATGCTTTTTCCTTATCTTCCCAATCTGAGTTGATGAGACTGTTGCAGGAAAATGGAGTACAAGAGGATGGTCATGTCCTAGGTCTCTGGTGAGTCTCTGGGATGGGCTGCCAAGTGAGGGTCCTTGGCTTCATGCAGGAAAGAATGCAGGAGTGAGCCATAGTAAAGTGAAAGCAGGTTTATTTAGAGAGATATGTATTCCATAGGCAGAGTGTGGTCAGTCTCAGAAAGTGAGAGTGGCCCTGTGGCTAGTGTGGGTGTGGACCTGTTCAGTGTTTATGGGCTGGATAATTTTATAGGCTAATAAGTGGGAGGATTATTCCAACTATTTTGGGGAAGGGGTGGGGATTTCCAGGAATTGGGCCACCGCCCACTTTTTGGCCTTTCATGGTCAGCCTTGGAACTGTCATGGTGCCTGTGGGTGTGTCATCTAGCTTGCTGATGTGTTACAGTGAGTGTATACTGAGGTTCAAGGTTTACTTTCTCTGTCTGGCTTACTTCACTTAGTGTGATATTCTCTAGGTCCATCCATATTGCTGCAGATGGCATTATTTTGTTCTTTTTTATGGCTGAGTAATATTCCATTGTATATATGTAGCACATCTTCTTTATCCATTCATCTGTTGATGGACATTTATGTTGCTTCTGTGACCTGGCTATTGTAAATAGTGCTGCTAGGAACATTGGGGTGCATGTGTCTTTTTGAATTATGGTTTTCTCTGGGTATATGCCCAGTAGTGGGATTGCTGGGTCATATGGTAATTCTATTTTTAGTTCTTTAAGGAACCTCCATGCTGTTCTCCATAGTGGCTGTATCAAGTTACATTCCCACCAACAGCACAAGAGGGTTCCCTTTTCTCCACACCCTCTGCACCATTTGTTGTTTGTAGTTTTTCCAGTGATGGCCATTCTGACTGGTGTGAGGTGATACCTCATTGTAGTTTTGATTTGCATTTCTCTAATAATTAGTGATGTTGAGCAGCTTTTCATGTGCCTCTTGGCCATCTGTATGTCTTCCTTGGAGAAATGTCTATTTAGGTCTTCTGCCCATTTTTGGATTGGGGTTTTTGTTTTTTTGATATTGAGCTGCACGAGCTGTTTGTATATTTTGGAGGTTAATCCTTTGTCAGCTGCTTTGTTTGCAAATATTTTCTCCCATCCTGAGGGTTGTCTTTTCATCTTGTTTATGGTTTCCTTTGCTGTGCAAAAGCTTTTAAGTTTAATTAGGTCCCATTTGTTTATTTTTGTTTTTATTTTCATTTCAAATCCCACTAGATCCTGAAGACAGAAAACAGAGCTGGTCACGTGGCTGTGGTGCTGTGCCTCTGGGGGCTTGCTGTTGAGAAGACTTTGCATGCTACAGGAGTGGACATATGTGGGTTCCAGACCTTTCTCTGCCACTTTCAAGCTGGGCCATCATATGTAAGTCTCTTTAACTTTGATTTCCTTACCGATATCAGTGTTTTGCAGTCTTTTAAAAGATTTGTTCCTTTCTGATATGCCTCCTTTCATAGTACTTTCTCATGCTTTGCTTTTCTCCCAACGTTTTCTTATGAAAAATTTCAAAGATACAGAAAAGTTGAGAGACATTTATAGTAAATATTTACACATTCATCCATCATTGGATTTAATAATGAACATTTTGCTATTTTTGCTTTATTACATATCTATCCATCCATGTGTCTTTCTATCCATCAATCCATTTTGTGAGTTTTGTTTTGGTTATTGGAAAGTAAGTTGCAGACATCAGCACACATCACTTCTAAACACTTCAGTGTGAATATTATTAAGTTCAATATTTGTTTTAAGTTGAAATTAATGTACATATAGAAATATGTAACAATCTCTTAAAAATCTTGGAATTAGTTTATTTCACTTTAATGAATATTAAATAACTATTCTTATTCTGTAAGTGCTATAGTGAATACAAAGGGTATGTGAGATATCATCCCCGTACTAAAAAGTGTATATTCTAGCCAGGGACATGTGACTAACATTTAGGAGTGATTAGATTAAAATACAGGGCAGTCCATTTTTAATCCAGTAAAGACAGAGAGGTAGGTTTAATACTTAGGAATTAGAGACATTTTTAAGAATTATTGGATGTAAGAACTGCAGAGACCATAGCAGTAATCTAGTCAAGGTCCATAATTTTGCAGAGGCAGAAAAGTATGTACATTGGTTAAGTGACTTGCTCAGTGATTCAGTTGAGTGCTACATTAGATCGAAATATGATGTATTAACTCTTACACAAGGGCTCTTTCTAATACAGCCTACATCCTTGTTAACCAAAATGATTTTTTATTCTTATATATTAGAATGATTCAAGTAT
>NW_006779031.1:3350423-3391318 GCF_000442215.2 Lipotes vexillifer | reverse complement strand
TCCTGCTGATTGATAGTTATCTTTTGTAAGCATAAAGCCTAGTAATAGCATTAAGTATTCTAGAATAAATCACACGTAATACTTGTGTTCCTGGGATTTATAAGCTGAGAAGGCTGGTGGTAAGTGGAACCCATTTGCCCAGTTGTTCCTAGATGGCTGAGAACTGATTCACGTCTGTTCAGAAACATATCTGTATGACTTCATCACTCTTCTGCTCTTGAGCTCAACCTGCCTTTTGTTTTGATGTAGCCAGAATTCTTGCTGTCAAAGCCTAAAGCAAAATGTAGCAATCTTAAGAGTACTCTTCTATGAGGTTTGATATATGCACACACTCTATAACCTACACTCCTATCAAGATATAATACATTACCAGCATTCAAGAAAGTTCCTTTATGCTCATTCCCAGTCAATCCCTTCTTTCATTCTCTAGAGCAACCATTTTTCTGATTTTTATACCATAAATTAGTTACTTTAAAAAACTTTTTATTTGGAAATAACTTCAAACTTACAGCAAAGTTGCAAGAGAAAGGATACTACAAAGAATGTTCACATACCCTTTACCCAAATACACCTATCATTAACATTTTACCTCATCTGCTTTCTTTATATGTATATAGATATTTTTTCTGAAATATTTGTGATTATGTAACAGGCAACCATAGATTAGTTTTGCCAGTTCCAGGACTTAACGTAGAAATAGAATAACAGAGCATACTTTTGCTTTCTAAATTTTTATGAAAATTTAAAAATATAAACAGTGATTAATACTGGAAGGCTTTGAATGAAAAACAGCAGCCACTTCTAACTATTCTCACCCATCAGTCTTGCCCCTGAGAGTCAATCCCTTTTAACTCTTTTTAACTATTCCTTGTGGTAGTTAATTCCTTATTCCTAAAATAGGTTTATATTGTTATGTCTTATTTCGGCAATTTTAGACATTATCTAGTCATTTTACATAATGGTAGATTCATTCGTTCATTCAACAATTTTTTTTTTTGAGTGAACGTAGTTTTCATCTCACCTGAGTAAATCCCCACCTAGGAGTGGGATTGCTGGGCCATATAGTTGGCATGTGTTCAATTTTGTAACAAACTGACAAACTGATTTGCAAGGTGTCTGTACCATTTTGCATTCCCAACAGCAATGTATGAGAGTTCCAGTTGCTCCACATCCTCACCAGTACTTAGTATTGTCAGTTTTATTGATATTAGCCATACTAATAGGTGCGTGGTGGTATCTCATTGTGGTTTTAATTTTCAGTTCCCTAATGACAAATGACTTTGAGTGGGGTTTCATGTGCTTATAGCCATTTATAAATAATCTTTGGTGTGAAATGTCAATTCAAATATTTTTCCCATTTAAAAGATTTAATTCTTATTAATTTTCTTATTCTTAAGTTTTAAGAGTTCTTTATGTAGTCTGGAAACGAATACTTTGTTGCATATGTGGTTTGCAAATATTTTGTCTAAGTCTGTGGCTTGTGTTTTAATTCTCTTAACAGTACCTTTTGCAGAGGAAAAGTTTATAATTTGACAAAAATCCTATTTATTAATTTTTTTCTTGTATGAATCATGAGTTGGTGTTGTATCTAAAAACTAATTGCTAAACCCAAGGTCACAAAGATTTTTCCTGTGTTTCTTTTCTAAAAAGTTTTATAGCTTTATGTTTCATGTTTAGGCTTATGATCTATTTTGAGTTAATTTTTGTATAAGGTGTGAGGTTTAGGTTTAGGTTAATTTCTTTTTTTTTACAAGTGGTTGTCCAATTGTTCTAGCAGCATTTGTTGAAAAGACTGCCCCTTACTCCCATTGAATTTTCTTTGCCCCAAAGTGTCCATATTTGTGTGAGTCTACTTCTTTTCTTTTCTTTTCTTTTCTTTTGCGGTACGCGGGCCTCTCACTGTTGCAGCCTCTTCCGTTGCAGAGCACAGGCTCCGGATGCGCAGGCTCAGCAGCCATGACTCATGGGCCTAGCCGCTCCGCGGCATGTGGGATCCTCCCAGACCGGGGCACGAACCCGTGTCCCCTGCATTGGCAGGTGGACTCTCAACCACTGCGCCACCAGGGAAGCCCGATGTGTGAGTCTATTTCTGAGCTCTGCATTCTGTTCTGTTGGTCTATATGTGTCCCTTTCTTTCTTTTCTTTTTTTTTTTTTTTGAGGTAATCACTATTATCTCTGTGTATCCTTCCAGAGATATTCTATGTATATATAACTATATACGTAAGTGTATTTGCTTTTCTTTTTCTAGTGACTAAAATAGTCACATAATTTACACATAGCTCTGCACCTTTCTTTTTATCATTTAACCTTATATCATGGAGATGAGTCCATATCAATTTCAGTCCAATTAGAACTATCTCATTTATTTTAGTGGCTGCGTAATATTCTATATATTCATAATAGTCTATATATGTAGGTTGCTTCCAAACGTTTGCTATCACGAACAGTTTTTCAATGCATAGCCTTAAACTATTTCAGTCTGCGCACATATGACTATGTCTGTAGGATCAATTCCTAGAAATAGAATTCCTGGGTCAAAGAATATGTGAATTTTATATTTTTATAGATTTTGCTAAATTTCCCCCTTAAATATTGTTCCTAGAGATTTATTCTTCCATCAGTAATGTATTAGAGTGTCCTTTTTCACCATGCATCATGCATTTCTTTTGTTTTTGTTAATCTAATAGGTAAAGAGTTATATCTCATTGTGGCTTAAACGTACGTTTCTTTTATTATGAGTGAGATTGAGTATTTTTTCATGTGTTTAAGGGCCATTTCTTAATATTACTTTCCTTTTTATCCATAGGGTTATTCTTCTTTATTTGATTTTATACATACACGTATAGATATAGATATAAATATATATTCCCTTGCCTTTTATATGTTGTAGCATTTAGGAATATTTTTGGTGACAAATTGTAGAAACCTGATTATAGTGGCTTATTAGTTTTCTGGGGCTGCCATAACAAAATACCATAGACTGGTGGTTTAAACAACAGAAATTTATTTTCTCACAGTTCTGGAAGCTGGAAGTTCAAGTCAAGGTGCCAGCAGGGTTGATTTCTCCTGATGCCTCTATCATTGGCTTGCAGTTGGCCGTCTTCCCACTGTGTCCTCACATGGCCTTTCCCCTGCAAGTGTGTATCTCTGGTCTCTCTCTTCATATAAGGATACCAGTGATATTGGATTAGGGCCTCACCCTTATGACTTGATTTAACTTTACCTCTTTAAAGGCCCTATGTCCAAATACAGTCACAAATACAGGCAAGTTCTATTAGCACTTAAAGCTCAAGTATAATCCTCTTTGGCTCAGTGCTCTGCCCTGTGGGCCCACTGGGACAGCAGTGTCATGCCTGTAGCTGTGAATGGTGACCCTGTCCCTGTGGCACCGCTGAAAATGAGGAGGAGACAGCCTTGTCCCTTCCGTCTATGATGGCAGTGGCAGCTCTACTGATTTCTGAAACACTTTCAGGGTCATTCTCCCCTTTTCTTAAAGGACAACACATGTTTGCTGCTGGACAGCTCTATTGTTTTGTCCTGTAGAATCCCAGTGTTTCTGAGAGGCTTCCTTCATTTCAACCTCTGTCCTCTTTAGACCAAGGCGGCAATATTTCTATTAATATGATCTCATTGCTATTCCTAGCTTCTGCTGAGATGGCTGACTAAATCTATGAATAGCACCTATAATCTTTTAATCAAATGATTTTCCAGCCATACTCTTGGTATTCTCTCCAGAACATGCTTTCTCATTTTTCATAATAAGAATAGGCTGAGAAATTTCCAAATCTTCAAGTTCTAGTTCCTTTTTGCTTAACAATTACTTCAATTTATCTCTCCCCTCTTATTTTACTGAAAACAGTAAGGAGAAATGAGGCTGCACCTTCAACACTTTGCTTAGAAATCTCCTTGGTTAAATATTTATGTTTATCACTTTTAACTTCTACTTTCCATAAAACATAGAACACAACTTCTTTGCCACTTTATAATGTGCATCACTTTTCCTCCAGTTTCCAATAACATATTCCTCGTTTTCATCTGAGATCTCCTCAGAATCACGTTTAAAATTTTTTTCCTTTTTTTAAAACAGTTTTATTGGAGTGTAGTTGATTTACAATGTTGTGTTAGTTTCAGGTGTACAGCAAAGGGAATCAGTTATACATATACATATATCCACTCTTTTTTTTTGTTTTTTTAGGTTCTTTTCCCATACAGGCCATTACAGCGTATTGAGTAGAAGTTCCCTGTGCTATACAGCAGGTTCTTATTAGTAATTTATTTTATATATAGTGGCGGGTTTTAATGATCATATTCCTACCAACAGTCTCTTCAAGGCAGTGTGGGTATTTCATCTGTTAAATTTATTCCTATGTACTGTATTCTTTTTGATGCTATTGTAGTTGGAATGATTTTCCTAATTTCATTTTGAATTGTTTATTGCTAGTGTATAGAAATACAGTCACTTATTGTATATTGTTATTTTATGCTGCAATCTTGCTGAACACTTTTATTAGCACTAAGAGTTTTTTTGGTGTGTATTCCTTTGGATTTCATGTACATAAAATTATATCATTTGCAGTTAGAGATAGATTTACTTCTTTTCTAATGTGGAAGCCTTTTATTTCTTTTTGTTTCTTAATTGCCCTGACTAGAACTTCCAGTACAGTATTGAATAGATGTGGCAAGAGTGAACATTCTTGTTTTGTCCTTGATCTCAGGGGAGGAAAGTTTTCAGTCTTTCACCATTATGTATGATGTTAGCTGTGGATTTTTCGTAGGGTGCCCTTTACCCGACTGAGGAAGTTCACTTCTGTTCTTAGTTTGTTTATTTTATTTTATTTTTATCACGAGAGGGTTTTGGTTGTGTCAAATGACTGTTGTGCACTACTGAGGTGATCTTGTGGTTTTTATCTTTTATTCTGTTAATACGGTATATTACATCAATTGATTTTCTGATGTTGAAACAACCTTGCATTATTGGGTTAAATCTCAGTCATGGTGTACAATCCTTTGTATATGTTGCTGGATTTATTTATGGTTATTTGTATAAGTCTGCTAGTATTTTGTGGTGAAATTTTACATCTCTATTCATAAGAGATATTGGTTTATAGTTTTCTTTTCAAGTCTTTGTCTTGTTTTAGTATCAGAGTAATACTGGCCTCGTAGAATGAGTTGGGTAGTATCTCCTCTTCTTCTATTTTTAGATGAGTTTGCAAGTTATTGGTGTTAATTCTTCTTTAAGATTTGCTGGTGAAGCCATATGGACCTGGGCTTGCCTTTGTGGGAAATTTTGTGATTACTGACTTAATCGCTTTACTTCTTAGAGGTTTATTTAGATTTCCTGTTTCTTCTTGAGTCATCTTTGCTAGTTTATGTCTTTCTAGGAATTTATAAATTTTGCCTAGGTCATCTAAATAATCTACATATTCAAGAAGTTCAACAAATTCTAAGTAGGAAGAACTCAAAGAGAGCCACACCTAGACACATCATAATCTAACTGTTGAAAGAGAAAGACAAAAGGAGAATCTTGAATAGAGCGTGAGACATAGAAGGGATTCTCAATAAGAGCTGATTTCTCGTTACACGTGCACATGGCTTTCTAGATTCCCTGGACTATGTCAGAGCTTTTCAGAGCCCCTGGATATCTCATTCTCCAGATTTTCCTTTTAAACTTGCTTGTTAGCCTCTTATTTGAACTGTTAACTACGCCTGAAGGCAGTCTTGAAGTTAGTCAACTACCTCTTATTATTTTCTATAATTTTCCCTGGGGAAAAGATTTTAGGTATTTGACAAGCTCCTAGTCTGGTTAAATAATGGCAAACCTTGTGAATGGGATCTTCCAGGAAATCACCAGATAGGCCAAATAATAACAGTTCTCTTCTCTGGGTTTTATAGTATATCCAACCCCATTCTTCCTCCAGTGGCTGCTAGCCTGCTGGTGTTCACTGTAATTGCAGGATGTTAGGTTTCAAGGCTACTCTTGAGCTGCGGAGAGCAATGTGGGAATAGAGTGAGTTAAAATGCCTCAGAGCTCACTCTTTCACATAAAATCAGCCATTTTTCTTGAAAAATGCAATTGCTGCAATCTTTTGGTTAATATCCAGAGTTCTTAAAATGTTGATTCTAACAATTTTTCCCATGTTCTCATTGGTTTTATGGAGGAGAGAACTTTTGGATGTCCTTACTCCATCATTTCTACTGATGTCAATATGGAGATTTTTAAAACACAATTTTTCCCTGTTTTTTTCATTTTCTCTGTTATAGTTCTGGATTCCCTTATTTATGCTTTATTTGTTTGTTCATTTAATGTTGGAGACCTTCCTATAATTTATTCATTCATTCAACCGTATTGAGTACACTGTTTTAAAAGAACAAAATAAAAACAAATCCCCTGCTTTCATGGAGTTTATATTCTAGTGGGATGGTGATTATGTGTCAGATGATGATTGATGTGCGTTATATATATTTAAGAATGAGGCACAAAAACACTTAATAGAAGTCTGTGTGTAGGTGAAGATTGTTGACTGGTAGTCTACAATGAAGAGTGGTTTGGCAAGGAGCCAGACTTTACTGGGATCCTCAAATCTCAGCTGTAAGTATGTGGAGATATTGTTTTCTCAGATAGACCAGTTTCTCCAAAAATAATTCTTCATATCTTGGGGTCAGGATTTGATAGAAGCCTGGCTGTTGTCAGTTTTGGAGCCTAGCAGGGATGAATCTGGGGGTGGGGGTGAGAAGGGTCTCACAGTTTCAGGAGCAGAATTTGAAGGCATCTTATCTTAAGACTTACCACTGCTCTCTAGAATACCTGGTGTCTTTTAAGCCATGACCTTATTCATTTAAGTTTCCAGAGATAAAACCTCTAGTTTCTTGCCTGACTGCTTGGGGTGAGGGTGGGGACATCAGAGGATATTCAGTCCACACACAGATATTCAACCAATCTCCAGTATTCAGTTCTGAATTACACCCCTATCTTATTGGAGTCTCTCAGGGATTTCACAGAGCAGATCAGCTGGCTTATCCAGTATCCTCCTATGTAGGCACTTAAAGTTGTAGCTTCCTCTTCTGCTCTACTTCCAAAAATTGTTGAAATCTCACCCACTGATGGCTTCTCTCTTAATCTTTTTGGTCTTTATAGGTTTATGCCTTTAAAAAAAATTCCTTTGCTGTCATTTTGTGACTTCTTAGGGGGGAGAGGAGATAAATATGTGCTGTCAATCTAGCATCTTTAACCAGGTGAATATACTTTTTTCACATTCTACACGACCCTCTGCAGGTTTTGATTTCCTTTTCCCACCTTGAGGACCATTGGTCTATTATATTAGGCATTTGTCAAGGGGTTTTAGTGCTCTATTTTAGAGACAGACAGACCTGAGTTAAATTTCCACTTACACTATTTACTAGCTGTGACCATGGAAAAATCACTTAAGTTCCCTGAGCCTCAGTTTCTTCATGTTTAAAACAATGGTGATAATTATTATTTTTTTAATATAATTTTTATTTTATATTAGAGTATACTTGATGTGCAATGTTGTGTTAGTTTCAGGAGTACAGCAAAGTGATTCAGTTTTATATATATATATATATATATATATATATATATATACACACACACACACACACACACATATATATATATCCATTCTTTTTCAGAATATATGTTATTACAGAATATTGAGTAGAGTTCCCTGTGCTATATAGTAGGTACTTGTTGATTATCTATTTTATATATAGTAGTGTGTATATGTTAATCCCAAACTCCTAATTTATCCTTCCTCCGACCTTTCTGCTTTGGTAACCATAAGTTTGTTTTCAAAGTCTATGAGTCTGTTTCTGTTTTGTAAATAGGTTCATTTGTATCATTTTTTTAGATTCCACATATAAGTGATAACATGTGATATTTGTCTTTCTCTGTCTGACTTACTTCACTTAGTATGATAATCTCTAGGTCCATCCATGTTGCTGCAAATGGCATTATTTCATTCTTTTTTATGGCTGAGTAATGTTCCATTGTATATATGTACCACATCTTCTTTAACCATTCCTCTGTCAATGGACATTTAGGCTGCTTCCATGTCTTGGCTATTGTAAATAGTGCTGCAATGCACATTGGGGTACGTGTATGTTTTCGAATTGTGGTTTTCTCAGATATATGCCCAGGAGTGGGATTACTGGATCATATGGTAGTTCTGTTTTTAGTTTTTTAAGAACCTCTGTACTATTTTCCATAATGGTTGTACCAATTTACATTCCCACCAACAGTGTAGGAGGGTTCCCTTTTCTCCACCAATGGTGATAATTATTATACCATGTCAAAGAGATGTTATAAATACTTAATGAGATAATCTATGTAAACCTTTTAGCACAGGCTTTGGTCCGTTATCAGTAACTGTTATATATTATTATTGAGTCTCTCCTTGCAAGTCCTCTTTAACTTTTTTAAAATTAATTTTTATTGGAGTATAGTTGCTTTACAATGTTGTGTTAGTTTCTACTGTACAGCAAAATGAATCAGCTATACGTATACATATATGCCCTCTTTTTTTGGATTTCCTTCCCATTTAGGTCACCAACTGTATGTATTACAATAGTGTAATGTCAATCCCAATCTCCCAATTCATCCCATCTCCCTTCATCCCCCCTTGGTGTCCATACGTTTAAGTCCTCTTTAACTTTTTAAAAATTTTATTTATTTGGTTGCACCGGGTCTTAGTTGCAGCAGGCGGGCTCCTTAGTTAAGGCTTGATGGCTCCTTAGTTGCAGCACGTGGGCTCCTTAGTTGCAGCATGCGGGCTCCTTAGTTGTGGCATGCGAACTCTTAGTTGCAGCATGCATGTGGGATCTAGTTCCCTGACCGGGGATCGAACCTGG
The DNA here is from genome assembly GCF_000442215.2 of Lipotes vexillifer. Classification (NCBI taxonomy): domain Eukaryota; kingdom Metazoa; phylum Chordata; class Mammalia; order Artiodactyla; family Lipotidae; genus Lipotes; species Lipotes vexillifer. The sequence continues at coordinate 3,382,449 of NW_006779031.1, read as the reverse complement.
GCCCCCTGCATTGGGAGGGCAGAGTCTTAACCACTGCACCACCAGGGAAGTCCCCCCTTTAACTTTTTATCTATGCTTCTCCTTCCTCTGGGAAAGAGAACAATTTGATGGGAATAGGGAGTGCTTAAATTCTATAGGCCATGACCACACCAGGCTATGATTCTGTAAGTTGTATCTGTTGTTTGTAAATCCAAGAAGACCTGCTCAGTAGGAGGTATGAAGATTGCCTAGTTAATTTTACCACATAGTAATATTGATAATCTTTATTCATTTGGCCATTCACTCTTTAATTTTTTAATTCATTTCTCTAACATTTGTTGGTCTCGTCCCATGTGTCAGGCACTGTGGTAGGTGCTGGGAGGGTGAGACTCAGTAAAGCAGATAGACAGAGTTCTTGTCCTTAAGGACATGAGACCAATGGGGTAGACAGATGAGGAAAGGCAATTTAGAAACAGTGTAATTGTGCTGTGATGAGACACGTGCTGCTGTGATTAAATAACTATTTAATGTCTGTCTCTTTCACTATAAGAGTGAAGACCTCATCTTCTTATTACTGTTGCCTCAGTGCCTAGCATCATTCCAGGCGCATATGAAGTACTCAATAAAAATTTTTGTTATTGCATGAATGATGTACAGTTAAAACCTTTCCTTGAAAAGGTTATACAGAAAAGGTTGTACTTGAAAAGTTCCCTTTCATGTTCACAGAGGGGAGCGATTTTATAATGAATATGTGTTCAGTTAACGAGTAAGTGAATGAATATTTGACAAAAAGTGAAAAAAGGGTAAGAGGAAGTACATCCCAGTTCAACAAATATTCCCTGAGTGCCAACTATGTGCCAAGGCTTGGTGCTTGACGTGGAAGATACAGAAATGAATCCGATATGGCCTTTGCCCTTGAGGATCTCCAAGTCCCGTCTGGAGACAGACTAGTGAACAATCAATTACAGTAAAGTATGATAAAGGCCATAAATAAAGCTCAAATTTGATATGGATCCTAAGCTTGAGGGCTTTGTGTAAGGCTAGAGCTATTAAACATCATTCTGAAGGCATGTTCCATTTTCTACAGTAAGATTCAGCAGGGAAACAATTGCTCAACAAATCTATTATAGTTTAAGAGAAAGTGTGGAAATCTCATTATTGTTAATAGCAATAGAATAGAGAAGAAAATGGAATGAAGAGCAATATCTAAATAAGCCATCATTATATCAGAAATAGAGTCATTTAGTGGTTAAGTGGTGTTTGTTAGGAAGTTCTCTTGGCAGTTGCTTTTGGAAAAAGATGATCAAAAGCACACCAAGAATGCCAGTTAATTTATTTACTTAGTATAAATTTACAATAACAGGAAAATGCTTATGAAAACAGAACATCATCTAAAGAATTGAGCATGATTTTCATCTTTATTGTACGTCACTTTCCTTTAGAAAACAAACAAATCTATTTATCACTTTACCGTAGGAAACAGGAACTGAGTTGCTAAAGAAGGTATGCTTAGGTAGGAAAAACAAATAACTGTGGCTTAGAAGTTGCCACTCTGTCCTAACAACAAATGAAAAGCTGAACAAACTGAAAAACGAACAACTCTTCCTAGCTCTGTCAGAGAAGTGAGGTCACAGGGCAGACTGCTGCCCCTCAAATTGGAGAGACAGACAGACATAAACAGAGAATCACAACTTGATGAAGCAGAAATCCATGAGGAGAAACCTCCATGGGAACCAGTGCTGGGGTAGGAAAACCTGAATTGTAATTGATGAATTACAGTTACAGTAAACTGAGCTGGAGGGTCAGTGTGGACAACTCTAGGAGTTAAAAACTCCAGAGGGACCCAGTCATATGAGGGCCCCCACACTTTTGTGAGTTTGGCTTCTAGGTGCTTGACCAGGTCCTCACAGTAAATATCAGAGAGGATAACCTTCATGTTTCTAGCAGGCAGAGGGGAAAAGAAAATGATTTCGAAATACTCCAGACCATTCTGTTCTTCTTAACAAGGTCTGCCCTCAGGAGAAACTATTTTACTAGAACCTCACATGCTAGGGTTTATCAGAGCCTAACCTACTTGGGGGAAGGGAAACACCCAACTGTAACCCCCTCTACCCATCCTGTCCCACCTAAGTGGCGGGGGGGGGAATACTGAGAAGCATGGTGAAGTTTGTCATCCAGGGGTACAGGATCACCAAAGACTATGACCTAATCATAGGGCTATAGAATGCATCCTTTCTCCCTATACCTTATCATGATATTACTAAACACCTGTTGACCACAGTTGCTTTTACCCAGTTATCTTAGTTCCAGCTGCTATAACAAAATATGATATATTGGGTGACTTAAATAGTAGACATTTATTTATCACAGCTATGGAGGCTGGGAAGTAAACAATCAAGATACCAGCAGATTCGGCTCCTGGCGAGGACCCTGTTCCTGGCTTGCAAATGGCTGCCCTCTTTTTGGGTCCTCACATGGCAGAGAGCAAGCTCTTGTCTATTCTTCTTCTTATAAGGACACTCATCTCATTGTGGAGGTCCCACCCTCATGACCTCCTCTAAACCTAATTACCTCCTGAAGGCTCCACCTCTAAGTACCATCACATAGGGGGTTAGGGCTTCAACATAACTTTTGGGGAGGACACAAACCTTCAGTCCATAACACCAGTACTTTATGTCCACCTTTCAACAAAAAAATCACAAGGCATACTAAAAGGCAAAAAACACAGTTTGAAGAGATTGAACAAGCATCAGGACCAGAGTCAGATATGGCAGGAATGTTGGAATTATTGTTTAAAAAAACTGTGGTTAATTCGTAAGGGCTTTAATGGAAAAAGTAGATAATAGGGAAGAACAGATGGATAATGTAAGCAGAGAGATGGAAATTCTAAGAAAAAATGAAAAAGAAATGATAGAGATAAGAAACATTGTAATAGAAAGAAAGAATGCTTTTGATGGGCTCGTTAATAGATTAGACACAGCTGAGGAAAGAATTTCTGAGCTTGATGAGATGACAATAGAAACTTCCAAAACTGAAAAAGAGAAAAAAGACTGAAAAAAACCCAGAACAGAATATCTAAGAACTGTAGGACAACTACAAGAGGTGTAATATACACGTACTGGGAATACCAGAAAGAAAAGAAAGAGAGAAAAGAAGAAGCAATAATGACTGAGATTTTCCCCCAAATTAATGTCAGACACTAACTCACAGATACAGGAAGCTCAAAGAACACCAAGTGGGATAAATGCCAAATAGCAATCACACTTAGGCATATCATATTCAAACTGGACAGAATATAAAATAAAGAAAAAAATCTTGAAAGAAGCCAGAGTTTTAAAATACCTTACCTACAGAGAAGCAAACATAAGACTTATAACTGATTTCTCCTCAGAAACCATGCAAGCAAGAAGAGATTGGAGTGCAATATTTAAAATGTTGAGAAAAGAAAAACACCAATCTAGAATTCTGTACCCTGCAAAATTATCCTTCAAAAGTGAAGGAGAAATAAAGACTTTCTCATACAAACAAAAATTGAGGGAATTTGTCACCAGTAATCCTGCCTTGTAATAAACGTTAAAAGAAGTTCTTCAGAGAGAGAGAAAATTGCATAGGTCAGAAACTCTATCTAAAGGAAGAGCATTGGAGAAAGAATACGAGAAGGTAAAATAAAACCTTTTATTTTTCTTATCAATTGATCTAACAGAAAACAGTCTGCTCAAAAATAATAGCAACAATGTATTTGATTATGTATGCTTGTGTATAAGCGAAATAAATGACAGCAATGATAAATTTGATGGGGAGAAGGAATTAGGAATATTTTGTTATTATATGGTACTTGCACCATGGATTAGTTGTAAATGTATACTGCAAACTCTAGGGCAACCAGTAAAAAAAAGTAAAAAAAGAAGTATAATTGATATACTAAGAAAGGAGGGAAAATAAATCATTAAATGCTCAATGAAAACTACAAAAGGTCCAGCAATTTCACTTTTGGGTATATATCCAAAGGAATTGAAATCATGATTTTGAATAGCTATCTACACTGCCATGATCACTGCAGCATTATTCACAATAGTTAAGGCATGGAAGCAACCTAAATGTCCATCAAATGATGAATGGATAGAGAAAATGTGTTATATACATACAAAGGCATATTATTTAGCCTTAAAAAGGAAATCCTGCCATTTGTGACAACATATATAAATCTAGAGGACATTAAACAGGAAGTCAATAGAGAACATCAATGGAAGCAAAAGTTAGTTCTTTGAAAAGAGCAATAAAATCGATAAACATCTAGCCAGGCTAACTAGGTAAAACAGAGAGAAGACCCAAATATAAGAAGTGAAATGATAAGACACTAATATAAGAAATGAAAGAGGGGACATCACCACAGATCCTATGGACATTAAATGCATAATAAAAGAATATTATGTAAAGACGCAGATATAGAGAATGGACTTGAGGACACGGGGAGGGGGAAGGGTAAGCTGGGGCGAAGTGAGAGAGCGGCATGGACATATATACACTACCAAATGTCAAATAGATAGCTAGTGGGAAGCAGCCGCATAGCATAGGGAGATCAGCTCGGTGCTTTGTGTCCACCTAGAGGGGTAGGATAGGGAGGGTGGGAGGGAGACACAAGAGGGAGGAGATATGGGGATGTATGTATATGTATATCTGATTCACTTTATTATACAGCAGAAACTAACACACCGTTGTAAAGCAATTATACTTCAATAAGGATGTTAAAAAAATTAAAAATAAATAGTCACCACAGGAAAAAAAGAAAAGAATATTATGAACAACTGGATGCCCACAAATTTGGTAACCTAGATGAAATCGATCAATTCCTTGAAAGGAATTCAACAGCTGCCAGTACTCACACAAGAAGAAATAGGCAATATGAATAGGCCCACTTCTATTAAAGAAATTGAATTAATAATTAATAAACTTCCAAACAGAAAGCACTAAAGCCAGATGGGTTCACTGGTGAATTCTACTTAACATTTAAGAAGAAATTATACCAATTCTCTACAATCTCTTTCAGAAGATAGAAGCAGAGGAAGTACTTTCTAACTCATTCTATGAGGCCAGTATTACCCTTAATACTAAAATCAGAAAAGACATTACAAGAAAAGAAAACTACAGGCCAATAATTCTTAAGAACATACATTTAGAAATCCACAGCAAAATATTAGCAAATTAAATACAAAATGTATAAAAAGAATTACATACCATAACCAGGTGGAATTTATCCCAGGTATCTAAGGTTGGTTCAACATTCAGTAATCAGTTAATGTAATTCACCAATCAACAAGCTAAAGAAGAAGAATCACATGATCATATCAATAGATGCATAAAAAGTATTTGACAAACCATTCATGACTCTCAGTAAACTAGGAATAGAGGGGAATTTCCTCAACTTGATAAAGAACTACAAAAAACCTGCAGCTAACATCACACTTGGTGGTGAGAAACTCAAATCTTTTCTGCTATAATAAGGAACAAGACAAGGATGTCCCCTCTTACCACTACTTTTCAACATCATACTGGAAGTCCTAGCTAATTCAATAAAACAAGAAAAGGGGCTTACCCGGTGGCTCAGTGGTTGAGAGTCCGCCTGCCAACGCAGGGGACACGGGTTCGTGCCCCGGTCCGGGAGGATCCCGCATGCTGCGGAGTGGCTGGGCCCGTGAGCCGTGGCCGCTGAGCCTGCGCGTCTGGAGCCTGTGCTCCACAACGGGAGAGGCCACAACAGTGAGAGGCCCGCATACCGCAGAAAAAGAAAAAAAAGAAAAAAAAAGAAAAGGAAATAAGAGGTATATAAATTGGGAAGGAAGAAATCAAACTGTCTTTGCAGAAGACATGATTGTCTATAGGGAAAATCCAAAAGAATTGACCAAAGGAAAAAAAAAAACCAAAACCAAAAAACCCCTCCTGGAACTAATAAACAAATATACTAAGGTTGAAGGATACAAGGTTAATATACAAAGTCAATTGCTTTCCTATATGCTAGAAGAGAACAAGTGGAATTTGAAATTAAAAAAAAAAAACACATTATCATTTACATAAGCACCCTCCAAAATGAAATACTTTAGGTATAAATCTAAATATGGTGCCAGAGGTCCCTGTTGGGCTGGCTAAGACTTTCTGTAAGCCACACCAATGTACAAGATCCATATGATCTATATGTGCAAGATCTATATAAAGAAATATACAAAACTCTGCTGCCAGATATTAAAGAAGAACTAAATTAATGGAGAGATATTCCATGTCATGGATAGGAAGACTCAATATTGTCATGATGTCAGTTTTTCCCAACTTGATCTGTAGATTCAAGATTCAGTCTATCTGTAAATTACTATCTGTAGAACTTCCAGTCAAAATCCCAGCAAGTTATTTTGTGGATATTGACAAACTGATTTTAAAATTTATATGGAGAAGCAAAAGATCCAGAATGGCCAACTCAATACTGAAGGAGAAGAACAAAGTCAGAGGATTGACACTATACAACTTCAAGACTTAGAAATAACATTATATATTATTATAATCAAGACAGTGGTGTACTGGTGAAAGGAGAGACAAATAGATCAATGGAACAGAAGAGAGAGCCCAGAACTAGACCCACATGAAATATATTCAACTGATTTTTTTTAACAAAGGAGCAAAGGAAGGAGTAAGGATAATCTTTTTTTTTTTTTTTTTTTTGCAGTACGCGGGCCTCTCACTGTTGTGGCCTCTCCCGTTGCGGAGCACAGGCTCTGGACGCGCAGGCTCAGCGGCCATGGCTCACGGGCCCAGCCGCTCCGCGGCACATGGGATCTTCCCAGACCGGGGCACGAACCCGTGTCCCCTGCATCGCCAGGCGGACTCTCAACCACTGCGCCACCAGGGAAGCCCGGATAATCTTTTTAACAAATAGAGCTGGAACAACAGGACATCCACATGCCAAAAAAATGAATCTAGATGTAGATCTTATACTTTTCATAAAACATTAAAATGTATCACAAGCCTAAATGTAAAATACAGAAGTATAAAACTTCTAGCCTGGGAGATGTGGTTAGAGGTATGCACAGGGGACCATGGGAACCCAGAGGAAATGCCCCCAAATGGCCTTTATGGAGGAACAGGTTAGGGAGGGCTTTCTGAAAGGAGGTGATGCCTGAGATGACACTTGATGGTTTACTAGGTGAGAGGGTTGAGGAAGGACATTCCAGGAAGAGGTGATGGCATGAATAAAGGCCTGCAGGTGCCCAAATCCTGTTGTGTCAAACTACAGGGCATTTAAAGCTTTCTATAAGCCAACCCAGATATCCTCAGTGAGCTGTTTTCTTCTCCTTCACCAGCATTTCATTCCATCTCTGCTCTAGCAAACCCATTACTTTCCCGTCCATATATAGGAAAAGTTATTTCCCTCTTCTGTCTCTTGACCTAGGCATTCCCTCTAATCAGAACATCTTATCTTTTTTTTTTTTTACCCCTCTACACCATTTCTTCTCTTTCACCTTCTTTGTAACATTGGCTCAAGATTTCCTCATCTAGGAAATCTTCCCTGAGTAACTCCAATCAACTCTCACTGTCCCTTGCCCAGTTTCATTTTAGCACTTTTTGACATGGGTGCAGTGGATGAAATTGAGTCCCCATTCTAGCTGTGACCTTTTCAGGTTTATGGCCCTTAAGAAGCTTCTTCAATATCCTAATTACTAACTTAATGGAGGCACACCTCTCAGAGAGTGGTGGTGAGGATCTAAAGAGGTCAAAGATGTGAGGTGCTTAGCACAGTGCCTGGCACAGAGTAAATCCCAAATAAATAGCACTTATCATTGTTGTCACTATTTTTTTAAATTATTTTATACAGCAGGTTCTTATTAGTTATATATTTTATGCATATTAGTGTATATATCAATCCCAATCTCCCAGTTCATCCCACCCCCCCCCCCACCCCCCCCCCCCCCCTGCCACTTTCCCTCCTTGGTGTCCACAAGTTTATTCTCTACATCTGTGTCTCAATTTCTGCCCTGCAAACCGGTTCATCTGTACCATTTTTCTAGGTTCCACATATATGCGTTAATATACGATATTTCTTTTCTCTTACTGACTTACTTCACTCTGTATGACTGTCTCTAGATCCACTCACGTCTCTACAAATGACCCAATTTCATTCCTTTTTATGGCTGAATAATATTCCATTGTATATATGTACCACATCTTCTTTATCCATTCGTCTGTCAGTGGGCACTTAGGTTGCTTCCATGTCCTGGCTATTGTAAATAGAGCTGCAATGAACATTGGGGTGCGTGTGCCTTTTTGAATTATGTTTTTTTCTGGGTATATGCCCAGTAATGGGATTGCTGGGTCATATGGTAATTCTATTTTTAGTTTTTTAAGGAACTTCCATACTGTTCTCCATAGTGGCTGTATCAACTTACATTCCCACCAATAGGGCAAGAGGGGTCCCTTTTCTCTACACCCTCTCCAGCATTTGTTGTTTATAGATTTTCTGATGATGCCCATTCTAACTGGTGTGAGGTGATACCTCATTGTAGTTTTGATTTGCAATTCTCTAATAATTAGTGATGTTGAGCAGCTTTTCATGTGCCTCTTGGCCATGTGTATGTCTTCTCTGGAGAAATGTCTATTTAGGTCTTCTGCCCATTTTTGGATTGGGTTGTTTGCTTTTTTAATATTGGCCTGCGTGAGCTGTTTATATATATTTGGAGATTAATCCTTGGTCCATTGATTCATTTGCAAATATTTTCTCCCATTCTGAGGGTTGTCTTTTCATCTTGTTTATGATTTCCTTTGCTGTGTGAAAGCATTTAGTTTCATTAGGTCCCATTTGTTTATTTTTGTTTTTATTTCCGTTACTCTAGGAGGTGGATCGAAAAAGATCTTGATGTGATTTATGTCAGAGTGTTCTTCCTATGTTTTCTTCTAAGAGTTTTATAGTGTCCGGTCTTACATTTAGGGCTCTAATCCATTTTGAGTTTATTTTTGTGTATGGTGTTAGGGAGTGTTCTAATTTCATTCTTTTACATATAGCTGTCCAGTTTTCCCAGCACCACTTATTGAAGAGTCTGTCCTTTCTCCATTGTATATGTTGCCTCCTTTGTCATAGATTAGTTGACCATAGGTGTGTGGGTTTATCTCTGGGCTTTCTATCCTGATCCATTGATCTATCTTTCTGTTTTTGTGCCAGTACCATATTGTCTTGATGACTGTAGCTTGGTAGTATAGTCTGAAGTCAGGGAGCCTGATTCTTCCAGCTCCATTTTTTCCCTCAAGACTGCTTTGGCTATTCGGGGCCTTTTGTGTCTCCATACAAATTTTATGAGTTTTTGTTCTAGTTCCTTAAAAATGCCATTGGTAATTTGATAGGGATTGCATTGAATCTGTAGATTGCTTTGCGTTGTATAGTCATTTTCACAATATTGATTCTTCCAATCCAAGAACATGGTATATCTCTCCATCTGTTTGTATCACCTTTAATTTCTTTCATCAGTGTCTTATAGTTTTCTGCATACAGGTTTTTGTCTCCCTAGGTAGGTTTATTCCTAGGTATTTTATTCTTTCTGTTGCAGTGGTAAATGGGAGTGTTTCTTTAATTTCTTTTTCAGATTTTTCATCATTAGTGTATAGGAATGCAAGAGATTTCTGTGCATTAATTTTGTATCCCGCTACTTTACCAAATTCGTTGATTAGCTCTGGTAGATTTCTGGTGGCATCTTTATGATTATCTATGTAGAGTATCATGCCATCTGCAGACAGTGACAGTTTTACTTCTTCTTTTCCAATCTAGGTTCCATTTATTTCTTTTTATTCTCTGATTGTCATGGCTAGGACTTCCAAAACTATGTTGAATAACAGTGGTGAGAGTGGACATCCTTGTCTTCTTCCTGATCTTAGAGGAAATGCTTTCAGTGTTTCACCATTGAGAATGATGTTTGCTGTGGGCTTGTCGTATATGGCCTTTATTATGTTGAGGTAGGTTCCCTCTGTGCCCACTTTCTGGAGGGTTTGTATCGTAAATGGATGTTGAGTTCTGTCAAAAGCTTTTTCTGCATCTATTGAGATGATCATATGGTTTTTATTCTTCAATTTTTTAATATGGTGTATCACATTGATTGATTTGCATATATTGAAGAATCCTTGCATCCCTGGGATAAATCCCACTTGATCGTGGTGTATGATCCTTTTAATGTGTTGTTGGATTCTGTTTGCTAGTATTTTGTTGAGGAGTTTTGCATCTATATTCATCAGTGATATTGGTCTGTAATTTTCTTTTTTGTAGTATCTTTGTCTGGTTTTGGTATCAGGCTGATGGTAGCTTCATAGAATGAGTTTGGGAGTCTTCCTTCCTCTGCAATTTTTTGGAAGAGTTTGAGAAGGATGGGTGTTAGCTCTTCTCTAAATGTTTGATAGAATTCACCTGTGAAGCCATCGGGTCCTGGACTCTTGTGTTTTGGAAGACTTTTAATCATAGTTTCAATTTCATTACTTGTGATTGGTCTGTTCATATTTTCTATTTCTTCCTGGTTTAGTCTTGGAAGGTTATACCTTTCTAAGAATTTGTCCATTTCTTCCAGGCTGTCCATTTTATTGGCATAGAGTTGCTTGTAGCAGTCTCTTAGGATGCTTTGTATTTCTGCAGTGTCTGTTGTAACTTCTGCTTTTTCATTTCTAATTTTATTGATTTGAGTCCTCTCCCTCTTTTTCTTGATGAGTCTGACTGTTGGTATATCAATTTTGTTTATCTTCTCAAAGAACCAGCTTTTAGTTTTATTCATCTTTGCTATTGTTTTCTTTGTTTCTATTTCATTTATTTCTGCTCTGATCTTTATGATTTCTTTCCTTCTACTAACTTTGGGTTTTGTTTGTTCTTCTTTCTCTTGTTCCTTGAGGTGTAAGTTTAGATTGTTTATTTTAGATTTTTCTTGTTTCTTGAGGTAGGCTTGTATTGCTCTAAACTTCCCCCTTAGAACTGCTTTTGCTGCATCCCATAGATTTGGCGTCATCGTGTATTCATTGTCATTTGTCTCTAGGTATTTTTTGATTTCCTCTTTGATTTCTTCAGTGATCTCTTGGTTATTTAGTATCATATTGTTTAGCCTCTATGTGTTTGTTTTTTTCTACATTGTTTTCCCTGTAATTGATTTCTAATCTCATAGCCTTGTGGTCAGAAAAGAGGCTCAATATGATTTCAATTTTCTTAAATTTACTGAGGCTTGATTTTTGACCCAAGGTGTGATCTATCCTGGAGAATGTTCTGTGCGCACTTGAGAAGAAAGCATAATCTGCTGTTTATGGATGGAATGTCCTATAAATAACAAATCTACCTGGTCTGTTGTGTCATTTAAAGCTTATGTTTCCTTATTAATTTTCTGTTTGGATGATCTGTTCTTTGGTGTAAGTGAGGTGTTAAAGTCCCCCACTATTATTGTGTTACTGTCAATTTCCTCTTTATAGCTGTTAGCAGTTGTCCTGTGTATTGAGGTGCGCCTATGTTGGGTGCATATATTTATAATTGTTATATCTTCTTCTTGGATTGATCCCTTGATCATTATGTAGTGTCCTTCCTTTTCTCTTGTAAGATTCTTTATTCTAAGGTCTATTTTATCTTTTATGAGTATTGCTACTCCAGCTTTCTTTTGATTTCCATTTGCCTGGAATATCTTTTTCCATCCCCTCACTTTCAGTCTGTATGTGTCCCTAGGTCTGAAGTGGGTCTCTTGTAGACAGCATATATATGGGTCTTGTTTTTGTATCCATTCAGCAAGCCTGTGTCTTTTGGTTGCAGGATTTAATCCATCATGTTTAAGGTAAATATTGATATGTATGTTCCTATTACCATTTTCTTAATTGTTTTGGGGGATTTTTTGTAGGTCCTTTTCTTCTCTTGTGTTTCCCACTTAGAGAAGTTCCTTTAGCATTTGTTGTAGAGCTGGTTTGGTGGTGCTGAATTCTTTTAGCTTTTGCTTGTCTGTAAAGCTTTTGATTTCTCTGTCAAATCTGAATTAGATCCTTGCCGGGTAGAGTAATCTTGGCTGTAGGTTCTTCCCTTTCGTCACTTTAAATATGTCATGCCACTCTCTTCTGGCTTGTAATGTTTCTGTTGAGAAATCAGCTGTTAACCTTATGGGAGTTCCCTTGTATGTTATTTGGCATTTTTCCCTTGCTGCTTTCAATAATTTTTCTTTGTCTTTAATTTTTGCCGATTTGATTACTGTGTGTCTTGGCGTGTTTCTCCTTGCGTTTATCCTGTATGGGACTCTGTGCGCTTCCTCGACTTGGGTGGCTATTTCCTTTTCCATGTTAGGGAATTTTTCGACTATAATCTCTTCAAATATTTTCTCGGGTCCTTTCTCTGTCTCTTTTCCTTCTGGGACCCCCATAATGCGAATGTTGTTGCGTTTAATGTTGTCCCAGAGGTTTCTTAAGCTGTCTTCATTTCTTTTCATTCTTTTTTCTTTATTCTGTTCCATGGCAGTGAATTCCAGCATTCTGTCTTCCAGGTCAGTTATCCGTTCTTCTGCCTCAGTTATTCTGCTATTGATTCCTTTTAGTGTATTTTTTCCTTTCAGTTATTGTAGTGTTCATCTCTGTTTTTTGGTTCTTTAATTCTTCTAGGTCTTTTTTAAACATTTCTTGCATCTTCTCGATCTTTGCCTCCATTCTTTTTCCGGGGTCCTGGATCATCTTCACTATCATTATTCTGAATTCTTTTTCCGGAAGGTTGCCTATCTCCACTTCATTTATTTGTTTTTCTCAGGTTTTATCTTGTTCCTTCATCTGGTACATAGCCCTTTGCCTTTTCATCTTGTCTATCTTTCTGTGAATGTGGTTTTTGTTCCACCTATTGTCACTATTGATCGTTGTTTTCAAATTGTTTCAAATGTGTATGTTTTAGCTTTCCAGATTATCAATTATCCTTTTAAAGACAAGGACACAGTCTTTGTTCAGCATGGCTTTATACTGTTTTGCACAAATATGTACTCAATAAATGTTAATTTCTTGCTTGCCTAACTGACCTGATTAAATTCAGCACTCTGTTTCTGATTACTTATATTTTTCAAAAATTTAGGCCAATTGTTAATTTTACTGATGGATGAGAATTTTTCATTTGAATTGGGAGCAAATCCAACATGGATTTATTATATACATGTCCATCATTAAGCTTGGTGCTGTTGGGGGTTGCAAGTATTAATAACAGTAATGACAATGTAGGGCTGGAAGTATGACTCCCCACTGAAAGATGATGAAATTAAGGCTAAAAGAGGTTAAAATGTTGCCCATGATCTCATCTTCCATAGCTAGTGAGAAATGGAAATAGGACCAGAAGCCAGTCCTTCTGCCCTGTTGTTTCATGCTCTTCCCACACACCATATGACCTTTCTAGAGCCCTTTCGTGTCTTTTTGGGGGCTTCCAGTCTGGTCAGGAAATAAGACCCTGGCAGGGGGAGAGCATGAAAATGATAAGAGCCAGGAGTACCCTACTCTTTCACATCAGTTACAGATTGTCAGAGCATCTGTAATGCTCAGTACGTTCATTGTGCATCTCAATTGCCCACGCTACTTCCTTAGGGCTGTCATTCACTTGGGGGTCTCCAAGGAGACAGTGCACATTCTGGCAGTCAGCTCTTGGCACCTCCACCTTGATATTTTAACAAAGATTACAGTGCAGGTTCATTCCCTCAGATTCGAGGTGTTTTATATAAATCTGGCCTTTGGGTTTATGGGAGACTGAAAATGGGGCTCCAGTCTCCCCAAACCACGATGTTCCCAGAATTGGAGGAGTGGAAACAGAAAGATATGAAGAAATGCAGCCTTTTTCCTCCTCTGACAGTGAATAATTCTGGGGTCATATTAAATAGACAGACAACCTATTGAGCATCTAGGTGCTATCTTCATCTACCACGTGTTATTTCTCCTTCGTTGAAAGTCAGTGGTGGGAGTGAGGGAGCAGAACTGAGCTGAGAAGAAGGTTGTTATTTACTGTGAAGTTACAATAATTAAGAATAAGACCAAAATTTGAACACCCATTCTTCCTCTCCCCGGCATTTGGCCAGGTACTTAGCCTCTCTGAATTTTAGTTTCCTTATCTGTGAAAATGCCAGTTCTTTTTATTTTGGGGGAATGAAAAGGGGGTAGCCATAGAGTGGAACAGATATTAAGTTTTGGAACCAGTGAAGGTAAAAACAAATGATCCAAAAGGGTAGGAAGATGACAGGAGAAGTGGCAGGTGATGAAAGGCAAGGGGGTGGGGAACTTAGAAAGGAAAGTGGCAAATAGCTCCACATTCAACAGGAAAATGCAGAAGAGGCATTTAGATTTTGCCAGAAGGAGACAACTGAGGACCTCAGAGCAGTTTCCATGGAGTGCTGAGAAGAACCAGATTACATGGGCTTGAGGAGGGAGTGGGTGGTGGGGAAACAGCACAGCGAGATTCCTCTCCCCTCTAGTCATGAAAGGCAGGACCTGGGAGAGTGGTGGCTTCTTGGTGTTGTGATGACCAGGCACTGGGAATGGTGACTTGCTTCTTGTTTCCCAGTGCCATTTCCAGATCTCATCTCCTCATTTCTCCTTTAGAGTCACTGTTTTCTCATCCAGAAAAGTCAAAAATTTATTGTTTATTTCATAGGTTTTAGAATATTGAAGGAGGTGATGCGTGTAAAATGCTTGGTCTATAGAACAAAGTGACTCAATAAAAGTTAGCTGCTATCATTGTATTATTATTATGTTTTAGAGCATTATTACTATTATTACATATTATTATGTTTTAATTAACATTATTATGTAGAAGGGCAGGTCAGTTAGAAATGGCTCAAGTTGCAAGGGGCTCAAGGGTGGGGATGTAGGAGTCTGGTAGTCAGAATCATGCCAAATTCTGTGCTGCTGGGTATATAGTAAAAGGAGCAAGACAGAGAGTATCCCTGCCCTCATGGATCTTATGAACTACTTGGGGGAGTAGCCAAGGAGGCTGTGGTGAGGGTTAGGACAGAGGAAGCAGAGGGCTCTGTGGACCTAACTTGATCCAGGAGCTTAGTGAAGGAACTAAGATTCTCATTTGCCCTCCCCACTGCTCCCCAACCAACCCCACCACCATCTTTAGAAGAGAAGCTCTGGATCCAGGAAGTAATGTTGGATCAACACATGTCCATTAGAGTGGGACTCTATCACATCCATGGATTTAAGAATTCCTTCATTGGCTGATACTGTTAACTGGTCAATGAGGAAGGATCCAAAGATGGCTCCACCTGCTTTATTTTTAAATAAGTAAGTCCTAATGTGAATGCTCTTAGCACAGTCTCCGAAACTTACTATGAATGAAATCACTATAATAACAATATGGAGACTTTCATAGCAAATCATTAGAGAAATTCCATTTTCTGTCAGCAAACACAATTTAAGCACTTAGCAGCTAAGCTTCTTAAGATTCATAGCTGACTAGGGAGCAATTAGGACTGGATTTTAATGAATACACATGAACTCAGGGGTTTCTGCCAGGAAGAAAGGCTAAGTTAGTAAGTAGTGGAAACAGCTTTTGAATTTAATTCAGAATATCACTTAGACATCTTCTTGGAATAAAACACAATTAAACAAATCTTTAACTTATGCACTAATTACAGCATGCTATATTTATCTCCTCATTCACAACACCCTCGTCATTCAGTTTGACAAGCAAAATGTATGGGGGGGGCTACTGCTGACTTTTAAATGGCTATTAGACAGTTAAACTGATCAGCTATTAAACAGAAGTAGGACCCCTCCAACTTGATTGATCAATTAACTTGAATGTTCTGATGAACGCTGGCAATTTGAAATTCAGCTCCTTTAGCATCTGTATCTAAAGGGGGAGGGACTAGAAGGGAAAGACCTAGGCACTGAATGATTCTTGTGCATGACCACTTTTCAGGGTTACAAATTCCCCCTTCCCAGTTGCCTTGACTTTCTGTAACCCATAGTTGTTATCTCAACCCCACTGGCTATTTTAGGATCCCCACAGTTTGCAAAGTTCCATACCTAATTATTTCTAGGAGTGTCCAGGGGTTTAAAATGAAGCCCTGTGAACACCCAAGTGTTTCTCTTGTTTAGAAACACAGTTTAAGTTTGTATGTCAGTTTGGATCCTCTGGGAAGACAAGATGAAGTTGAAGGGCAAGATAGTTATTCAGAGCACTGCCCATGAAAGATAAAGGGGAGAAGGGGCCAGAGTAGGCAAAGAGCGCCTTCCGGTCATAATGCTGATATGATTGATACCTATGAGGGGAATGGAGAGAGGAAGGAGAATTGGGTATGAAGCGCCTCAGACCTAGGTGTGGCTTCTTGAAAGTCTTGGCCAGCCCAATAGGGAAGCCTGGCGCCACGATTTCCCATAGAGGAGTTCCACATTGGGCAGCACTGGCCAGGCCCTAACATCCCCCATCATCCTCCATCACTGGCTGGGGGCAGCCTGGGGAAGAGCACAGCCTGGGCTCCAATGCTGCCCCAGATCCCAAAGGTACTGGGGCTGGAGGTGCTCAGATCACTGCAGCCCTTGTAGGATCAGCTACTGCTTCCCGGATGGACATCCCAGCAGCTCACCTCCGTGGCTGCCGGCGGGCTACATCTAGATTACAAACAGTGGGCCTGCAAGGCTGCCCGCGGCACAAATCTCAGGATTTGATGTTTTAAATGACATACTTGTAAAAGGATATTCCCGGTGGCCTTAAGGCTACGTGGGTATATTAGAATTCAGAACAGGGCTGGCAAGTGATAATTTTCTAAGGGGAAAATTCTACTGTAGTCAGCTGTATTGAATGTAGAGTCCTTCACTAAGATTTTAAGAGGATTACTCATTAAGTATGTAAATTAAAAACCTCAAGAGTAATTGAAATTATTTGCTTCATTTAAAACAAGATTTGAAACCTCAGACATATGGAAATGCTTATATATGTCAAGTAGCCGTCTTTTACCATTTAAGTAGAAGGTGATCCAGCTTGCTAAAAATAGATAAGTTTGTAAAGGACTTTTCCTTAATTATGAAAATGTCAAGTCTGCCTTATATGAATGGGTTTATTACATGAGTAGTTTGTACTGTTTTAATCTTTAGAACGCCATTTTCCCTGAATCACTGTGTGTAATCAGGCACAGGTTTATTTTTCTCAGACTTAATGGGAGGTATATGTTCATCAGCAAATATACTACACTCCCCATGATTTATCACTTATCCTCAAAACAGCCCCAGGAAATAGATATTATTTTCATGCCCATTTTATGGACATGGAAACAGAGTGAGAATTTAAGCAGATGGCTCAGCTTTTTTTCTGATGGAAAGTGACAGGATCTTAGATCTGTCAGATTCTGGAGACTGCGTGCCCAAATACCATACCATACTGCTTATCGCTATGTGTTCAGTAGTTCTTTATTTACAGGAAAATAATGAATATGATAGTATCCACAATAATTTGTGTCTTCTTAAAATGGGGCTTTACTCTGTTTTTTTAACTTTTAATTTTATATTGGAGTATAGCTGATTAACAGTGTTGTGTTAGTTTCAGGTGTACAGCAGAGTGATTCAGTTATACATACACATGTATCTATTATTTTTCAAATTCTTTTCCCATGTAGGTTATTACAGAGTACTGAGCAGAGTTCCCTGTGTCATGCAGCAGGTCCTTGTTGTTTATCTATTTTAACTATAGCAGTGTGTACATGTCAATCCCAAACTCCCTAAATATCCCTCCCTCCCACCTTTCCCCCTGGAAACCATAAGTTCATTCTCTAAGTCTATGGGTCTGTTTCTGTGTTGTAAATAAGTTCATTTTTATCAATTTTTAAAGATTCTGCATATAAGCGATATCATATGATACTTGTCTTTCTCTGTCTGACTTACTGCACTTATGATGATAATCTCCAGGTCTGTCCATGTTGCTGCAAATGGCATTATTTCATTATTTTTAATGGCTGAATAATGTTCCATTGTATATATGTACCACATCCTCTTTATCCATCCCTCTGTCAATGGACATTTAGGTTGCTTCCATGTCTTGGCTATTGTAAACGGCGCTGCGATGAGCACTGAGGAGCATGTATCCTTTTGAACCATGTTTTTCTCTGAATATGTGCCCAGTAGTGGGATTGCTGGATCATACGGTAGCTCTATTTTTAGTTTCTTAAGGAGCCTCCATACTGTTCTCCATAGTGGCTGTACCAATTTACATTCCCACCAACAGTGTAGGAGGGTTCCCTTTTCTCCCCACCCTCTCCAGCATTTATTGTTTGTAGACTTTTTTTTTTTTTAACTTATTTATTTATTTATTTATTTATTTATTTATTTATTTATGGCCGTGCTGGGTCTTCGTTTCTGTGCGAGGGCTTTCTGTAGTTGCAGCAAGTGGGGGCCACTCTTCATCGCGGTGCGCGGGCCTCTCACTATCGCGGCCTTTCTTGTTGCGGAGCACAAGCTCCAGACGCGCAGGCTCAGTAGTTGTGGCTCACGGGCCCAGTTGCTCCACAGCACATGGGATCTTCCCAGACCAGGGCTCGAACCCGTGTCCCCTGCATTGGCAGGGAGATTCTCAACCACCGCGCCACCAGGGAAGCCCTGCAGACTTTTTTTTTTTTTTTTTTTCCTTGCATTATGCGGGCCTCTCACTGTTGTGGTCTCTCCCATTTGCGGAGCACAGGCTCCGGACGCGCAGGCTCAGTGGCCATGGCTCACGGGCCCAGCCGCTCCGCGGCATGTGGGATCTTCCCGAAACGGGGCACGAACCCGCGTCTCCTGCATCGGCAGGCGGACTCTCAAGCACTGCGCCACCAGGGAAGCCCTAGACTTTTTGATAATGGCCATTCTGACTGGTGTGAGGTGATATCTCATTGTACTTTTGATTTGCATTTCTCTAATAATTAGCGATTTTGAGCAACTTTTTATGTGTCTCTTGGCCATCTGTATGTCTTCTTCGGAGAAATGTCTATTTAGGTCTTCTGCCCGTTTCTGATTGGTTTTTTATTTTTTATTTTTTTGATATTGAGGTGCATGAGCTGTTTGTAAATTTTGGAGATTAATCCCTTGGTGGTCACATCATTTGCAAATATTTTCTCCCATTCTGTGGGTTGTCTTTTTGTTTTGTTTATGGTTTCCTTTGCTGTGCAAAACCTTTTGAGTTTAACTGGGTCCCATTTGTTTGTTTTTGTTTTTATTTCCATTATTCTAGGAGATGGATTGAAAAAGATATTGCTGTGATTTATGTCAGAGTGTTCTGCCTGTATTTTCCTCTAAGAGTTTTATAGTATCTGGTCTTACATTTAGGTCTTTAATCCCTTTTTATTTTATTTTTGTGTATGGTGTTAAAGAATATTCTTTTTTATTAATTTTTATTGGAGTATAGATGCTTTACAATGTTGTGTTAGTTTCTGCTGTACAGCAAAGTGAGTCAGTTATATGTATGCATATGTCCCTTCTTTTTTAGATTTCCTTCCCATTTAGGTCATCACAGAGCCTTGAGTAGAGTTCCCTGTGCTATACAGTAGGTTCTCATTAGTTATCTATTTTATACATAGTAGTGTATATCTGTCAATTCCAATCTTCCAATTCATCCCAGCACCCTTCCCCTCTTGATATCCATAAGTTTTCTCTACATCTGTGTCTCTATTTCTACTTTGCAAATAAGTTCATCTGTACCATTTCTCTAGATTCCACATATAAGGGATATTATATGATATTTGTTTTTCCCCTTCTGATTTACTTCAATCTGTATGACAGTCTCTAGGTCTACCCACATCTCTGCAAATGTAACTATTCTGTTCCTTTTTATGGCTGAGGAATATTCCATTGTATATATGTACCACAACTTTTTTTAAGCTATTCTTTTTTTTTTTTTTTTTTTTTTTTTGGTATGTGGGCCTCTCCCTGTTGTGGCCTCTCCCGTTGCGGATCACAGGCTCTGGACGCACAGGCTCAATGGCCATGGCTCACGGGCCCAGCCGCTCCGTGGCATGTGGGATCTTCCCAGACCAGGGCACGAACCTGTGTCCCCTGCATCGGCAGGCGGACTCTCAACCACTGCGCCACCAGGGAAGCCCTAAGCTATTCTTTTTATTTATTCATTTACCCTGCTCTGGATCTAGGTTGTGGCACATGGGATCTTTGTTGCGGCATGCAGGATCTTTAGTTGGGGCATATGGGCTTCTTAGTTGTGGCATGTGGGATCGTTTAGTTGCAGCTTGTGGGTTTCTTAGTTGTGGCATGTGGAATCTTAGTTGAGGCATCCAAACCCTTAGTTGCGGCATGCATGCAGGATCTAGTTCCCCAACCAGGGATCTAACCCAGGTCCCCTGCATTGGGAGCATGGAGTCTTACCCTCTGGACCACCAGGGAAGTCTCATACCACATCTTCTTTATCCATTCCTCTGCTGATGGACATTTAGGTTGCTTCCGTGTCCTGGCTATTGTAAATAGTGCTGCAATGAACACTGGGTGCATGTGTCTTTTGAAAATATGGCTTTCTCTGAGTATATGCCCAGGAGTGGGATTGCTGTGTCATATGGTAGTTCTATTTATGAGGAACCTCCATGCTGTTCTCCATAGTGGCTGTACCGATTTACATTCCCACCAACAGTGTAGGAGGGTTCCCTGTTCTCCACATCCTCTCCAGCATTTACTGTTTGTAGATTTTTTGATGATGGCCATTCTGACTGGTGTGAGGTGGTACCTCATTGTAGTTTTGATTTGCATCTCTCTAATAATTAGTGATGTCAAGCAGCTTTTCGTGTGCCTCTTGGCCATCTGTATGTCTTCTTTGGAGAAATGTCTATTTAGGTCTTCTGCCCATTTTTTGATTGGGTTGTTTGTTTTTTTGATATTGATCTGTATGAGCTGTTTGTATAGTTTAGAAATTAATCCCTTGTCAGTTGCTTCATCTGCAAATATTTTCTCCAATTCTGAGGGTTGTCTTTTTGTTTTGTTTATGGTTTCCTTTGCTGTGCAAAAGCTTTTAAGTTTAATTAGGTCCCATTTGTTTATTTTTGTTTTTATTTTCATTACTCTAGAGGGTGGGTCAAAAAAGCTGTTGCTGCAATTTATGTCAAAGAGTGTTCTGCCTATGTTTTCCTCTAAGAGTTAGAGGTGTTACATTTATGTCTTTAATCCATTTGAGTTTATTTTTGTGTATGGTGTTAGGGAGTGTTCTAATTTCATTCTCTTCCATGTACCTGTTCAGTTTTCCCAGCACCACTTATTGAAGAGACTGTCTTTTCTCCATTGTATATTCTTGCCTCCTTTGTCATAGATTAGGTGACCTTAGGTGCGTGGGTTTATTTCTGGGCTTTCTATCCTGTTCCATTGATATGTATTTCTGTTTTTGTGCCAGTACCATATTGTCTTGATGACTGTAGCTTTGTAGTATAGTCTGAAGTCAGGGAGCCTGATTCTCCAGCTCTGTTTTTCTTTCTTAAGATTGCTTTGGCTATTCAGGGTCTTCTGTGTCTCCATACAAATTTTAAGATTTTTTTGTTCTAGTTCTTTGAAAAATGCCATTGGTAATTTGATAGGGATTGTACTGAATCTGTAGATTGTCTTGGGTAGTATAGTCATTTTGACAATATTTAGTCTTGCAATCCAAGAACATGGTATATCTTTCCATCTGTTTGTGTCATCTTCAGTTTCTTTCATCAGCGTCTCATAGTTTTCTGAGTACAGGTCTTTTGCCTCCTTAGGTAGGTTTATTCCTAGGTATTTTATTCTTTTTCATGCTGTGGTAAATGGGGTTGTTTCTTTAATTTCCCTTTCTGACGTTTTTGGTTTTTTTTTTTTTTTTTGCGGTATGCGGACCTCTCACTATGTGGCCTCTCCCGTTTCGGAGCACAGGCTCCGGACGCGCAGGCTCAGTGGCCATCGCTCACGGGCCCAGCCGCTCCGCGGCATGTGGGATCTTCCCGGACCGGGGCACAAATTCGTGTCCCCTGCATCGGCAGGCGGACTCTCAACCACTGCGCCACCAGGGAAGCCCTCTTTCTGACCTTTTGTTGCTAGTGTATAAAAATGCAACAAATTTCTGTGTATTTATTTTGTATCCTGCAATTTTACCCAATTCATTGATGAGCTCCAGTAGTTTTCTAGTAACATTTTTAGGATTTTCTCTGTACAGTATTATGTCATCTGCAAACAGTGACAGTTTTACTTCTTCTTTTCCAATTTGGATTCAGTTTATTTCTTTTTCTTCTCTGATTGCTGTCGCTAGGACTTCCAAAACTATGTTGAATAAAAGTGGTGAGAGAGTTTTGTGGGCAAGAGGACTTTTCTGAGGAGTCTACATACTTAATCAAATTCTCAAAGATCATTTGGCCCATACCTTATTTAGTTCTTTAGATTCCAAGTGTTTAGAGATTTTGCTGTTATCTTTTTGTTACTGATTTCTAGTCTGATTTCATTTTGATTGCACAACACACTATACAGGATTTCAATACTTTTAAATTTGTTGAGGTTTGTTTTATGGCCCAGGATGTGGTCTATCTTGGTATTTGTTCCATGGGCACTTGAAAATAATGTATTATTATGGTGTTGTTGAGTAGGGTGTTCTACAAATATTGATTAGATCCTGTTGGTCAGTGTCTTCTATATCTTTGCTGATATTTTGTTTGTCTAGATGTTCTATCAGTTTTTGAGAGGGCGTTTATTTCCTTACTATAATTATAGATTTGGCTATTTTGTCAGTTCTATTAGTTTTAGCCTTATGTACTTTGTAGCTCTGTTATTTGGTGCATACATATTTATAACCTCTAAGTATTCATTTTAGATTGACTCTTTTTTCATTATGTAATATCTCTTCTGTCTCTGGTAATTTTCTTTGCTCTCAAGTATAGTTTATCTGATATTAGTATAGTAACTTCTGCTTTCCTTTGCATGATGTCATTTTTATGCATTCTCTTTCAACCTGTCTATATCATTATATTTGAGGTGAGTTTCTTTGGATAGCATATAGTTGGGTCATGTTTTAAAATACATTCTGCCAGTCTCTGCTTTTAGTGGGTGTGTTTAGATCATTTCACATTTAGTGTAATTATCAATATGAAGGGCATAAGTCTGCCATTTTATGCTTTCTGTTTTTCCTCTTCGGTTTTTTTTTTTTTGAAGTTTTGAATTTTATTTCTTTATTTTTTATACAGCAGGTTCTTATTAGTTATCTATTTTGTACATGTTAGTGTATATATGTCAATCCCAATCTCCCAATTCATCCCACCACCACCCCCCCAGCCACTTTCCCCACTTGGTGTCCATACGTTTGTTCTCTACATCTGTGTCTCTCTTTCTGCCTTGCAAACCAGTTCATCTGTACTGTTTTTCTACATTCCATATATATGTGTTAATATATGATATTTGTTTTTCTCTTTCTGACTTACTTCACTCTGTATGGCAGGCTCTAGGTCCATCCACCTCACTAGAAGTAACTCAATTTTGTTTCTTTTTATGGCTGAGTAACATTCCATTGTATATATGTGCCACATCTTCTTTATCCATTCATCTGTCGATGGACACTTAGGTTGCTTCCATGTTCTGGCTATTGTAAACTCAGCTGCAGTGAACATTGTGGTACATGTCTCTTTTTGAATTATAGTTTTCTCAGGGTATATGCCCAGTAGTGGGATTGCTGGGTCGTATGGTAGTTTTATTTTTAGTTTTTTAAGGAACCTCCCTACAGTTCTCCATAGTGGCTGTATCTATAGCTATCTATTTTACATTTGGTGTTATATATTAGTCCATGCCACTCTCTCTCTTCGTCGCAGCTTACCCTTCCTCCTCCCCGTGTCCTCAAGTCCATTCTCTACATCTGCATCTTTATTCCTGTCCTGCCCCTAGGTTCTTCATTACCATTTTTTAACATCTTTATTGGAGTATAATTGCTTTACAATGGTGCATCACTTTCTGCCCTATAACAAAGTGAATCAGCTATACATATATACCCATATCTCTTCCCTCTTGCATCTCCCTCCCTCCCACCCTCCCTATCCCACCCCTCTAGGTGGTCACAAAGCACTGAGCTGATCTCCCTGTGCTATGTGGCTGCTTCCCACTAGCTATCGGTTTTACATATGGTAGTGTATATATGTAAATGCCACTCTCTCACTTTGTCCCAGCTTACCCTTCCCCCTCCCCATATCCTCAAGTCCATTCTCTGGTAGGTCGGTGTCTTTATTCTCATCTTGCCCCTAGGTTCTTCATGACCATTTTTTAGATTCCCTATATAGGTGTTAGCATGCGGTATTTTCTTTTTTCTCTTTCTGACTTACTTCACTCTGTGTGACAGACTCTAGGTCCATCCACCTCACTACAAATAACTCAATTTCGTTTCTTTTTATGCCTGAGTAACATTCCATTGTATATATGTGCCACATCTTCTTTATGCATTCATCTGTCGATGGACACTTAGGTTGCTTCCATGTTCTGGCTATTGTAAATAGAGCTGCAGTGAACATTGTGGTACATGACTCGTTTTGAATTATGATTTTCTCAGGATATATGCCCAGTAGTGGGATTGCTGTGTCATATGGTAGTTCTATTTTCAGTGTTTTAAGGAACCTCCATACTGTTCTCCGTAGTGGCTGTATCAATCTACATTCCCACCAACAGTGTAAGAGGGTTCTCTTTTCTCCACACCCTCTCCGGCATTTATTGTTTGTAGATTTTTTTGATGATGGCCGTTCTGATCGGTGTGAGGTGATGCCTCATTGTAGTTTTGATTTGCATTTCTCTAATGATTAGTGATGTTGAGCATCCTTTCATGTGTTTGTTGGTAATCTGTATATGTTCTTCGGAGAAATGCCTATTTAGGTCTTCTGCCCATTTTTGGATTGGGTTGCTTGTTTTCTTGATATTGAGCTGCATGAGCTGCTTGTATACTTTGGAGATTAAGTTTGTCAGTTGCTTCATTTGCAAATATTTTCTCCCCTTCTGGGGTTGTCTTTTTGTATTGTTTATGTTTTCCTTTGCTGTGCAAAAGCTTTCAGGTTTCATTAGGTCCCACTTTTTAATTTTTGTTTTTATTTCCATTTCTCTAGCAGGTGGGTCAAAAAGGATGTTGCTGTGATTTATGTCATAGACTGTTCTACCTGTTTTTCTGTAAGAGTTTTATAGTGCCTGGCCTTACATTTATGTCTTTAATCCATTTTGAGTTTATTTTTGTGTATGGTGTTAGAGAGTGTTCTAATTTCAGTCTTTTATGTGTAGCTGTCCAGTTATCCAAGCACCAGTTTTTGAAGAGGCTGTCTTTTCTCCATTGTATATTCTTGCCTCCTTTATCAAAAATAAGGTGACCTCTCCTCCTCCTCCTTCTCCTGCTCCTCCTCCTCCTGCTCCTCCTCCAAAAATAAGGTGACCTCTTTTTATATATGCGTGGGTTTATCTCTGGGCTTTCTGTCCTGTTCCACTGATCTATATTTCTGTCTCTGTGCCAGTACCATACTGTCTTGATGACTGTAGCTTTGTAGTATAGTCTGAAGTCAGGGAGCCTGATTCCTCCAGCTCCATTTTTCTTTCTCAAGATTGCTTTGGCTATTCGGAATCTTTTGTGTTTCCATACAAATTGTGAAGTTTTTTGTTCTAGTTTTGGAAAAATGCCATTGGTAGTTTGATAGGGATTGCATTGAATCTGTAGATTGCTTTGTGTCATATAGTCATTTTCACAGTGTTGATTCTTCCAATCCAAGGATGTGCTATCTCTCCATCTGTTTGTATCATTTTTAATTTCTTTCATCAGTGTCTTACAGTTTTCTGCATACAGGTCTTTGGTCTCCTTAGGTAGCTTTATTCCTAGGTATTTTATTATTTTTGTTGCAGTGGTAAATGGGAGTGTTTCCTTAATTTCTCTTCCAGATTTTTCATCATTAGCATATAGGAATGCAAGAGATTTCTGTGCATTAACTTTGTATCCTGCTACCTTACCAAATTCATTGATTTGCTCTGGTACTTTTCTGGTAGCATCTTTAGGATTCTCTATGTATAATATGTCATCTGCAAACAGTGACAGTTTTACTTCTTTTCTGATCTGGATTCCTTTTATTTCTTTTTCTTCTCTGATTGCTGTGGCTGAAGCTTCCAGAGCTATGTTGAATAATAGTGGTGAGAATGGACAACCTTGTCTTGTTCCTGATCTTAGAGGAAATGATTTCAGTTTTTCACCGTTGAGAACAATGTTGGCTGTGGGTTTGTCATATATGGCCTTTATTATGTTGAGGTAGGTTCCCTCTGTGCCCACTTTCTGGAGGGTTTTTATCATAAATGTGTGTTGCATTTTGTCACAACCTTTTTCTGCATCTATTGAGATGATCATATGGTTTTTATTCTTCAATTTGATTTGTGTATATTGAAGAATCCTTGCATCCCTCAGTTAAATCCCACTTGATCATGGTGTATGATCCTTTTAATGTGTTGTTGGTTTCTGTTTGTTAGTGTTTTTTTTGAGGATTTTGCATCTATATTTATCAGTGATATTGGTCTGTAATTTTCTTTTTTTTGTAGTATCTGGTTTTGGTTTCAGGGTGATGGTGGCCTCATAGAATGAATTTGGAAGTGTTCCTTCTCTGCAATTTTTTGGAAGAGTTTGAGAAGGATGGGTGTTAGCATTTCTCTAAATGTTTGATAGAATTCGCCTGTGAAGCTGTCGGGTCCTGGGCTTTTGTTTGTTGGAAGAATTTTATTCACAGTCTCAACTTCAGTGTTTGTGATTGGTCTGTTTATATTTTCTATTTCTTCCTGGTTCATCCCCGGAAGGTTGTACTTTTCTAAGAATTTGTCCATTTCTTCCAGGTTGTCCATTTTATTGGCATAAAGTTGCTTGTAGTTGTCTCGTATGATGCTTTGTGTTTCTGCAGTGTTCATTGTAACTTCTCCTCTTTCATTTCTCATTTTATTGATTTGAGTCCTCTCCCTCTTTTTCTTGATGAGTCTGGCTAAAGGTTTATGTTTTGTTTATCTTCTCAAAGAACCAGCTTTTAGTTTTATTGATCTTTCCTATAGTTTTCTTTGTTTCTATTTTATTTATTTATTTCTAATCTTTATGATATCTTTCCTTCTACTAACCTTACGTTTTGTTTGTTCTTCTTTCTCTAGTTCCTTTAGGTGTAAAGTTAGATTGTTTGTTTGAGATTTTTCTTGTTTCTTGAAGTAGGATTTTATTGCCATAAACTTCCCTCTTAGAACTGCTTTTGCTGCATCCTTTAGGTTTTGGATCATTGTGTTTTCGTTGTCATTTGTCTCTAGGTATTATTTTATTTCCTCTGATTTCTTCAGTGTTCACTTGGTTATTTAGTAACATATTGTTTAGCCTCTGTGTTTTTGTGTTTTTTACGTTTCTTTCCTTGAAATTGATTTCTAGTCTCATAGTGTTGTGGTTGGAAAAAATGCTTGATATGATTTCAGTTTTCTTAAATTTACTGAGGCTTGATTTGTGACCCATATGTGACCTATCCTGCAGAATATTACATGTGCAGTTGATAAGAAAGTGTAATCTGCTGATTTGGATGGAATGTCCTATAAATATCAATTAGATCTATCTAGTCTATTGTGTCATTTAAAGCTTGTGTTTTCTTATTAATTTTCTGTCCGGATGATCTGAAAATTGGTGTAGGTGAGGTGGTAAATTACCCCACTATTATTATGTTACTGTCGAATTCCTCTTTTATAGCTGTTAGCAGTTGCCTTATGTACTGAGGTGCTCCTATGTTGGGTATTTATATTTATAATTGTTATATCTTCTTCTTGGATTGATCCCTTGATCATTATGTAGTGTCTTTCCTTGTCTCTTGTAACATTACTTATTTTACAGTCTATTTTATCTGATATGAGTATTGCTACTCCAACTTTCTTTTTTAAATTAATTAATTAATTAATTTATTTATTTATTTATCCATCCTTGGCTGCATTGGGTCTTCATTGCTCCATGTAGGCCCTCTCTAGCTGCGGCTAGTGGGGCCACTCTTCTTTGCGGTGCATGGGCTTCTCACTACAGTGGCTTCTCCCTTTGTGGAGCATGGGCTCCAGGCATGCGGGCTTCAGGAATTGTGGCGCATGGACCTGGTTCTCCACGGCATGTGGGATCCTCCCAGACCAGAGCTCGAATGCGGGTCCCCTGCATTGGCAGACGGATTTCCAACCAGTGCGCCACCAGGGAAGCCCATCCAGCTTTCTTTTTATTCCCATTTGCATGGAATATCTTTTTCCATCCCCTCACTTTAAGTCTTTATGTGTCCCTAGGTCTGAAGTGGGTCTCTTGTAGACAGCATATATATGGGTCTTGTTTTTGTATCCATTCTGCAAGCCTGTGTCTTTTGGTTGGAGCATTTAATCCATTCATATTTAAGGTAATTATCAATATGTGTGTTGTTATTATCATTTTCTTAATTGTTTTTTTTAAGTCCTTTGCCCATTTTTTTTTAACATCTTTATTGGAGTATAATTGCTTTACAATGGTTTGTTAGTTTCTGCTTTATAACAAAGTGAACCAATTGTTTTGCGTTTGCTTTTGTGGGTCCTTTCCTTCTCTTGTGTTTCCCACTGAGAGAAGTTCCTTTAGCATTTGTTGTAGAGCTGGTTTGGTGGAACTCAATTCTCTTAGCTTTTGCTTGTCTGTATAGCTTTTGATTTCTCCGTCGAATCTGAATGAGATCCTTGCTGGGTAGATTGATCTTGGTTGTAGGTTTTTCCCTTTCATCACTTTAAATATATTATGCCACTCCCTTCTGGCTTGTAGAGTTTCTAATGAGAAATTAGCTGTTAAAGTTATGGGAGTTCCCTTGAATGTTATTTGTCATTTTCCCCTTGTTACTTTCAATAATTTTTCAATTTGATTACTATGTGTCTCAGTGTGTTTCTCTTTGGGTTTATCCTGCCTGGGACTCTCTGTTCTTCCTGGACTTGGGTGGCTATTTCCTTTCCCATGTTAGGGAAGTTTTTGACTATAATCTCTTCAAATATTTCTTCTGGTCCTTTCTCTTCCTCTTCTCCTTCTGGGAACCCTATAATTTGCATTTAATGTTGTCCCAGAGGTCTCTTAGGCTGTGTTCATTTCTTTTCATGCTTTTTTCTTTATTCTGTTCTGCAGCAGTGAATTCCACCCTTCTGTCTTCCAGGTCACTTATCTATTATTCTGCCTATAGTTATTTTCCTATTGATTCTTTCTAGTGTATTTTTCATTTCAGTTATTGTATTGTTATCTCTGTTTGTTTTTAATTCTTCTGGGTCTTTGTTAAACATTTCTTGCATGTTCTCACTCTTTGCCTCCATTCTTTTTCCGACATCCTGTATCATCTTCAGTATCATTATTGTGAATTGTTTTTCTAGAAGTTTCCCTATCTCCACTTCATTTAGTTGTTTTTCTGGGGTTTTATCTTGTTCCTTCCTCTGGTACATAGCCCTCTGCATTTTCATTTTGTCTGTCTTCCCATGAATGTGGTTTTCGTTCCACAGGCTGTAGAATTTTAGTTTTCTTGCTTCTGCTGTCTGCCCTCTGGTGGATGAGGCTATCTAAGAGGCTTGTGCAAGCTTCCTGCTAAGATTTCTTTCCATGTCTTTGGTAGCTTTAGCTTCCAGTTCTCTCATGTCTGTAAAGTGCTTGAGCAAGTGGGGCACGGAAGATGAGGCTTGCGAGCCTCAAGCCCTCCGTAGCGCCACGGGGAGAGGCTCAGTCCACTGCACCAGCACCATTTTCTACACCGACCTGCTGCCACCACCACCGCCACCACCGCCTCCTCCACCGCTGCTGGCCCCAGACCCCCTCCTTGCTTTTCATCTCTATTTTCTTTTTCCTGCTTTCCTGTTTATTACTCAAACATATTTTTGAACTCCATTTTATTTTATCATTAGTGTTTTTGAGTGTATCTCTTTTTATAGCTTTTTCTTAGTGGTTGCTGTAGATGTTATATTATATATACACATAACATTATATTCTGTTGCTGTTGTTATTTCACCTGTTAGAGTGAAGTACAGGCATACCTTGTAGATATTGTGGATTCAGTTCCAGACCACTGCAATAAAGTGAATGTTGCAATAAAGTGAGACACACAGAGTTTAGTTTTTTTGGTTTCCTAGTGCACACAAACGTTATGTTTACACTATACTGTATCCTATTAAGTGTGCAATGGCATTATGTGTAAAAAAAACAATGTACATGCCTTAAAAATACTTTATAGCTGAAAACTGCTAACCACCGTCTGAGCCTTCAGTGAGTCATGATATTTTTGCTGGTGAAGGGTCTTGCCTTGATGTTGACAGCTGCTCACTGATCAGGGTGGTGATTACTGAATGCTGGGTGGCTGTGGCAATTTCTTAAAATAAGACAACCATAAATTTGTCACATTGATTGACTTCCTTTCACTTGAACACTTAGAGCCCATTGTAGAGTTATTAATTGGCCTAATTTGAATATTGTTGTGTCTCAGGGAATAGGGAGGCCTGAGGAGAGGGAGAGCGATTGGGGTATGGCTGGTCAGTGGAGCAGTCAGAACACACACATTTATCAGTTAAGTTCACTGTCTTTTATGGGCATGGTTTTTGGTGCCCCACAACAATGACAGTAGTACCGTCAAAGATCACTGATCACAGATCCCCATAGCAGATACAATAATAATGAAAAAGCTTGAAATATTCAAAGAATTTACCAAAATGTGACAAAGGGACACTACATGAACAAATGCTGTTTGGAAAAATGGAGTCAATAGACTTGATCAATGAAGGGTTGCTCACAAACCTTCAATTTGTAAAAAATGCAAAATCTGTGAAGCACAAGAAAGCAATGCACAATAAAATGAGGTATGCCTGTATAGAGAGAATATCTCCCTTTATATCTCTTTACCCTGACCTCTTTATAATATAATTATCTTAATTATTTAATTTACGTATTTAGAATCACATCAGACAGTGCTATAATTTTCTTTCAAACATTAATATAATTTAGAAAATCAGAATGAGATGGAAAGGCTTTTTTTTTTACCCATATTTTTTTTTCCTGTGTTCTTCCTCCTTCCTGATATCCCAAGGTTCCTTATTTATCTTTCCATTCTTGTTACGGGAACTTCCTTTAGCTATTCTATTAAGATTTGCTGGTGAAAAATTCTCTTAGTTTTCCCTTATCTTGAAAATGTCTTGATTTCTTCTTTATTTGTGAGGAATGTTTTTGCTGGGAATAGGATTATGGTTTTGCAGTATTTTCTGGACTTGAAAAATATTGTGCCGCTTATTTCTGGCCTTCACGGTTCGTGATGAGAAATCTTGTGTCATTTGAATTGTTTTTCTTCTATAGGATAGGTGTCATTTTTCTCTGGCTGCTTTCAAGATTTTTTCTTCGTCTTTAGTTTTGCAGAAGTTTAATTATGATATGTTGTGGCATGGATTTCTTTGGGTTTATTCTTTTTAAAAATTAAAATATAGTTGAAGTACAATATTATGTTAGTTTCAGGTGTTCTACATAGTGATTTGATATTTGTGTACATTATGAAATGATCACAAGTCTAATAACCATCTGTCCCCATACAAAATTATTACAATATTATTGATCATATTCCTTATGCTGTATATTACATCACTATGGCTTATTTACTTTATAACTGGAGGCTTGTATCTCTTAATCTCCTTCACCTACTTTACCCTCCCTCCCTCCTCCCCGCTGACAATCAGCCATTTGTTCTCTGTGTCTATGAGTCTGTTTTCATTTTGTTTTGTTTGTTTTGATAGATTCCACATATAAGTGAGATCATGTGGTATTTGTCTTTCTCTGGCTGACTTATTTCACTTAGCATAATATACGTTAGACCCGTCCATGTTGTACATTTGGCAAGATTTCGTTTTTATATGGCTGAGTAATTTTCTGTCATATATATATAATACATCACATCTTCTTTATCCATTCATCTATCCATGGACACCTAAGTTGCTTCCCTATCTTGGCTATTGTAAATAATGCCTCAGTGGACATAGGGGCACACATATCTTTTTGAATTATTGTTTTTGTTTTCATCCAGTAAATACCCAGAAGTGAAATTGCTAGATCATATGGCAGTTCTATTTTTTTTTTTTTTTTTTT
>NW_006779031.1:3349605-3350219 GCF_000442215.2 Lipotes vexillifer | reverse complement strand
CCCGCGTCCCCTGCATCGGCAGGCGGACTCTCAACCACTGCGCCACCAGGGAAGCCCGGAGGTTCTATTTTTAATTTTTTGCGGAACCTCCATACTGTTTACCATAGTGGCTGTATCAATTTACAATCCTACCAGCAGTACACAGGGGTTCCTTTTTCTCCACATCCTTGCCAACACTTGTTATTTCTTGTCTTTATGATGACAGCCATTCTGACAGGTGTGTGGTGGTATCTTGTGGTTTTAATTTGCATTTCTCTGATGGTTAGTGATGTTGAGAATTTTTTCATGTGTCTGTTGGCTGTCTATGTGTCTTGTTTGGAAAAATGTCTTTTCAGGTCCTCTGCCCACTTTTTAATCAGGTTGTTTATTTTATTGTATTTTTTGAAGTTTAGTTATATGAGTTCTTTGTATATTTTGGATAGTAACCCCTTATCAGATATATCATTTGCAAATATCTTCTCCTATTCAGTAAGTTGCCTTTTCATTTTGTTGATAGTTTGCTTTGCTGTGAAAATTTTTTTAGTTTAATATAGTCCCATTTTCTTATTTTTGCTTTATTTCCCTTGCCTGAGGAGACATAGCTAGAAAGATATTACTAAGACCAGTGTGAAAGA
>NW_006779031.1:3337914-3349518 GCF_000442215.2 Lipotes vexillifer | reverse complement strand
GAGTGTACTATGTTTTCTTCTCGGAGTTTTATGGCTTCAGGTCTTACATTTAAGTCTTTAATCCATTTTGAGTTCATTTTTATATATGTGTGGGAAAGTAGTTCAGTTTGATTCTTTTGCATGTAGCTTTTGCTTGTCCAGTTTTGCCAACACCATTTATAAAAGAAGTCTTGTTTTTCGCCCATTGTATTTTCTTGCCTCCTTTGTCATAGATTAACTATATGAGTGTGTGTTTATTTCTGGGCTCTCTATTCTGTCCCACTGATCTATGTGTCTGTTTTTGTGCCTGTACCATTCTGTTTTCATTACTGTAGCTTTGTAGTATAGCTTGAAATCAGGGAACATGATACCTCCAGCTCTGTTCTTCTTTCTCAAGTTGCTTGGCCTACTTGGGGTCTTATCTGTTTCCATTCAAATTTTAGAATTTTTCTAGTTCTGTGAAAAATGCCATTGGTATTTTGATACAGATTGCACTGAATCTGGAAATGTGTAGTATGATCTTTTTAAGAATATTAATTCTTCCAATCCATGAGCATGGTATGTCTTTCCATTTCTTTGTGTTATCATCAGTTTCTTTTACCAGTGCCTTATTTATTTATTTATTTATTTATGGCTATATCTGGTCTTCGTTGCAGTATGCGGGATTATTCGTTGCAGCGCATGGGCTTCTCTCTAGTTGCGGCACGGGTTTCTCTCTAGTTGTGGAGTGCAAGGCTTCTCTCTAGTTATGGTGTGTGGGTTTTCTCTCTCTAGTTGTGATGTGTGGGCTCCAGGGCACGTGGGCTCTGTAGTTGTGGCGTGTGGGCTCTAGGGTGCATGAGCTCTCTAGTTGAGGTGCGCGGGCTCAGTAGATGTGGTGCACGGGCTTAGTTGACCTGCAGCATGTGGGATCTTAGTTCCCTGACCAGGAATCAAACCTGCGTCCCCTTCATTAGAAGGCAGATTCTTTACCAGTGGACCACCGGGAAAGTCCCTGTGCCTTATATTTATTTATTTTTTTAACATATATTTTATTTTTATTTTTTTAACGTTTTTATTGGAGTATAATTGCTTTACAATGGTGTGTTAGTTTCTGCTTTATAACTAAGTGAATCAGCTATAATATACATATATCCCCATATCTCTTCCCCCTTGCATCTCCCTCCCTCTCACCCTCCCTATCCCACCCTTCTAGCTGGTCACAAAGCACCGAGCTGATCTCCCTGTGCTGTGCGGCTGTTTCCCACTAGCTATCTGTTTTACGTTTGGTAGTGTATATATG
Organism: Lipotes vexillifer; assembly: GCF_000442215.2. Lineage (NCBI taxonomy): Eukaryota > Metazoa > Chordata > Mammalia > Artiodactyla > Lipotidae > Lipotes > Lipotes vexillifer. The sequence goes on along the minus strand of NW_006779031.1, from coordinate 3,348,257 downwards.
TCCATGCCACTCTCTCACTTTGTCCCAGCTTACCCATCCCGTCCCCCTCCCTGTATCCTCAGGTCCATTCTCTAGTAGGTCTGGGTCTTTATTCCCATCTTGCCCCTAGGTTCTTCATGAACTTATTATTATTTTTTTTAGATTCCATATATATATGTTAGCATACAGTGTTTGTTTTTCTCTTTCTGACTTACTTCACTCTGTATGACAGACTCTAGGCCTGTGCCTTATGTTTTTGTGAGTACAGATCTTCTACCTCTTTAGTTATATTTATTACTATGTATTTTGTTCTTTTTGATGCAGTTGTTTGTGCTTGTAAATGGGATTGTTTTCTTAATTTCTCTTTCTGATACTTTGTTATTAGTATATAGAAAGGCAACATATTTCTGTATATTAGTTTTGTATCCTGCAACCTTACTGAATTCATTAATGAGCTCTACTAGTTTTCTGGTGGCATGTTTAGGATTTCTATGTATCGTATCATGTCATCTGCAAACAGTAATAGTTTTACTTCTTCCTTTCCAATTTGGATTCATGTTGTTTCTTTTTCTTGTGTTATTACCGTGGCTAGGACTTCCAATACTATGTTGAATAAAGATGACAAGAGTGGGCATCCTTGTCTTGTTCCTGATCTTAGAGGAAATGCTTTCAGCTTTTCACCCTTCAGTATGATGTTGACTGTAGGTTTGTCATATTTGGCCTTTATTATGTTGAGGTCTGTTCCCTCTATACCCACTTTGTTTGGAGTTTTTATCATAAATTGATGTCGAATTTTGTCAAAAGCTTTTTCTGCATCTATTAAGATGATCATATGATTTTTATTCTTCATTGTGTTAATGTAGTGTATCACATTGATTGATGTGCAGATTTTGAACTATCTTTGCATCCTGGGATAAATCACCCTTGGTTATGGTGTATGATCCTTTTAATGTTTTGCTGAATTTACTGTTTTACTAATATTTTGTTGAGGATTTTTGCATCTATGTTCATCATTGCTATTAGCCTATAATTTTCTTTTGTGTGTGTGTGTGTGTGTGTGTGTGTGTGTGTGTGTGTGTGGTCTTTGCCTGGTTTTGGTATCAGGGTGATGCTGGCCTGATAGAATGAATTTGGAAGTGTTCCTTCCTCTTCCAGTTTTTGGAGTAGTTTGAGAAGTTATGTGTTAACTGTTCTTTAATATTTTGTAGAATTCACCTGTGATGCAATCCGGTCCTGGACTTTTGTTTGCTGGGAATTTTAAAATTACTGATTTAACTTTATTACTGGTAATCAGCCTGTTCATATTTTTTTTCTTCCTTATTTGGTCTTGGGAGATTATACATTTCTAGGAATTTATCCATTTCTTCTAGGTTGTCAGTTTTATTGGTGCACAGTTATTTGGAGTGATCTCTCATGATCCTTTGTATTTTTGTGGTGTTGGTTATAACTCCTCTGATATCATTTCTGATTTTATTTACTTGGATCCTCTCTCTTTTTTTGGTGATTAGTCTGGCTAAAGTTTTATCAATTTTGTTTATCTTTCCAAAGAATTAGCTCTTAGTTTCACTGATCTTTTATATTGTTTCTTAGTCTCTATTACATTTATTTCTACTCTGATCTTTATTATATCTTTCCTTTACTAATTTTGGGTTTTGTTTGTTCTTCTTTTTCTAGTTCTTTTAAGTATAAGATTAGATTGTTTATTTGAAATTTTTCTTGTTTCCTGAGGTAGGCTTGCAATCACTATACACTTTCCTTTTAGAACTGTGTTTACTGCATCCCATAGATTTTGTTTTTTGGTTTTTTTTTTGAATTTTATTTTACTTACTTTTTATACAGCAGGCTCTTGTTAGTTATTTATTTTATACATATTACTTTATATATGTCAATCCCAATCTCCCAGTTCATCCCACCCCCACCCCCACCCCCAACCGGCATTCCCCCTTGGTGTCCATACATTTGTTCCCTACATCTGTGTCTCCGTTGCTGCCTTGCAAACTGGTTCATCTGTACCATTTTTCTACATTCCACATATATGCGTTAATATACGATATTTGTTTTTCTCTTTCTGACTTCACTCTGTATGAAAGTCTCTAGGTGCATCCACATCTCTACAAATGACCAAATTTCATTCCTTTTCATGGCTGAGTAGTATTCCATTGTATATATGTACCACATCTTCTTTATCCATTTGTCTGTTGATGGACATTTAGGTTGCTTCCATTACCTAGCTATTGTAAATAGTGCTGCAATGACATCTCATAGATTTTGAATTGTTCTGTGTTTATTTTCATTTGTCTCTAGGTATTTTTTTATTTCCTCTTTGATCTCTCCAGTGACCTATTGGTTGTTTAGTAGCATGTTGTTTATACTCCATTTGTCTGGGGTTTTTTGCAGTTTTTTTTTCCTTTTAGTTAATCTAGTGTTATACTGTTGCGGTCAAAAAGATGCTTGATATGATTTCAGTCTTTTTAAATTTTTTGAGGCTTGCTTTGTGGCCTAGTGTGTGATCTATCCTGGAGAATGTTCCATGTGCACTTGAAAAGAATGTGTATTCTGCTATTTTTGGATGAAATATTTTACATATATCTATTAATTCAATCTGGTCTAATGTATCATTTAAGGCCAGTGTTTCTTCACTGATTTTCTGTCTGAATGATCTGTCCATTGATGTAAGTGGGGGTGTTAAAGTCCCCTACTATTATTGTATTACTGTAAATTTCTCCCTTTATATTTGTTAATATTTGTTTTATGTATTTAGGTGCTCCCATGTTGGGTGCATATATATTTACAATTTGTTATATCTTCTTGTTGCATTGATCCCTTTATCATTATGTAATGTCCTTCATTGTTTCTTGTTACAATCTTTGTTTTAAAGTCTCTTTTATCTGATGTAAATATTGCTGTCCCAGCTTTCCTCTCGTTTCTATTTTCATGCAATACCATTTTCCATTCCCTTACATTCAGTCTCTCTGTCCCTTTAGGTCTGAATTGAGTCTCTAGTAGGCAGCATATATATGGGCCTTTTTTTTTTTTAATCCATTCTACCACTCTTTGTTTTTCAATTGGAGAGTTTAGTCCATTTACATTTAAAGTAATTATTGATAGGCATGTACTTATTGCCATTTTGCTAATTGTTTTTGTACTTCTTTTTTGTTCCCTTCTTTTTCTTTTCCCTGTGATTTGATGACTATCTTTAGTATTATATTTGGATTCCTTTCTCTTTTGTGTGTATCTATTATAGGTTTTTGGTTTGTGGATACCAAGAGGTATATATAGGTATATATACCTATATTTAATTTGATGATCTCTTAAATTTAAGTGCATTCTGACAACTCTGCATTTCTACTCCCCCTCAACGTTTAATGTTTTTGGTGCCATATTTTACATCTTTTTGTTTTGTATCCCTTAACTACTTATTGTGGCTGTAGATGATTTTACTACCCTTATCTGTTAACTTTCCTGCTAGCTTTATAAATGGTTGAGGTATTACCTGTACCTTTCTTTCATAATCTTCATATTTCTAGTTGTGGTGTTTTATTTTCTGCTTAGAGAAGTTCCTTTAACATTTCTTATAAAGCCATTTTAGTGGCGCTGAACTCTGTTAGCTTTTGCTTGTCTGTAAAATTCTTTATCTTTCCTTCAAATCAGAATGATATACTTGTCAGGTAGAGTATTGTTGGCAGTAGGTTTTTCTTTTAATCACTTTGAATATATAGTGCCAGTCCCTTCTGGTCTGCAGCATTTCTGCTTAAAAATCATCTTATGGTCTTGTGGGAGTTCGTTTTTTTTTTTAACGTGCTTATTGGAGTATAATTGCATTACATTGTTGGGTTAGTTTCTGCTGTATAACAAAGTGAATCAGCTATATGTACACTTATATCCTCATATCTCCTCCCTCTTGCATCTCCCTCCCATGCTCCCTATCCCACCCCTTGGTGGTCACAAAACACTGAGCTGATCTCCCTGTGCTATGGGGCTGCTTCCCACTAGCTGTCTATTTTACATTTGGTAGTGTATATATGTCAGTGCCACTCTCTCACTTCATCCCAGCTTACCCTTCCCCCTCCCCATGTCCTTAAGTCCATTCTCTACGTCTGCATCTTTATTCCTGTCCTGCCCCTAGGTTCTTCAGAACCATTTTGTTCTTTAGATTCCATATATATATGTAAGCATATGGTATTTGTTTATCTCTTTTTGACTTGCTTCACTCTCTATGACAGATTCTAGGTCCATCCACCTCACTACAAATAACTCAGTTTCGTAATATTCCATTGTATATATGTGCCACATCTTCCTTATCCATTATCTGTCATTGGACACTTAGGTCACTTCCATGTCCTTGCTACTGTAAATAGTGCTGCAGTGAACATTGTGGTACATGACTCTTTTTGAGTTATGGTTTTCTCAGGGTATATGCCCAGTAGTAGGATTGCTGGGTCATATGGTAGTTCTATTTTTAGTTTTTTATTGGAACCTCCATACTGTTCACCATAGAAGCTGTATCAATTTACATGCCCACCAACAGTGTAGGAGGGTTCCCTTTTCTCCACACCCTCTCCAGCATTTACTGTTCGTAGATTTTTTTGATGATGGCCATTCTAACCAGTGTGAGGTGATAACTCATTGTAGTTTTGCATTGCATTTCTCTAATGATTAGTGATGATGAGCATCCTTTCATGTATTTGTTGGCAATCGGTATATCTTCTTTGAAGAAATGTCTATTTAGGTCTTCTGCCCATTTTTGGATTGGGTTGTTTGTTTTATTGATATTGAGCTGCATGAGTTGCTTTAAATTTTGGAGATTAAATCCTTTGTCAGTTGCTTTGTTTGCAAATATTTTCTCCCATTCTAAGGGTTGTATTTTCATCTTGTTTATGGTTTCCTTTGCTGTGCAAAGGTTTCATTAGGTCCCATTTGTTTATTTGTGTTTTTATTTCCATTTCTCTAGGAGGTGGGTCAAAAAGGATCTTGCGGTGATTTACGTCATAGTGTGTTTTGCCTATGTTTTCCTCTAAGAGTTTTATAGTGTCTGGCCTTACATTTAGGTCTTTAATCCATTTTGAGTTTATTTTTGTGTATGGTGTTAAGGAATGTTCTAATTTCATTCTTTTACATGTAGCTGTCCAGTTCTCCCTGCACCACTTATTGAAGGGGCTGTCCAGTTCTCCCTGCACCACTTATTGAAGGGGCTGTCTTATCTCCATTGTATATTCTTGCCTCCTTTATCAAAGATAAGGTGACCTGGCTTCCCTGGTGGCGCAGTGGTTGAGAGTCCGCCTGCCGATGCAGGGGACACAGGTTCGTGCTCCGGTATGGGAAGATCCCACATGCTGCAGAGTGGCTAGGCCTGTGAGCCATGGCCGCTGAGCCTGCGCGTATGGAGCCTGTGCTCCGCAACAGGAGAGGCCACAACAGTGAGAGGCCCGCGTACCGCAAAAAAATAAATAAATAAATAAGGTGACCATATGTGCATGGGTTTATCTCTGGGCTTTCTACCCTGTTTCATTGATTTATATTTCTGTTTTTTTGATAGGGATTGCATTGAATCTGTAGATTGCTTTGGGTAGTATAGTCATTTTCACAATGTTGATTCTTCCAGTCAAAGAACGTGATGTATCTCTCCATCTGTTTGTATCATCTTTAATTTCTTTCATCACTGTCTTATAGTTTTCTGCATTCAGGTCTTTGGTCTCCTTAGGTAGGTTTATTCCTAGATATTTTATTCTTTTTGTTGCAGTGGTAAATGGGAGTGTTTCCTTAATTTCTCTTTCAGATTTTTCATCATTAGTGTATAGGAATGCAAGAGATTTCTGTGCATTAATTTTGTATCCTGCTACTTTATCAAGTTCATTGATTAGCTCTAGTAGTTTTCTGGTAGCATCTTTAGGATTCTCTATGTATAGTATCATGTCATCTGCAAACAGTTACTGTTATACTTCTTCTTTTCTAATTTGGATTCTTTTATTTCTTTTTCTTCTCTGATTTCTCTGGCTAAAACTTCCAAAACTATGTTGAATAAGAGTGGTGAGAGTGGGCAACCTTGTCTTGTTCCTGATTTTAGAGGAAATGGTTTCAGTTTTTCACCACTGAGAACAATGTTGGCTGTGGGTTTTTCATATATGGCCTTTATTATGTTGAGGTAAGTTCCCTCTATGCTTACTCTGGAGAATTTTTATCATAAATAGGTTTTTCCCTTTCATCCCTTTAAATACGTTGAATTTTTCAAAAGCTTTTTGCTGCATCTACTGAGATTATCATATGGCTTTTATCCTCCAGTTTGTTAATATGGTGTATCACATTGATTGATTTGTGTATATTGAAGAATTCTTGCATTACTGGGATAAACCCCACTTGAACATGGTATATGATTCTTTTAATGTGCTGTTGGATTCTGTTTGCTAGTATTTTGTTGAGGATTTTTGCATCTGTGTTTATCAGTGATATTGGCCTGTGGTTTTGTTTTTTTATGACATCTCTGTCTCGTTTTGGTATCAGGGTGTTGGTGGCCTCGTGGAATGAGTTTGGGAATGTTCCTCCCGCTGCTGTATTTTGCAAGCATTTGAGAAGGATAGGTGTTAGCTCTTCTCTAAATGTTTGATAGAATTCTCCTTTGAAGGCATCTGGTCATCGGCTTTTGTTTGTTGGAAGATTTTTAACCACAGTCTCACTGTCAGTGCTTGTGATTGGTCTGTTTATATTTTCTATTTTTCCTGTTTCAGTCTCAGAAGGTTGTGCTTTTCTAAGAATTTGTCCATTTCTTCCAGGTTGTTCATTTTATAGGCATATAATTGCTTGTAGTAATCTCTCATGATCCTTTGTATTTCTGCAATGTCAGTTATTACTTCTTCTTTTTAATTTCTAATTCTATTGATTTGAGTCCTCTACCTTTTTTTCTTGATGAGTCTGGCTAATGGTTTATCAATTTTGTTTATTTTCTTAAAGAACCAGCTTTTAGCTTTTTTGAGCTTTGCTACTGTTTCCTTCATTTCTTTTTCATTTATTTCTGATCTGATCTTTATGATTTCTTTCCTTCTGCTAACTTAGGAGTTTTTTGGTTCTTCTTTCTCTAATTGCTTTAGGTATAAGTTTAGGTTGTTTATTTGAGATTTTTCTTGTTTCTTGAGGTAGGATTGTATTGCTATATACTTCCCTCTTATAACTGCTTTTGCTGCATCCCACAGGTTTTGGGTCATCGTGTTTTCCTTGTCATTTGTTTCTAGGTATTTTTTGATTTCCTCTTTGATTTCTTCAGTGATCTGTTGATTATTTAGTAACATATTGTTTAGCCTCCATGTGTTTGTAATTTTTACAGTTTTTTTCCTGTAATTGATATCTGGTATCATAGCGTTGTGGTCAGAAAAGATACTTGATACGATTTCAGTTTTCTTTAATTTACCAAGTCTTGATTAGTGACCCAAGGTTTGATCTATCCTGGAGAATGTTCCATGAGCACTTGAGAAGAAAGTGTATTCTGTTTTTTTTTGGATGGAATGTCCTATAAATATCAATCATATCCATCTTGTTTAATGTATCATTTAATGCTTGTTTTTCCTTATTTGTTTTCATTTTGGTTGATCTGTCCATTGGTGAAAGTGGGGTGTTAAAGTCCCCTACTATGATTGTGTTACTGTCAATTTCCCCTTTTATGGCTGTTAGTATTTGCCTTATGTTTTGAGGTGCTCCTGTGTTGGGTGCGTAAATATTTACAGTTGTTTTACCTTCTTCTTGGATTGATCCCTTGATCATTATGTAGTATCCTATCCTTCTTTGTCTCTTGTAATAGTCTTATTTTAAAGTCTATTTTGTCTGATATGAGAATTGCTACTCCAGCTTTCTCTTGATTTCCATTTGCATAGAATATCTTTTTCCATCCCCTCACTTTCAGTCTGTATGTGTCCCTAGGTCTGAACTGGTTTTCTTGTAGACAGCATATATACAGTCTTGTTTTTGTATCCATTCAGCCGGTCATTGTCTTTTGGTTGGAGCATTTAATCCATTTACATTTAAGGTAGTTATTGCTATGTATGTTCCTATTACCATTTTCTTAATTGTTTTGGGTTTGTTATTGTAGGTCTTTTCCTTCTCCTGTGTTTCCTGCCTAGAGAAGTTTTTTAGCATTTGTTGTAGAGCTGGTTTGGTGCTGCAGTCTTTTAGCTTTTGTTTGTCTGTAAAGCTTTTATTTCTCCATCCAGTCTGAATGAGATCCTTGCTGGGTACAGTAATCTTGGCTGTAGGTTTTTCCCTTTCATCCCTTTAAATATGTCCTGCCACTCCCTTCTGGCTTGCAGAGTTTCTTCTGAAAGATCAGCTGTTAAGTTTATGGGGATTCCCTTGTATGTTATTTATTGTTTTTGCCTTGCTGCTTTTAATTTTTTTTTCTTTGTATTTAATTTTTGATAGTTTGATTAATATGTGTCTTGGCATGTTTCTCCTGGATTTATCCTGTATGGGACTCGCTTTGCTTCCTGGACTTGACTATATCCTTTCCCATATTATGGAAGTTTTCAACCATAATATTTTCAAATATTTTCTCAGTCCCTTTCTTTTTCTCTTCTTCTGGGACCCCTATAATTTGAATGTTGGTGTGTTTAATGTTGTCTCAGAGGTCTCTGAGACTGTCCTCAATTCTTTTCATTCTTTTTTCTTTATCGTGCTCTGCGGTAATTATTTCCACTATTTTATCTTCCAGGTCACTTATCCATTCTTCTGCCTCAGTTATTCTGCTATTGATTCCTTCTAGGGAATTTTTAATTTCATTTATTGTGTTGTTCTTCTCTGTTTGTTTGCTCTTTAGTTCTTCTAGGTCATTGTTAAACGTTTCTTGTATTTTCTCCATTCTATTTCCAAGATTTTGGATCATCTTTAGTATCATTAATGTGAATTATGTTTCATGTAGACTGCCTATTTCCTCTTCATTTGTTTAGTTTGGTGGGTTTTTACCTTGCTCGTTCATCTGCTGCTTATTTCTCTGTCTTCTCAGTTTGCTTAACTTACTGTGTTTGTGGTCTCCTTTTTTTTTTTTTTTTTTTTTTTTTTTTTTTGCGGTACGCGGGCCTCTCACTGTTGTGGCCTCTCCCGTTGCGGAGCACAGGCGGACGCGCAGGCTCAGCGGCCATGGCTCACGGGCCCAGCCGCTCCGCGGCATGTGGGATCCTCCCGAAACGGGGCACGAACCCGCGTCTCCTGCATTGGCAGGCGGACTCTCAAGCACTGCGCCACCAGGGAAGCCCTGTGGTCTCCTTTTTGCAGGCTGCAGCTTCATAGTTCCCATTGTGTTTGGTGTCTGCCCACAGTGGGTAAGCTTGGTTTCATGGGTTGTGTAGGCTTTCTGGTGGAGGGGACTGGTGCCTGTGTTCTGCTGGATGAGGCTGGATCTTGTCTTTCTGGTGGGCAGGACTGAGTCCGGTGGTGAGTCTGGGGTGTCTGTGAACTTATTATGATTTTAGGCAGCCTCTCTGCTAATGGGTGGGGCTGTGCTCCTGTCTTGCTAGTTTTTTGGCATGGGGTGTCCAGCACTGGTGCTTGCTGGTCGTTGAGTGGAGCTGTGTCTTAGTGTTGAGACGGAGATCTCTGGGAGAGCCCTCGCCAGTTGATATTACATGGGGCCAGGAGGTCTTTGGTGGTCCAGTGTCCTGAGCTCAGCTCTCCCACATCAGAGGCTCAGGCCTGACAGCAGGCTGGAGCACCAGGATGCTGTCAGCCAAACGGCTGCTAGTGTTGGAGGGTCTCCTGCAGAGGCAGGGGGTGGCTGTGCCTCACCGAGGGGACAAGGACACTCAGGAGTTCCTTTTTATGTAACTAGTTACTTTTCTGCTTTTAAGATTCTCTCTTTATGGTAACTTTTACCATTTAAATTGTAATGTGTCTTGCTGTGGTCCTCTTTGGGTTCATCTTGTTTGGGAATTTCTCTGCTTCCTGAACCTAGATGTGTTCCTTTCCCAGGTTAGAAAAGTTTTCAGCAGTTAATTCTTCACGTAAGTTCTGTGCACCTTTCTCTCTCCCTTTTCCTTCCGGGACCATCTTTAAGTTTATTCTGTTTGGGATTTGCTCAAGTTCTTTAATCTATAGCTTTATGTCTCCTTCAAAATTTGGGAAGTTTTCAGCCATTATTTCCTTGAGTGCTTTTTCAGCCTTGTCCTCTTTCTCCTCTCCTTATAGTACTCTGATGACGTTGAATGTTAGATGTTGCATTATGTTCCCATAGGTCCCTGTGGGCTCTGTTCATTTTTTAGTCTATTTTTCCTCTGTTGTTCAGTTGAGTAATTTCTGTTATTCTATCTTCAAGTTTGCTGATTCTTTCCCTGTCACCTCCATTTTGCTGTCAAGCCTATTCATTCAGCTTTTTTTTTTTTTTTTTTTTT